>NC_047084.1:177470533-177773563 GCF_902459505.1 Geotrypetes seraphini | reverse complement strand
GGCCCCATTCCGGAGCCGGCTGGCCTGCCGGACGGGCGGGCTTGGCACCGTCCGTCCGGCCAACAATTTGATGTACGGGGAAGGGGGGTGGGGGTCGTGGGGTCGGCAGGGTTCGGGGGGATGGATGTTGGGGGGAAGGGGGTTGTGTCGAGGGCAGGAGGGCCTGGGATCCCTCCTGCCCGTATTGTAGTGGGGGTGGGGGATAGAGGGTTCCGCCTGGGCAGGAGGGGTTGGGCTCCTTCCTGCCCGATCGTGTAGGGGGTGGGGAGCGAGAGGTCAGGAGGGCTTGGGCTCCCTCCTGCCCCGATGTCGTGGGGGGGGGGGGGTTGGGGTGGATTCTGTAACTGGTGTTGTTTTTGACAGACACTGGTTACAGACTCCAGCTTTTAGGCAAAGGACTGGCTCCTCTTTCGCCTAAAAGCCCATGTGTTGGACATTTGGAGCTTAGGCGTTTTTTTGGTTCATTATGGAGTATAAGTGTAGATGTCGTTTGGTGGTCTGGGCGTTTAAACAGCTGAATGTAGAGGCAGGCCATTATCAAAACAAGGACGTTTGTTTTGGTTATGGACACTTTCCCTGCTTCTGCTTTCAACGTTTAAGGCCTTAGGCCAAAAAGGGACTTAGACGGCTTTTTTGATTATGCCCCTCCACGCACAGAAAATAGGTACTTCAAAAATAAATAGTAAAGAGCTGTTTAAACTAGTAAAAACGATAACAGATATTACTCGGGTCCTGAAAAGGGACGAGTGCATTCCATCTGCCGAAACCCTAGCCAATTTCTTTAAAAATAAAATTACTGACCTAAGAGCAACTATACCTTCACCCATAACCAACACAGAATTCCATTTTGGACCCCACGAACAGGAGTCCAGAGCAGACATGCTCTGGGACCACTTCGAGTTTCCAAACTGGCATCAATTTTTAATATTGTTCAACAAATATACCAAGTCAAACTGCTTACTGGACGAATGTCCCTCCAAGATCATGAAAGTTACACCACCCGAATTTAAAAAGGAGCTGTTTAGAGTGCTGCGGATGCTGCTGGAGCCAGGAGGTTTGTCAGTCATCGCGCAGTGGGAGGGTCGGATGGGAGGGTCAGTGGGGTCGGCTGCACGGTGGCGGTACTGGCGGGGGGGCATATTGAAACATGCTGCTCAAGGGCTCTACTGCACAGGGGGATGGGAGGGAGGGAGGGATGGATAGAAAAATGCTGGTTTCTACTGTACGGGGGGATGGGGGATGGGGGGTAGAAATGGAACGATGCTGCTCAAGGGTTCTACTGCACAGGGGCATGGGAAGGAGGGAGGCAGGCTAGCTTCGGGGGTGAGGGTGGGACAAAGTTTGGAAGGCAGTGAGGGGGACATAGGAAGGAGCACTGAGGACATAGGAGGCACTGAGGGCACTAAGGACACAGGACAGAGGCACTGGTGGCACTAAGGACACAGGATAGAGGCACTGGGGGCACTAAGGACACGGGAAGGAGGCACTGGGGTACTAAGGACATGGGAAGGAGGCACTGGGGGCACTAAGGACACAGGACGGAGGCACTGGGACACTAAGGACACAGGACGGAAGCACTGGGGGCACTAAGGACATGGGAAGGAGGCACTGGTAGCACTATGGACACAGGACGGAGGCAATAAGGAAATAGGAAGGGGCACTAAGCACATAGGAAGGAGGCACTGAGGGCATAGGATGGGACACTATGGACATAGGAAGGGGGCCACGGAGAGACAGGCAGGCATGGCGCAACAGAGAAATACAGTCAGGCAGGGGGCCAGGGAGACAGAGACAGAAAAAAAGACAGACAGACAGACAGGGGGCCAGGGAGAGACACAGACAGAAAGAATGACAGACAGACACACAGCGTCCAAGGAGAGAGAGATAAAGAAAAAGAAACCCAGACAGACAGACTTCTACTCTAGCACCCGTTAATGTAACGGGCTTAAACACTAGTAGAAGAATAAAGTTATTATTATTATTTTGGGATTACTTTTAAGTTGTCTTGAAAGATGAAGATATTTATTCATAAAAATTAAAGTGGATAAATCAAATTAGCTTAGTAGGGTTTAAAAAAGGTTTGGATAATTTCCTGAAAGCCCATAAACCAATATTAGGAAAATCAGCATAAAATCTGTTTTACGTTTTTGAGATCTTGCTAGGTACTTGTAATCTTGGTGGGCCACTGTTGAAAATGAGATGCTGGGCTTGATGGACCATTGGTCTGTCCCAATATGGCAATTCATATCTTCTTGTGTTAATTTGGTTTATCATACTTTTATTTCTGAAGGCACAGCAGGAGCATGACATAAAAAAACTGAGAGTATCAATAGCCCATATCAAAGATACAAAAATAATTTTCTTTCAGGCTGCTCTTAAGCATCCTATTAACTTTTGAAAACTTGCACCCTACATGACATACAGTATAAGTGGCTACAAAGTTACAGAATTCAAAACTTAGAACTTGTGTCCAATTGTAATATATTATTTTGTTGAAAGTACAATGCTAGTTGAGTACCAGTACTGATTTGGGAAGGGGTGGGGGTAAAGGGGGGGCAAGAGGAAGAGTCATCTACTAACAGCACAGACTAATACCATTAATGTGCATTACTTACTACATTAACATATTCTTAGTAAATCGCCCCTTGATGGATCTGATGTGCATGACGTTTTCTAGTATCTAACAGAAAAGATGTTCCAATTGTTACAAACCCCATCTGAACCATCCTCAACTGAATGTCCATATACGGGACACAGACTGTGCAAGTCTCTGCCCAGTACTGGCCTTAGTTCTTCAATATTTACCCACTAGCTGATGGCCCGGCGTTGCACGGGTATTTAATTATAGCAATAACACTGTAAATGGATTCAAATAAAGATACTTTATAGTGGTGAATGAAAATATTTTTTTTACTTTATAAAAAGTACAATATTCAAATTATAATGTGAAATATTTGACAAAATGAATACAATACAACTAACACAAAACTTGATTATAAACAACATTTTTAGTTTCACCTCCAGGAGCAAGAACATATACATTATTGGGTGAACCCACCCTTCCCACGTGTGCAGGTGGGCCGCGAGACCCCCAGAACATATCACCCCAGGTAGTGAGGGATCTGCATACCAAGTTTCGTTCAAATCGGTCCCACAGCTTTTTACATTTTTTCCATTGACTTGAATGGGTGAAATCTGATTTTCTGTTTGTAGCTCCGCCGACGTGTGCAGGTGGGCCGCGAGACCTCAAGAACATATCACCCCAGGTAGTGAGGGATCTGCATACCAAGTTTCGTTCAAATCGGTCCCACAGCTTATTACATTTTTTCCATTGACATGAATGGGTGAAATCCGATTTTCTGCTTGTAGCTCGGCCAACGTGTGCAGGTGGGCCGGAAAACCCCCAGAACATATCACCCCAGGTAGTGAGGGATCTGCATACCAAGTTTCGTTCAAATCGGTCCCACAGCTTTACATTTTTTCCATTGACTTGAATGGGTGAAATCTGATTTTCTGTTTGTAGCTCCGCCCACGTGTGCAGGTGGGCCGCGAGACCCCCAGAACATATCACCCCCGGTAGTGAGGGTTATCCCAGGACAAGCAGGCAGCATATTCTTTACGCATGGGTGACGTCACCGACGGAGCCCTCGGTACGGAACTTTTTAACTAGAAAGTTCTAGTTGGCCGCACCGCGCGTGCGCGAGTGCCTTCCCGCCCGACGGAGGAGTGCGTGGTCCCCAGTTTCTTCGTTTCCGCGGAGCGAAGAAGACGTGTGTTTTTCAACGGTCATTGAAATTCTCTTTTTGCCTTCCCGCTCGCGTATATTTTTCGTTTTATTCACCTTCGGGTGCTTTTTCTTTTCAGTTTCAAAAAAAAATAAAAAAAATAATAATACTTTATTTCTTCTTTTTTCGTTCCTGCCCCGGCGGGGCCTGTTGTCACTATCCAGGCCTCCGGGTTTGATTTTGCGGAGGCCGTGTTCCCATTCATGCCCCCGCAGCCGGGTTTTAAGAAGTGCCAGCGGTGTGCACGCCCGATCTCCCTCACTGACCCACACAATTGGTGTTTGCAGTGTTTGGGGCCTGAGCATCGGGCGGACTCCTGCACCCGCTGTGCCACTCTTAAAAAACGCACTTTGAAGAATCGTCAAATCCAGCAGAATATACTTTTCGGCACCGGCCCTGCAATGGACTCGACTTCTTCATCTGCGGCACCGTCAAAATCGGCACCGGCCACTTCGACACCACCTGATCCGTCATCAGCGCCACCGGCGCCAGGTAAGCCGGCTAAGAAGCCTTCCACCCTTGAGCGCCCTCCCACCTCGGTGGTGACACCGGTCCTTTCGGCTCCACGCCGACCCAAAAAACGCTCCGCCCCGATATCGGTGAGTGCCTCGTCATCGGCCTCCTCATCGCCGGGGCGTAGAGAGGCACCCATGGAACCAAAACAGAAAAAAGTGGTTCCGGTGCCACCCCTGGATGACCGCATCGCGGCCATCCTCCAAGACAAGTTGCATGAACAACTGCAACAGCAACTTCAGCAGCTCTTGCCCTCCATCTTGGCACCGCTGCTCTTGGTACCAGACCGGCCCGAGCCCCGCACCGTCCAACCGGTATCCACTCCATCGATACCTTTGGACTCGTCCATGCCTATTCTCTCGGCGTCACATCTCCATACTCATTCCGAGAGTCACGCCTTGGCGACGGTCGATCCTCCTCGGGACCGGACAGGGCACCGGTTCTCCCCGTGACCCTGACCGGCACCGTTCTTCCCGGGACCGAGACAGACACAGGTCTTCATCCCCCGGTACCGTCTCGGTACGCTCGGGCAAGTCTCTGTCTAAGACTCACCATACCGAGCCTTCCACTCCGGTATCTCGGCACGCGCACACTGATGTCAGAGACCCGGACCTATGGGAAGAATCCCCTCCCGGTACCGAGGAGGACGCATCGTCGTCGGACGAGGAGCCTTCGGCCCCCGATACCACATCTAAGCCTGAGCAATCTTCTTTTTCTAAATTCCTCAGAGAGTTCTCGGCGGCTCTGTCTCTCCCTCTAGAGTCTGACTCTAAGAAATCACAAGCTTTTCTGGAGGCATTAGATTTTGATCAACCTCTCAAAGAGTTCCTAAAGTTGCCCGTACATGACATCTTACGGGAAACTTTTTATAAAAACTGGGAGAATCCACTTACTGTTCCTGGGGCCCCCCGTAAACTGGATAGCCTTTACAGGGTCATACCAATCCCTGGATTTGATAAACCCCAGCTGCCCCATGAATCCCTCCTGGTGGAGTCCACCTTAAAAAAGACTCAGGGCTCTAGTGTTTATGCCTCCACCCCTCCTGGCAGAGAGGGCAAAACAATGGACAAATTTGGCAAGCGACTCTATCAGAATGCAATGCTTGCCAACAGGGCAAACAACTATTCATTTCATTTTTCATTCTACTTGAAACATCTGGTCCTCCAACTCTCCGCCATGCAGAAGTACCTTCCGGAACACAAGGTCCCACTGTTCCAGCAGCACATCTCCAGCCTGCTCCAACTGAGAAAATTTATGGTGCGCTCTATATATGATTCCTTTGAGCTCACCTCCCGTGCATCTGCCATTGCTGTGGCTATGCGCCGCCTGGCCTGGCTAAGGGTCTCTGATTTGGACATCAACCATCAAGACCGACTAGCCAACGCTCCCTGTCTTGGGGATGAATTATTTGGGGAGTCCCTGGATACAACCACACAGAAACTCTCAGCCCATGAGACCAGATGGGACACTCTCATAAAACCTAAGAAAAAGGCTCCACCTGCTCGTCCTTACAGACAACAGTCCTCATATCAGCGCAGGTTCTCCGCTAGGCCGCTCAATCCACCTTCACAACAACCTAGGCGGCCCCGTCCACACCAGCACACCCAGGCTCGTGCCAAGTCCAATCAACCTGCCAAGCCTCTTCCGCCTGCCAAGCCATCTCAGCCCTTTTGACTCTTCTCTCCAGGGCATAGCCAGTCTCCCGCCTTCATTGCCTCTTCCTCAACCAATCGGAGGCAGGCTCCACATCTTCCTCAGCCGTTGGGAGGTCATCACATCGGACCAGTGGGTCCTCAACATCATCCGCCACGGCTACTCTCTCAACTTCCAGACTCTTCCACCAGACAATCCTCCCGTAGAGTCTGCTTCTCATTCAACCCAAACCCCCCTCCTCCTGAGGGAGGTCCAATCCCTCCTTCTTCTCAATGCCATCGAAGAAGTGCCTCCGGAAACAAAGAGGTCGGGGATTCTACTCCCGCTACTTCCTGGTTCCCAAGAAGACAGGAGACCTCCGTCCCATTCTCGATCTCAGGGATCTCAACAAATGTCTAGTCAAGGAGAAATTCTGAATGCTCTCCCTTGCCACGCTTTACCCTCTTCTCTCTCAGCACGACTGGCTATGTTCCCTGGACCTCAAAGAGGCCTACACTCACATCCCAATCAATCCGACTTCACGTCGCTACCTGCAATTCCAGGTACACCACCGCCACTATCAGTACAAAGTGCTGCCTTTTGGCCTCGCTTCATCACCCAGGGTGTTCACCAAATGCCTTATTGTGGTGGCGGCCTTCCTCAGGTCTCACAACCTCCAGGTGTTTCCCTACTTGGACGATTGGTTAGTGAAAGCACCTACGTCTCCACTTGTGCTGCAAGCCACTCATCATACCATCTCTCTCCTCCATCTCCTGGGGTTCGAGATCAACTACCCCAAGTCGCATCTGCTTCCCACACAGCGCCTTCAGTTCATTGGAGCAGTTCTCGACACCACACTAATGAGGGCGTTTCTCCCCTCCGACCGTCAACGGACTCTGCTCCACCTTTGTCGTCAGGTGCTCCTTCATCACTCCATTCCTGCCAGACAGATGATGGTCCTCCTGGGCCACATGGCCTCGACGGTACATGTGCTTCCCCTAGCGCGACTCCACCTCAGGACACCTCAATGGACTCTGGCCAACCAGTGGTCACAGACCTCGAATCTTCTTTCTCATCCCATCTCTGTGACATCGTCTCTTCAGCGATCTCTACAATGGTGGTTGAACTCCTCAAATCTTTCCAGGGGCCTTCTTTTTCATCTGCCCCCTCATGCCATGATCATCACCACGGATGCCTCCCCTTATGCATGGGGAGCTCACCTGGGAGATCTACGCACCCAGGGTCTTTGGACCCCGCAGGAGCGTCTACATCACATCAATTTCCTAGAACTCAGAGCCATGTTCTACGCTCTCAAGGCCTTCCAGCACCTTCTCTGCCCTCAGGTTCTTCTCCTGTGCACAGACAATCAAGTCGCCATGTACTACATAAACAAGCAAGGCGGCACCGGGTCTCGCCTCCTTTGTCAGGAGGCTCTCCGCATTTGAACCTGGGCCACGGCCCGCAATCTCTTCCTCAAGGCTGTCTATATCCAGGGCGAACAAAACTCCCTGGCCGACAATCTCAGCCGCATCCTTCAACCTCACGAATGGACTCTAGATCCTCCCACGCTCCACTCCATCTTCGCTCGCTGGGGCACTCCGCAGGTGGATCTCTTTGCAGCTCCTCACAACCATCAGCTGCCCCAGTTCTGTTCCAGACTCTTCTCCCCCCATCGCCTGACCCCGGACGCATTCCTGCTCGATTGGACGGATCGGTTCCTCTATGCTTTTCCTCCTCTACCTCTGATGTTGCGGACGTTATCCAAACTCCGCAGGGACAGGGCCACCATGATTCTCATCGCTCCTCGGTGGCCTCGTCAACACTGGTTTTCTCTCCTGCTTCAGCTCAGCGTCAGGGAGCCCATTCCTCTTCCTGTGTTTCCTACTCTACTTACGCAACAGCGTCAGTCTCTGCTGCATCCCAATCTGTCTTCGCTCCACCTGACAGCTTGGTTTCTCTCGGGCTGACCTCTCCAGGAAATCTATCTCAGCCTGTCCGTCTCATTTTGGACGCCTCCAAGAAACCGGCCACCCTCCAATGTTACCATCAGAAGTGGACCAGGTTCTCCTCTTGGTGCCTCCATCATCATCACGATCCCACCTCTTTAGCGGTGGAAACTGTACTGGACTATTTGCTCTCTCTGTCCAATGCGGGCCTCAAGTCTACCTCAATCAGAGTCCACCTCAGTGCCATCACTGCGTTTCATGAGCCTATCCTCGGAAAACCTCTCACAGCTCATCCACTGGTTTCCCGATTCATGAGAGGCCTCTTCAATGTCAAACCACCTCTAAAGCCTCCTCCGGTCGTCTGGGACCTGAATGTGGTTTTATCAGCCCTCATGAAACCTCCTTTTGAGCCTCTTGCCACAACTTCGCTCAAACTTCTAACATGGAAGGTGCTTTTCCTCATTGCCATCACCTCTGCCAGGAAGGTTAGTGAGATGCATGCACTGGTCGCCGATCCACTGTTCACTGTTTTTCACCATGACAAGGTGGTTCTGCGTACCCATCCAAAATTCCTTCCCAAGGTAGTCTCGGCTTTTCACCTCAATCAGTCCATTGTGTTACCTGTCTTTTTCCCGAAACCTCATTCACATCCTGGCGAACAGGCATTACACAGTCTTGATTGCAAGCGTGCCCTGGCCTACTATCTTGATCGTACAAGGGCTCACCGCTTGTCCCCTCAGCTCTTCCTGACCTTCGACCCTAATCGTCTAGGTCGCCCGGTCTCTAAACGGACGCTATCCAACTGGCTTGCAACCTGCATCGCGTTCTGTTATGCTCGGGCCGGTCTGTCACTGGACGGTGCTGTCACTGCCCACAGGGTGAGAGCTATGGCCGCTTCTGTTGCTTTCCTCCGTTCCACACCCATTGAGGAAATCTGCAGAGCTGCCACCTGGTCCTCAGTTCACACATTCACTACTCACTACTGTCTGGATACTTTCTCCAGACGGGATGGGCACTTCGGCCAATCTGTACTTCAGAATTTATTTTCCTAATGGCCAACCATCCCTCCTCCCTCTTTGTTAGCTTGGAGGTCACCCATGCGTAAAGAATATGCTGCCTGCTTGTCCTGGGATAAAGCACAGTTACTTACCGTAACAGGTGTTATCCAGGGACAGCAGGCAGATATTCTTACGTCCCACCCTCCTCCCCGGGTTGGCTTCTTAGCTGGCTTATCTTAACTGGGGACCACGCACTCCTCCGTCGGGCGGGAAGGCACTCGCGCACGCGCGGTGCGGCCAACTAGAACTTTCTAGTTAAAAAGGTCCGTACCGAGGGCTCCGTCGGTGACATCACCCATGCGTAAAGAATATCTGCCTGCTGTCCCTGGATAACACCTGTTACGGTAAGTAACTGTGCTATCTGCATACCAATTTTCGTTCAAATCGGTCCCACAGCTTTTTACATTTTTTCCATTGACTTGAATGGGTGAAATCAGATTTTTTGTTTGTAGCTCCGCCCACGTGTGCAGGTGGGCCGCAAGACCCCAAGAACATATCACCCCAGGTAGTGAGGGATCTGCATACCAAGTTTCATCCAAATTGGTCACAGTGAGAATGGCAGCTTTTTACATTTTTTCCATTGACATGAATGGGTGAAATCTGATGTTCTGTTTGTAGCTCCGCCCACGTGTGCAGGTGGGCCGCGAGACCCCCAGAACATATCACCCCAGGTAGTTGGAATTACTGTGAGAATGGCAGTTTTTTACATTTTTTCCATTGACATGAATGGGTGAAATCTGATTTTCTGTTTGTAGCTCCGCCCATGTGTGCAGGTGGGCCGCGAGACCCCCAGAACATATCACCCCAGGTAGTGAGGGATCAGCATACCAAGTTTAGTTCAAATTGGTCCCACAGCTTTTTACATTTTTCCCATTGACTTGAATGGGTGAAATCTGAAGTTATGTTTGTAGCTCCGCCCACGTGTGCAGGTGGGCCGCGAGACCCCCAGAACATATCATCCCGGGTAGTGAGGGATCCGCATACCAAGTTTCGTTCAAATCGGGCAAGCCGGTTTTACGGAGGCAGTTTTTACATTTTTTCCATTGACATGAATGGGTGAAATCTGATTTTCTGTTTGTAGCTCCGCCCAGGTGTGCAGGTTGGCCGCGATACCCCCAGAACATATCACCCCAGGTAGTGAGGGATCTGCATACCAAGTTTCGTTCAAATCGGGCAAGCCGTTTTTGCTTTGGCAGCTGTTTTACATTTTTTCCATTGACATGAATGGGTGAAATCTGATTTTATGTTTGTAGCTCCGCCCACATGTGCAGGTGGGCCGTGAGACCCCCAGAACATATCACCCCAGGTAGTGAGGGATCGGCATGCCAAGTTTCGTTCAAATCGGGCAAGCCGTTTTTTGCGTTGGCAGCTCTTTACATTTTTTTCCATTGACATGAATGGGTGAAATCCGATTATCTGTTTGTAGCTCCGCCCACGTGTGCAGGTGGGCCGCGAGACCCCCAGAACATATCATCCCGGGTAGTGAGGGATCTGCATACCAAGTTTCGTTCAAATCGGTCAAGCCGTTTTTGCGTGATTGCGGCACATACATACATACATCCGATTTTATATATATAGATTAGACAATAGTGGCAGATGGGGGTATGTGTGCATTGGGGTCCATTAACTAATTTTGTCACATTATAATTAAAGTGATTCCTTTTTCTTTATGTTAGATTCCTTTGCACATCCAGGGTGGGTGGGGGGGGTGTATTATTTATTTAGAGGTATAAATTTCATATTATTCTATAATATTGATGAGTTTAATATAATATCATTACTGTTATAGGTTAAGAAGGGATTTTAAATTTTTATTGTAATATTTCTGATGTTAATAGTGTATTTTCATATAGTTTTGGTTTTTTTTTTCGATTTTTCATATGTATACATTGTCAAGTTCAAAATATCAATAAAGAAATTAAAAAAAAAAAAAAAAGCTTTTTCAAAACTAGAGAACTCCTTTGAGGGGTTCTGTCAGATGATGTCATCTGCTTGTGAGAATACATATAAGCTCTGTGTTTGGCACAGTGTTTTATATAAAATACTCTACCAAACACAGAGCCTTTTGTAAAATATAACAAATCTTTAACAGGTGTTCTATATGTCTCATCAAGAAAAATAACTGGTCTGAAACCGAATAGATCTTGAATAAATCATAAAAATGTACTATATTATTATTTTCTAGCATGAAAAAAAGATGAAAGTGTTTTATAAAGCATTGGCGGAATATGCACAGAATTCCTACAATACAGTTTTGTGTTCTCTGTCTGAACATTTAAGTTTGAAGAATATGGAAAAAAAGGTACAGTAATTTATCTTTTATCACTCAGAAATGAAATTCACCTGCACCATTCAGTGGAAGCTACTGAATCAAACTTGTGGTAGAAAAAAAGTTTTTTTTTGTGTGCATGTTAAATGAGATTTAGGGCGCCTTTTTACAAAGGTGCGCTAGCGTTTTTAATGCACGCAGCGGATTAGTGCGCGCTAGCCAAAAATCTACCGCCTGCTCAAAAGGAGGCGGTAGCGGCTAGCGTGCGGGGTAATGTAGCGCGCACTATTCTGCGCGTTAAGGCCTAGCGCGGCTTTGTAAAAGGAGCCCTTAATATGCTATATGAGAAATTTCTCTGAGGTCATGCTGAAACTGAACAGTGGGGCCTCAGTAATAATTCTGCATTTAACAACCAATTTCATCATCCATGCTCTCTGATGCTGGAAAATGTGTTCTAATAGGCTTGAAGTGAAAGGGATGGTTAGGGGAAATTGATTCCTTCCTTGTGATGTTCAAAGTGACTTCTCCTTTCTCTGTGAACATTGACGGTGTCAATTCTCTAAAGCGGTGTCAGGTCAAAGCGCGCGGGACAAAGGCGCGCGCAGACAATTGTGCGCAGCGTGGAGGCGCGCGCCGCAGAAAATTATTGTTTTTAGGGCTCCGACGGAGGGAGGCGTGGGGGGGGGAACCCCCCACTTTACTTAATAGAGATCGTGCCGCGTTGTGGGGGGTTTTGGGGGGTTGTAACCCCCCGCATTTTACTGAAACTTTACTTTTTCCCTGTTTTTAGGGAAAAAAGTGAAGTTTACAGTAAATGTGGAGGGTTACAACCCCCCAAACCCCCCACAAACGCCGGCGCGATCTCTATTATGTAATACTGGGGGGGGCTCCCCAACAAAAACCCCCGTCGGAGCCCCTAAAACTAATTTTTTTCGGCGCGCGCCTTTGTCTTTCGCGGGGTTGTCTATCAACCCTCCCTAAAGCAATATATGGCAAACTGTGTTGCAGCAGATTCCAGATGTGCCCCAACAAGACGCCGGTAAGAGGCGCCAGCACAGGCTGACCGCTTATAGGATGTGCCTCTTGCGACATTGCGTCGATGTCCGCGCACTTCCGGGTGCCTTCCAGCCAGGGCACTGGGTTTAGTGTGCCGCCCAGCCGAAAAGTTTGTGGGACACTGCTCTAAAGGCACCTAGATTTAGGCACCAAGGCCCAGATTCTATAAAAGGACACCTAAACTTAGGCGCCTAGGTCGGTGCACCTAGCCAATCTAGGCGCCTAACTTAATTATTTAAAAGTTTAATTGGGTGCTGATAACAAACTTAATCGGCTTAAATTAAATTAATTGGTTGGTAGGTGCCTAACTCAGTAGGTGCCTACAACTTTCAGGTAGATGCCTTGTTGAAGGCTTCTACCAGAAAGTGGGCATGGTTATGAGCAGATTGTGGGTGGATCTTTGGTGTGTTTTGCATGTAGGTGCCTAAAATGGACTTAAGCGCCGGTATTTAGGCCAAGAAAACTCTGGCATAAATAGGGAGCACTAAGGTTAGTTAGTGTGCGTACTGGTGCTTAAATCCACTTTAGGCACTATTAAGCGAGATTTTATAAATCGTGCCTACTGAAGATTGACAGGCACTATGCACCACATTCCTGTTTATAGAATCAGGGTCCAAATGTCTGTAAGTACTTAAATACCAGCATTTATAAGCATATGTGCACATACTGTATATGTTGTCACCCACCCGGCCTCCACTGGGTACGCAAGTGCCGGGAACAGTGACTAAGCCGATTTTCTGCACGCCACTCAAAAGGGAGAATGACCCTTCAGGGTGAGAAGGTTTAAAACTGCCAAGTTAGTTTCAACTCAAAATTCAAACAGTAAAAGAAAACACTTCTCAAACAGGAGAGCTTTGAAAGGTAAGTTTATCAAATAGGCCTCTTTATTCTGCTAAAAGAGCCAACAACAAGGGAAAAAACTCCTCAAAAACTCTGGCTTCAAGTATCTAGGCAAGACTTTAGCAAGTGCCTAAACAGGGTTCATAGACAAAACCGCCGAAGACAAAGGCGCTCGCCGACAACTGAGCGCAAGACGGAAGCACGTGACGAAGGAAAAAGAGTAGTTTTTTAGGGGCTCCGACGGGGGGTTTTGTTGGGGAACCCCCCAGTTTACTTAATACAGATTGCGACGGCGTTGTGGTGGGTTTGGGGGGTTGTAACCTCCCTCATTATATTGGAAACTTAATGTTTCCTGTTTTTTAGGGAAAAAGTGAAGTTTTCAGTAAAATGTGGGGGGTTACAACCCCCAAACCCCCCACAATGCCCCACAACGCAGCGCGATATGTATAAAGTAAAGTGGGAGGGTTCCCCCCCACACACCCCGTCGGAGCCCTTTAAAACAGTCATTTTCTTCAGCACGCACCTCCACGCTGCGCTCAGTTGTCTGCGTGCGCCTTTGACCCGGCGCGCTTTTGACCTGACACCGCTAACAGTTCAGTACATTCTTGGCTACCTTTATAGTCCCAGGAACAAAAGCTATCAGTAAAGCACACTAATGCACAAAAGAAAAAAACCCAAAAACACGGCTTGCTATAGAGTTGGCAAAAGACCACTAGCCCAGCAAGGTGCCTGGTCTTCAGTAGTCCAAACAAAGTCCTCTTCACCAGGCCCTTGCATTCAATTCTAACCCAAACCAATTCTCAAAAAAAAAAAAAAAAAAAAAAGGAAACAGTTCATGTTCTCAAAGCCTGCCTATTACCAGCTTTGGCAGGTATTAGCTCCTCAGAGCCGATTTGTGGGGGTTAAGGCTGCTGTGTAGCTTAATCACTTTTTCTTCAAATAACATAAGAAAAAAAGAGTCCTCAAAAAATATCCCACCCAGATGGCACAGCTTACACATTCCCCACACAACCTTATGCACTCCCCAGCAATTTCAAAACACTGCAGGGCTTTCGGATAAGACAAAAAAAACAGGACCCTGCCAGTCCATGGGGTCTTCTGTCTGGACCCGCTGCTTTGGCTGGAGAAGGTTTTCTCATGCCACTGCTCCTGAACAGCCCTAGGTAGCTTCTGCAAACTAGAGGCTTAAGTTTGTTGAAGCCACACCCAGGCCTAGCTGGGGTGGCAGCCGACTTCAGCGCTTCTCTGGCTCCCCACGTGGTCATTGGTAGAGGTTTTCCTCCTCCTCACTAAAAGGGTGCTGCCATGGCTGAAATGGGAGGATAGACAGCTCTGGGTGGTTTAGACCAGTGTTTTTTCAACCTTTTTACACCTATGGACCGGCAGAATAAAAGAATTATTCTGTGGACCAGTGGTTGAAGAACACTGGGCTAAGTCGTGGGCCAGACCCCCCCCATCTCTACCCAATCTCCACCCCAGACCCGCCCCCATAATAGTACTAATTGCACCTTGCACGTCCCATGCCTCATCTGGAAGCCTTCCCTCTGACGTTGCAACATCAGATAGAAGGCTTCCGGTTCAGGCGCAGGACGTAGGAGTCACTGCCCCATGGCTTTGTGCACTGAATCAGTTAGAAAGAGGGAGCTGGCTCAAAGTTACCGCCGCATCGATCACACCGTGGCCGGCGGTTGAAGAACACTGTTTTGGACCTGATGCATGTGCTGGTCCTGTGGACCGGCAGGAAATTTCTGTGGACTGGCACTGGTCCATGGGACTGGTGGTTGAAGAAACATGGTTTAGACTGTCTTTTCCTATAATCTGCTTCTCTCGGTGATCTGGAAGTACAGTTTTTTGTCTCACCTGGGTTCTGTCAGGGCTGTAATGCTACATACTGATCTTAGACATACATAGTCCCACAGTACTCATTCATACCACAAATACAACTCTTTTCTCTTATTATCTCTGTTTATTCTTATATTCTCCTACACACATAGAAAGAAAGAAGGTAACACACATTTAGCCTAAATTCCCACACAAAGCACTAAGGAAAGCTAGCACAAAATAAATACACTTCTATAAAAGACACCTAACAAAGAGAAAGGAAAGAACATTTGGGAGTCTGTCCTCCTGGTTGGGTAAAACACCACTCAAAACTAACTATGGATAGGGATGCAAGCAATCACCATTTATCTCAAAATGCACCCTAATAGAACACTCAAGGGCACTGCAAGGCCACCATACATCACCCATACATTCCACAGTATGAAATAAATTTTATATAAGACAGAAAAAAAAGTGGAGGAAACAACCTCAGTTAAGCTTCATATGGCTATGTGTCTTTGTTGTATCAAAAACTGTGATAAAAAAATGAGGCCACAGTATCAGCCCCCAAAAAACACCTCACAACCAGCACGCCAAAATATCACATACAAACATTGTGTGGAAAAGTTTATAATCCGGAGGCACAGTCAGAATTATTGCAATGTGAGCAAGGGAAATAGAAAAACTTAGCTGTCCACGAAGTCCAGCTGTCTCCAATCAAGCTGCTCACAGACGCCACTACCTGGGCCTCGTGGTAAAACACCCCCTGAAACCAGGACGGGAACAGAGTCTAATTTGCTGGATCCAGCGCCCAGTCTTTATAGTATTCTGTTGCAAATTCATTAGCTTGTATGACTTCAGTGTCAGATAATAAACCTTCTCTTTGTTTTTCCTAATCTTTTTCATGTTTCTCTCATGTCCCATTTGCTCATCTGGAGTATGTCATTGCCAACAAATGTAAATTGGGCCTCCAAATTGGAAAGTAATGATTGGCTTATGGCTATTCACATCTCTTTATTGTCCAGGTAGCCCTTTACTCTTTCCATGACCCATTAATTGCTTGTTAGTTGACAATTATCAGTGCTGATTGGCTTGTTAACCAATTAAGTTGCAATGCGCAAATCTGCAATTCTCACAAATTTGGACACTCAACTTTGGACGCAGCATATAGAGTCAGAGTGATAACCCTTAATTGATTTAAATTAATGGCAATGATTGCTTGTCAAAATGCCAATTATCAGTACTAATTAGCTTGTTCAGTTAAATTACATGCACAATTTTTGGCAATTTTTATGGAATTAGGGGATTAGTGACATCTCCTGTGCAATGGTCTTCAATTTAGTCTCTGCTGGAGTTCTTTCCAGCTCTCATCACAGCAGCCAATGAGTCTTCTCCATCAGTTTCCCTGCCTTTACCAGAACAGACCCTCTCAATTCTACAAAATACAATTAACAGTTTTGTCAAGCGCTAGGAAAAAGGCAAAGCAGAGGTGTCTCAATCCACAAAAGTTACCCCTGTTCAGTGAGACACTCATTCATCACAAGATCCAATAGTGTCTCTACTTTCAACTTCAGATTCTGAATCTTAGAGAGTATACTCACAACCACCTTTTCCACTGCATTTGAGATTTTTTCAATATGGATTAGAAGATTACTCAGATTCATACTTCATCCCACCAGGAATCTTTTTTTACAAGAAGGAAAATATTCATTGGGACTTCCCTCTGGTCCTTCCTCTTTTCCTTGCCATAAGGAATCTCCTTATGAAGATATATCTTACCTGATATTCATTAATAGATGTTTTTGTCCTCTTATATATAAAAACATGAAAACTAAACTAAACTAAACCTTAGGTTTATATACCCGCATCATCTCCACAGGAGTGGAGCTCACACGGTTTACAATCTAAAAATATAGGAAGAGAGAGGGGAAAGATTTACAAGGGGATATATAAAGAGGGGTATGAAACAGAGGAAGAGATGTTATATGTTAGAGAAAAGCCAGGTTTTCAGTTGTTTTCGGAATAGTTGGAGGGAGCCCAGGTTCCGCAGCGGGATAGTGATGATCGTTCCAAAGGCCCGTGATTTTGGAGATGGAGGGATTCTTCCCAGTTTTCCTGCGTGGAGGATGCCGTATAGAGAGGGGAAGGATAGGTTTATGTCTGTGGGCCTGATCTGATTGGTAGCAGGCGTCAGGGCGAGGAAGGTAGGGGGATTAGGGCAGAAGGATGCCGTGAATGATCTTGAATGCCAGGCAGGAGCATTTGAAATGAATTCTGGAGAGTACTGGGAGCCATTCTAAACATAGCTGTATGAAATGAAATTTAAACTGTAGTTTCTTGAAGTACCACAATACTGTATTTTAGGAATTTTAAACCATAAGAACATAAGAACCACTATGAAGGAATTCCAATTAGTGATATAGTTATTAAATAAACTTGAAAGGTGATTAACAGCTTCTTTTGTGACAAACACTGTCTGTGTCTAAAAAGATGGGCCTAAAACATAAAGTTTAGCTATCACTTAATTTTTCTGTAGTAGTTAAATTGGCAGCGAACAAAGCAAAAAAATAGAGAAAGTTTTTGAAAATTCCTCCCAGGAAAATCTGAGGCTGCTGGTATTTCATGATTTGATATGATCTTCACAATTTGTAACCCATTAACTGAACCCAGTTCAGTACTATCTTCCAGCCTCTCTCTCCAGTTACTGTCTGAACTGGCTGCAAATTGGGTGGAGGGAGATTTTGGATTTGGATTTAGCCTATGCCTTTCTCAGCATCTCTAGACAAGTTACATTTAGGTACAGTAGGCATTTTCCTGGAGAGTTAAGTGACTTGCCCAAGATCACAAAATGCAGCAGTAGGGTTTGAACCTGAGTTTCATGGTTTTCAACCTGCTGGTCATAAGAACATAAGAATAGCCTTACTGGTTCAAACCAATGGTCCATCAGGTCCAGGAGCCCATTCTCTCAGTAGCCAATCCAGGTCACTAATACCTGGCAAAAACCCAAAGAGTACAACATTCTATGCTACCGATCAGGGCAAGCAGTGGCTTCCCCATGTCTTTCTCAATAAGAGACTATAGACTTTTCCTCCAGGAAATTGTCCAAACTTTCTTTAAAACCAGCTACACTATCTGCCCTTACCACAACCCTCTGACAACACGTTCCAGAGCTTAACTATTCTCTTAGTGAAAAAATATGCTTCAGGCTTGCATGAGGATGTTCATATTAGATGCACCATATACCACTGATTTACGTTTCGGTGATGCAGATACCATCAAAGATCACTGTTTTACTCTATTGCACCTTTCCATAGTAGCTCCACCATCTTCACCATTCCCCTAAATGGATGAGTCAACCCTTTATCATAGAGTTTCTACTGTAGAAGGAAGAATTTTATCCCCTTCTTAAGGCAATGATAAGAACCCCAATATTCAGTCTTTTGATAAGCCTCACCAGTGAGTAAAAGAATAATCAAAGTAGGTTACAGATGCTCAACAGAAGTAGCCTTCCTTCTTTTTGACTCTTTTGATCAGGGCCAGCATCCCTATAAAATAACTATGTGGGTTAGGTATCCTTCTTTTTTCAGGAAGTAGAAGAAAATCACAACTAATTGCTGGACTCTCAGCATTACAATGTTATTATCTCAGGTAGCTACTCTGGTCTTAGATGCCCAAATCCATGCCTATTAGTTACCAAGACCTATGCCCGTCTGCTTCAGGAATAAGTTGCATTCCATACTGTGGAGTCTGTTCCTCCTCAGGGAAAGAAACTGGGACTTCTATTCCAGATAATTCCAGATTCCAAGAAGATAGAAGGTTTACACACCAATTTATATAATAATAATAACAGCTTATATACCGCACACTTTCCACCATTTGCTGTGCTCACTGGATCTTAAGGATGCCTATACTCATATTCCAGTTTATCCCAACTGCAGAAAATATCTACAGTTCCTTCTGCACATTGAACATTACTAGTACATAGTCCTCCCATTTGGCCACTGTAAGGTGCTGTTTGTAATCACAAACACGTTGACTAGAAGAATCAGCAAACTTAATTCCAGAAGTTGAGGTAGATAGTGTGGTGCTTACAGTGCAAAAGAAAATTAAAGTTTTAGGTATTTGGATAGATTCTCTTTTATCTATGAAGGATCAGTTTTTTTTCTGTTGTAAAATCTGCTTTCTTTCAGATGCAGCTTTTGAATAGATTAAAACCAATATTGTCCCTATAGGATTTTTGTCTTATTTCAGAGTGTTGTATTACAAACGTTGGATTGTTCTAATGCATTCTATTTGGGTATGTTATCATTCAAATGTAGATATTTGCAATTAATTCAGAAAGGTTTAGCGTGTTTAATCTTTGGTGATAGTAAATTTGAGCATGTGACACCTTTACTATGAAAATTATATTGTCTACTTTTTAAATCTCGAGTAGTGTTTTAAGGGGGTTGGTATTGATCTTTCAAGGAATTCACCGAGGGATACCGTAGTATCTTCCACATGCTGTGACATTAGCCCTGTCAATCCTTAAGATCGGAGAACATGATGCGCTTATCTGTTGATGGATTACAGCATAGGGAAGTATGCTAGTACCAGAGCTATGGCTATTTTGGTGGTAGGGCGTGAAACTTTGGAATAATCTGATTGGTAGATGATGCATGGTTAAGTGGATGGTGTTGTTGAGAGCGTTTTGGATTCCTGGACCTTGGGATGATTTTCCAAGGGCTGCTGAGCAGGGATGGTGTGCATCTATCAAAGAAGGGAAGAATTGTCTTTGCCGGCAGGCTGGCTAATCTACTGAAGAGGGCTTTAAACTAGAAGTGATGGGGCAGGGTGATTAAAGCTCCCGGGTGATTATAAGCCCTCAGGTAAGCAAATCACTGAATACCTCTACATGGATGGGAAAAGGGGGCAATGTTTGGAAAGCAGTATATACTAATGCTCGAAGTATGAAAAACAAGATTCTGGATCTAGAAGCTGTGATGGAAGAATTGTAGTTGGAAATAGTGACAATCACAGAGACATGGTTCACGGATTGGGATGTAGTTATACCGGGCTATAATCTGTTCAGGAAAGACAAGGTAGGAAGAAAAGGACGGGGGAGTAGCGCTATATGTTAAAGATCATATTAAAGCCACACAATTGCAGGATCTGCAGGGCAAGGAAGAGGCACTGTGGATCAATTTGGAAAGAGGGAATGGTGAATATATTTGCATTGGTGTGATATACAGGCCTCTTTCACAGACAGAAGAAGTAGATAGAGATTTAATAGTAGACATTCAGAATATATCTAAAAAAGGGGAAGTCTATCTAATAGGTAATTTTAACATGCTGGATGTTGATTGGGGTATCCCTATTGCAGGGTCTTCTAGAAGTAGGGAGATCCTGGATTCTCTACAAGGAGAACTGTTCCAGCCATTGGTAATAGAACCCTTCCAGGATGGGGTCATACTGGACTTAGTGCTTATAAAAGGGGAAAGTGTTTCTGATGTTACAGTGGATATAGAGAGGGCTCATTCAAAAGCAAGGTTTTAGACTTTTAAAAATTAACTTTGTTCAGATGGGGGTTTATGTCAAGGAATTGTCTGGGTGGAAACATCTGGTAGGAGTGGTAAAAGCGATGGGTAAAACTGAAAGGATGCGATTGGAAGGGCGACAAACTTTTTGTGAGGCAAGTATACAAGTAAGAGGAAAAGAAGGCCGCTTTGGTTCTCAAATGTAGTATCTGAGTAGGTAAGGAATAAGAGATTAGCTTTCATAAACTACAAAAGATTGCAGAAAGAGGAAGACAGCCAAAATATCTGGAAAGTTAGATAGGCTGGTTGTGGGTCAGGAAAGCAAGATGCAAATGGAAGAAGAAATTGCTGACACGGTTAAATGGGGGAGACAACATTTTTTAGATATATTAGTGATAGGAAGAAGTGCAAAAGTGGCATTGTGAGGAGTCAAAGGTGAAGGGAAGGAATATGTAGATGCTGATAAAGAAAAGGCTGAATTGCTTAACAGATATTTCTGTTCTGTGTTCACGGCTGAAACACCGGGAGTGGGACCACAGGAGACAAACGTGAATAGGGATGGAGGAGTAATAAACCCTGATCAATTTTCAGAGGGTTGTATTCCTGAGGAGCTAGCTAAAATAAAGGTAGACAAAGCGATGGGGCTGGATGGTGTACATCCGAGAGTGCTGAACGAACTTAGGGAATTTCTGATAGCTCCGCTGACTGACCTTTTCAATGAGTCTCTAGAGTCGGGAGTGATATCGGAGGACTGGAGAAGGGCGGATGTGGTCCCTCTCCACAAAAGTGGAAGTAAGGAAGAAGTAGGGAATTACAGGCTGGTAAGTCTGACTTCTGTGGTAAGCAAATTAATGGAAATGCTTTTAAAACAGTGAATGGTCAAGTTTCTGGAATCCTGTGATTACAAGACTGGAGGCAACATGGATTCACAAGAGGTAGGTTGTTTCAAACAAATTTGATCAAGTTCTTTGACTGGGTGACCAGAGAATTAGATGGAGGATGTGCATTAGATGTGGTGTATTTAGATTTTTAAAAAGCCTTTGACAGTGTTCCACACAGACGTCTGATAAATAAACTGAGTGCCCTTGGGATGGGTCCCAAAGTGACAGGCTGGGTCAGGAATTAGTTGAGTGGAAGGCGACAGAGGGTAGTAATCTAGAATCAGAAAATAATATTAAAATTGAACTAAGGCCAGTACTGGGCAGACTTGCACGGTCTGTGTCTGTAGATGGCCATTTGGTGGAGGATGGGCTGGGGATGGCTTCAATGGTTGGGAGGGTGTAGATGGGCTGGAGTAGGTTTTAACATAGATTTCGACAGTAGGAACCCAAGCACAGTACCGGGTAGAGCTTTGGATTATTGCCCAGAAATAGCTAAGAAGAAAAAATTTAAAAATATTTAAATTGAATCAGGTTGGGCAGACTGGATAGACATTTCGGGTCTTTATCTGCCGTCATCTACTATGTTACTATGATCAATGGAGATCGCTCTGAGGAAAGGGATGTTACCAGTGGTGTGCCTCAAGGTTCTGTTCTTGGGCCTGTTTTTTTACAAACATTTTTATAAATTATATTGCTGAAGGGTTTCGGGTAAGATTTACCTCTTTGCGGATAATACCAAACATCTGCAATACAGTAGACATGCCGGATGGTGTGAATAACATGAAGAAACACCTGATGAAGCTTGAAGAATGGTCTGAAATTTGGCAGCTAAAATTTAATGCTAAGAATTGCAAGGTCATGCATTTGGGCTGCAAAAACCAGAGGGAACGGTACAGTTTAGTGGGTGAAAAACTTATGTGCACGATGGAAGAGCGGGACTTGGGTGTGATTGTATGTGACGATCTTAAGGTGGCCAAACATGTTGAAAAGGTGACGGCGAAAGCTAGAAGGATGCTAGGTTGCATAGGGAGAGGTATGGCCAGTAGGAAAAAGAAAGTATTGATGCCTCTGTGTAAAACTCTGGTGAGTCCACGTTTAGAATATTGTGTACAATTTTGGAGGCCGCACCTTCAAAAAGATATAAAAAGGATAGAGTCGGTCCAGAGGAAGGCTACTAAAATGGTGTGTGGTGTTCGTGATAAGGTGTATGGGGACAGACTTAAAGATCTCAATCTGTATACTTTGGAGGAGAGGTGGGAGAGAGGAGATATGATAGAGACATTTAAATACCTATGTAATATAAATGTGCATGAGTCGAGTCTCTTTCATTTGAAAGGAAACTCTGCAGTTAGAGGGCATAGGATGAAGTTGAGATGATAGGCTCTGGAGTAATATAAGGAAATACTTTTTTACAGAAAGGGTGGTAGATACATGGAACAGTCTCTCGGAAGAGGTGGTGGAAACAGAGACTGTCTGAATTCAAGAGGCCCTGGGATAGGCACATGGGATCTCTCAGAGAGAGAAAGAGATAATGGTTACTGTGGATGTGCAGACTATATGGACCATTTGGCCTTTATCTGCCGTCATGTTTCTATGTTTCTATGGATAATTGAGAATGAATAATAACATTCAGAGTAGAGAATGACACGGGGAAAAAATCTGTCCCCGTCACCGGCCCACCATCCTCTGCACCGCCCCGTCACCGCCGTTCCCTTCACCGCCTCGTCACCGTCACCGCCATCCCTTTCACCGCCCCGTCACCGCCACTGCCATCCCATTCACCGCCCCGTCACCGTCCCCGCTGCATCCATATAAGCCTTAGTACTGTAATATTTAGCTTATTCCTTTCTTATAAATCAAAGTTCCTGCTGCTGAACTAGAGAAAGAGATGTTCAGCTGGCAGGGCTTTGTTTAGAAATTTTTATCAACACAACTAATATACTATTTTATCCTAAAGCAAAAAATAAATAAATAAATATAATTTTTTTTTCTACCTTTGTTGTCTGGTTTCTACTTTCCACATCTTCTCATTCAATTCCTTCCATCCACTGTGTGTCTTCTCTCTGCGTCTTCCACTTGCTGTTACTGTGCCTCTCCCTTCACCCCCCCTCCAATTGGTCTAGCACCCATCTTCTTCCCTCCGCTCCCCCATAGTCTGGCATCTGTCTTCTCCCACTCTGTCTTCCACATTTCCCTTCGGGGTCTGTTCCTCTCCACCCTCCTTCAATGTCTGTCCTATTCCTTTCCACCATCACCCTTCCCTCCCTCCTTTACCATCTGTTCCTTTCTACTACCCTTCAGTTCCTCTCGCGTGGCCTATCTATCTACCTTCCTCCCTCTTATTTTCATGGCACGTTACAATGTAATTTGTGCAAGCCACTGGAGCCTGCAAGCTCGGTCCCTGTCCCATCCCCACAAACCATCTCGCTTCTGTGCTCCTATTTTCTCCATTTCTAATATCTCCCCTATGTATCTGTCATTGCCCCTCCCCTGTGTCCATATACCATCCCCATGGCATGTCCCCTTTATGTCTCTGTCCCTATGCTCCATGCACATAATTTCCCCTCTTTCTGTTACCTTCCTGTGTCCAGATTTCCCCTATCTTCCTCTTCCATACCAGTGTGTCTCTTCTTTTCAACCCCATCTAGCTTTTTTCCCTCTTTCTTCCCCTCCCCCCCTTGCTTCTAGCATCTGGCTCACCTGCCTGTCCTTCCCTTTCTTTCCTGCTGTGGGTTTTTCTTTCCGTCTTCATCCCCTTGGCCCAGAATCCTTTTCCCTTTCACTCCCTCCTTCCAATTTGAGCAGGGAACATGAGCGATCGCACGGTCCCCGCAGCCACCACCCGCCTGCCCAATGGATCCTACTGTTTAGCCAGCTCTCTCCCTTCTCCTCACCTTAGTTTGTAGGTTTTGTTTTTCGGCGACATGCACGCTTTCCCAAAGAGCCGCGCACGCGCGGCTGCTCAGTGTTCAATCTTCTGCTCTGCTGCAACTTCCTGTTTCCGGTTGCGTCAGAGCAGAAGATCAAAACTGAGCAGCAGCGGGTGCGCGGCTCTCTGATAGCGTGCGGGTCGCCGAAAATGAAAACCTACAAACTAAGGTGAGGAGAAGGGAGAGAGATGGCTAAACACTAGGATCGATTGGGCAGCCGGGTGTGTGCTGCGGGGACCGCGCGATCCTTCATGCCTCACTGCGGGGACAAGACCATTCACAGCCCCACGGACGGTGAATGGCCTTGTCCCCGTCGCCGCAGCGACTGCTAGTTTTCGTTCCCCATTTCGGCGGGTGACCCGCGGCTAAAATGCGGTGGCCGCAGGTAAACCGCCACCGTGTCATTCTCTAATTCAGAGTACAGTTTTAAAAAATTATTAAAAACATCTCTATATAGAAGCTTTTTTTTAAAATCACATCTTTATCATACAAGATTAGGCATCAAATTACTGTGTGGTTTTTCCTGTTGCATAGAGCATTCTGGACCCCTGTTCATTTACAAAAATTAGATTGCTCTAAGTCTAATAGATGTTGGCATTGTCATCTCGAAGCAGGGACTTTGGATTATTTATTGTTCTATTGTCCATTTATTTTAGCTTTTTGGAGATCGATTTGGGGACAAACAAATTGCTTGTTAGAAAATCATGTGGCATTATCGTATGACACAGTTTTATTTGACATATCTATGAGAGCTAAGAGCCAAATATCTTCCAAAAATAATAAACTTCTACTGATTCTGACAGGAATTGCCATTCAACAAATAAAGTATAATTGGAAAGATTGGAAAAGATTGAATTATAGTTTTTGGTGGAGTTCAGTGTGTCACATGTATAAAATGGAAGGAGCATTAGCGGTTCAAAAAGGATATTTTAATAAGTTTAAGGATGTGTGGGGACCATTGATAAATTATTGTAAAGAATAGTTATCATTTTTCCCTAATTATACATAAATGAAAGATTGGAGGGGGGAGGGTTTGACTTTTTATTATTGGTTATGAATGGAATGAATGATTTTATTATATTGTATGTATTAAATGATATTAGAATGGTGGGTGGGAAGGGGATAAATTTTAATTTTTTTGAAAAATTTGTGATATTTCAAGTGATGTATTAAGTTAATTTGTTATTATTTTCTGTACACTTGATGTAAATATAAAATGAATAAAGAATATTAAAAAAAAAATCTTTATCATACAATTCTTAAAGAACAGTAAAGAAAGATATACATCATAAAAAAAACAACTAAACAATATCTAATACAAATCTTTTGAGCCCATATTAATTTGGGGGAGCCACCTTAATTTCAAATACAATTAAAGATAATGAAATATTAAACTTGAGAAGATAAAAAAAAGAACCCCAAGTTAAATTATTATAGTGCTTTTTCTCTTTTCTTTTGGTTCCTTTCAAAGATCAGTTCCAAAACTATTTCACAATATCTTTCCCTTGTTCACGAAAACTTAAAAATTGCTGAAGCTGAGTAGGGTCCCAGAAAATAAATTCCTTTTCTTGTATTTTAATTATTCATTTAGAAGGGAATTTTAAAAAGAAAGTTGATGCCAGAGCTATAACCCTTCGCATTTGAGTTGCTCTAGCAACATTGGGAAATATCAAAACATTATCCCCACAGAATTTAGTTGTTTTGTTTAACTCACTTAAACAAGTCATCTAAAGAGTAGCCCTGGTTTTAATAATATCTTGGGAGTCTTCTTGGAAATGAGTAAAATTAAACTCTGTAGAAACCAAAAGATCTGCTCCCTGATCTGATGTTACTCTTTTTTTTCTGTGGGATATAATAACAATTTTGTATAGGAAAAGTTTCTGCATTTGTTAAACCTAATAACTCTTTCAGATATTATAGAAGCTTTTTAAATGGTTAAGAAGCAGCAACTGAAGGAATGAAGTGAATAATGAATCTGTTCTGTATATTGTTTTGTTTTATTATGTTTTCTACTGTTTTTGTGTTTTTACCTTATAATTCTGTTTATTTTCTTGTAATCTGCTTAGATATAAGTGGGATAGAAACTTTTTTTTAACAAATAAATAATGGATTGGTCACCTATAAACTATACTGTATACTCCAATTAGTCATAGCAAAGTTTTGTATCTTCAGCCTAAATTACTATCAAAGGTAATCACTTCTTTCCATTGTGAATGATGATAATAGTCCTTTGCTATGTTTTCCCCTAAACCGCACGAGTATCCACAAAAGCAGTTTTTTTTCACATTCCAATCTATAAAAAAGTCTGCACAGTTGTTTCCTTTGATCAGCGGTCATTAATATGATCGGATCTTGATAGGAAATCCAATATAACAGCACTTTACTTTAAAAAGGAGACTATGATAACATGAGGAGAATGGTAAAAAAGAAACTTATAGGAGCAGCTGCAAAGGCCAAAAATATACATCAGGCGTTGATGTTATTCAGATATACCATCCTGGAAGCCCAGACTAGATATATTCCATGTATTAAAAAAGGAAGAAGGAAGACCAAGGGCTCCTTTTACGAAGCCGCATTAGCGGCTTTATCGCACGTAGCTTTTTAGCGCGTGCTAACCCCTGTGCTAGCCGAAAACTACTGCCTGCTCAAGAGGAGGAGGTAGCAGCTAGCACAGCCAGCAAATTAGCATGCACTATTATGTGTGTTAAACCGCTAATGCGGCTTTGTAAATGAGCCCCAAATGGCTGCCAGTGAAGGTAAGCTATTAGTGCTAAAAGAGAATCCTTCAGAAAGTGGAAGAATGATCCAACTGAAAATATTTGTTAACAGCACAAGGAATGTCAAGTCAAATGCAAGGTTCTAATAAGGAAGGCGAAGAGAGACCTTGAAAAAATGATTGCGCTGGAAGCAAAAACACACAGTAAAAACTTTTTTTAGGTATATTAAAAGCAAGAAGTCGGGAAGAGAATCAGTTGGATTGCTAAATGACTGAGGGATAAAAGGGGCTCCCAGGGAAGACAAGACCAGAGTGGAGAGATTAAATTAATTCTTTGCCTCGATCTTCGCCGAGGAAGATGTGGGGGAGTCACTGGTGCCAGAACTGGTATTCAATTCTGATGAATCAGAGGAACTTGGCTTTTCTCCAAAACGTAAAGCTATCTATTTAAAATGTAAAGCTAGCTATCCTCTTCATAATCTCTAATTTCTTATTATGCCCTTCCCTCACTTATTGAATTTACCTGTAAACCGTGACAAGCTTTATCTTTATGGAGATGATGCGGTATACAAACTTAAGTTTTAGTTTAGTTTAGTTTAACTTAAATAAATCTCTGTAATACTGGATGATGTGATAGATCAATTTGAGAAATTAAACGGTAGCAAATTACATGGACCACATCCTAGAGTGCTGATACAATTGAAAACTAAACTTGCAGAGCTATTGTTAGTAATTTGTAATTTTTTCTTTAAAATCCAGCATAGTACTGGAAGACTGGAGGGTGGCTAATGTGACAATGATTTTTAAAAAGGGTTCCAGAGGTGATATGGGAAATCATAGACTGGTGAGTCTGACGTTGGTACTGGCCAAAATGGTAGAGACTACTATAAAAAACAAAATGACAGAGCATATACATAAACATAAGAGAAAGACAACATGGATTTAGTCAAGGGAAATCTTGCCTCACCAATCTACTACATTTCTTTGAAGGGGTGAAGAATTAACATGTAGATGAACCAGTTGATATTGTGTATTTGGATTTTCAAAAGGCATTTGACAAATTATCTCATGAAAGACTTCTAAGGAAATTAGAAAGTCATGGGATAGGAGGTAATGTCCTATAATGGATTAATAATTGGTTGAAAGACAGAAAACAGAGACTAGGGGCTCCTTTTATCAAGCCGCGCTAGTGGGGTTAACGCGCGTGACTTTTCATCATGCGTTAACCCCCGCGCTGGCCTAAAAACTACCGCCTGCTCAAGATGAGGCGGTAGCAGCTAGCGTGGCCGGCGGTTTAACGTGCGTTAAACCGCTAGCGCAGCTTGATAAAAGGAGCCCTAGTTTTAAATGATCAATATTCTCAATGGAGTAGTAGGGTTCCCCAGTGGTCTGTGCTGGGACTACTGGTTTTTAACAAATTTATCAATGATCTAGAGATGGGACTAACTAGTGAGATAATTAAATTTGCTGATGACACAAAGTTGTTCAAAGTTGTCAAATCGCAGAAGGATAGTAAAAAATTGCAAGAGGGCATTTAATATGAGCAAGTGCAAAGTGATGAAAGAGGAACCTGAACTATAGCTATGTAGTGCTGGGTTCTGTGTTAGGAGTCACTGCCCAGGAAAAGGATCTAGCTGTCTTTGTTGAGGATACGTTGAAACCCTAGGTTCAATGTGCAGCAGTGGCTAAGAAAGCAAATAGAATGTTAGGACTTATCAGGAAAGGAATGGAAAACAATGATGAAAATGTTATAATGCCCTTGTATCGCTCTATGGTACAGCCATACCTCTAATACCATGTTCAGTTCTGGTCACCGTACCTCAAAAAAGATATAACGGAATTAGAAAAGGTGCAGAGGAGGGCGACAAAAATGATAAAAGGGATGGGATGACTTCCTTATAAGAAAAGTCTAAAGCGGCTAGGGCTCTTCAGCTTGGAGAAGAGATGGCTCAGGGGTGATATGATAGAGGTCTATAAAATACTGAGTAGAGTGGAAAGGGTAGATGGCAATTGCTTGTTCACTCTTTTTAAAAAATACTAGGTCCAGGGTTCATGCAATGAAGCTACTAGGTATATTTAAAACAAACCCAAGAAAATATTTCTTCACACAATATGTAATTAAACTCTGGAAGTCCATAGGCCATTATTGAGATGGCTTGGGGAAATCCACTGCTTATTCTTAGGACAAGCAGCATAAAATCTGTTTTACTACTTGGGATTTAACTAGGTACTTCGGACCTTGTTTGACGGCCACTGTTGGAAACAGGATTTTGGGTTTGATGGACCTTCTGTCTGTTCCAGTATTGCTATTCTTATGTTCTTATTACTGTAAATGTGGCAGTCCAATGGCTAAACATATCTTAGCTAATTTGCTAGCATACTGTTTTCAATTCTGATATGAACTAGTACTCTTCTTCCTTGTAAAGTTACACCTAATCAAATCAGAATCACTGTAGCAACTATAGATATCTTAAAGAGACTCTTGTCATACCTCCACTTCTTACTAATGCAAGGACAGTGCTTTTGGTCAAGCTGTATTGTTTACTTGGCTTTTCCATCATTATCTGTAAACTGCTCCTGAACAATGGACAAATTATCTATATTACTGCATGACCCTAAGATTGACAGTCACCTACTTTTGTGCCTGACTCAGTTATGCTTGTTGATGGAAAAAACAATATTGCCCATAAACAGCAAGATAGATTAGGCACAAAGGGGGAAATTCTAGAATCAGCGCCTAAATTTAGTCTACCTATCAGCACCTAAGTTAATTAACATACACCGTTTAAAATGGTAAAAAACGGCACTGTTAAAGCCCCTGCTGGCACACAAATAATATGCACCAGAATCATGCCTATGTAGGCGCTTTAAACTAAACTAAACTAAACCTTAAGTTTATATACTGCATCCTCTCGTGGAGCTCGGCACGGTTTACAAGAACTTAAAATATAAGAAGAGAAAGGAAAAGGTTTACATGACATCAGCACTAACCGGCTGACCCTACCCACTCGCCCTCTAAAGCAGGTACGGCTGCCAAACACCACTATGAGCGTGGCTAATTCTGGAAGTGGCATTAGGCAGCCTAAAGCACCTATGTAGGCGTGATTCATGACAGATAGGCACCAAAAATGTAGGCCTGGAAAACCTTGGCCTACATTTCCGGCACCTGTCTTTCACGGAGGCAAGATTCTCTTTAGGGTTTCATCGCGTGATTGACACACGATTTGCAAATGCTTTTTAGGCGGCCACTGATATTGGTGCCCTATAGAAAATCCAAGCCATAATACCTGTCACTTTTTCTGAGAGTTGAAATCTTTCTTGGGTTACAGAACTAACCAAGAGACTGATGAGATAGTTGTGAATGAGAAGGGCTGCTTGTGTTGAAAACATTTTGCACATAGTTTTGAGCTTTGGGAGAACTATTCCGTCCTAGTGTCATACAGTGGCATTAACACTCATAGCCTGATCCAGTGACATAGCGAGGGTGAGAGGCATCCAGGGTGGTGGTGCTCTTTCCAAGCCCTCGTCTCTGCTTCCCCCACTCCTCCCTCTAGTTGTTCACCACCGTGAGCAACAAGAACTTCAACGGGCTGCTCGCAACCCCGTTAGCTCTCCCTTTGATGTCACGGCACCAGGAAGTGATGTCAGTGGGAGAGATGATGAGGTCACGAGGAGCAGATTGAAGTTGTTGCTTGAAGTGGTGAACAACTAGAAGTACAGGGGGAGGGGAAGAGTGGGATGAGGCAGGGGGGGTGGAAAGGAGGAGGGGTGCCGGTGCTCCCTCCAACATGGCACCTGGGGTGGACTGCCCTCCCTTACTGCACCACTGGCCTGATAAATCTTGTTGTCTATAGAAAACAGCTGCCACGGGTAAGTAACATTGTTTTTCAGTGTGCTAAAATAATCTATTTTGTATTTGCAGGTACAGGAAAAAATATCCCAGCTTAAGGGTCTTTGGTCCAAAGTTTCTGATGTTAGACGTATTCTGTGTGCCATCACATGTTCAGTGGGACTGATAATGTATAGCAAGGTAGTAGAGGAAAAGGTAAATGTAAATTAAGGCTAAAAGAAATGACATTATTCAAGTGACAGGTAACAGTTAATTGAGGTAGAGATGTGATGGTAGTACTAGTAATTCACCACCAAGTGTGGTAGGAGAGAGACTTGGATAAATAATTGATAAGCATTGTGGAATGATAATAAAAACCACACGTCATACTTCCTAATCAGCTGACCGGCTATTTCCTGGGATATTCAATGTCTGGTCTAGCCAGTGGCTGACAATGAGTTGGGGGGGGGGGGGGGGGTTGGCATCTAGAAACATAGCCAGTTAAGTGATATTCATTGGCTAGCTGGCTATGTTTAGTAGCTAGATAGACCCGCATAAATAGCAGGTCTGTCTGGTCACTATACTTAACCAGTCAACCAGTGAATATTGGCACTAACTGACTATGTCATGCAACATAGCTGCTCACCAAGCTGAATATTAGCACTTAGCTGGTTAAGTGCTATTTAACTGGCAAGGAATGAATCCTGGCCAATTAAATAGCGCTGAATATTAGTGCTGCCTGATTCACGATTCGAATCGGTTCACCGATTCACTTCAGGTGAATCGATTCGAATTGATTCAAAACAAAACAAAAATTGGTTTCCCGATTCGGCTGACTCTCCCCCCTCAAGCAGGAGCAGCAGCGTTGCTCTTGCTGGCTGGCTGCTGCCGTACCTGCTTTAGAGGGCGAGGGGGTAGGGTTAGCCAGTTAGTGCTGCTGTCCGGCTTCCTCCCCTGGCGTCCGGCTAACCCCCCCTGGCATCCCGCTTTCCCCCCTGGCCTCCCCGCACCGTTTACCTTATAGAAGCAGCCTGCACACAAGATCACGGTGGTAGCGATCTTTGCACTGCTTCTGAGCTGTTTCCTCCGCGGCGATCCTGCTTCTGATGTCATAGAAGGGGCGGGACCGCGGCAGAGGAAACAGCTTCGAAGATCGCTAGCACCGTAAGAGGAAACAGTGCAAAGATCGCTAGCACCGCAATCTTGTGTGCAGGCTGCTCCTATAAGGTAAACGGTGTGGGTAGGCCAGGAGGGAAGCCGGGCACCAGTGGGAGGCCAGGGGGAACATGCAGGCCTTCTAAGGGGGGGGGGTGGTACAGGCCTTCAGGGGGGATGCAGGCCTTCAAGGGGGGCAGGTTTTCAGGGGGGACAGGCAGGCCTTTAGGGTGGATGCAGGCCTTCAAAGGGGGGGGGGACAGGCCTTTAAGGGGGATGCAGGCCTTCAGGGATGGTGGCACAGACCTTCAGGGGGGGAAAGGCAGGCCTTTTGTGGTGGGTGCGGGCCTTCAGGGGGAGGTGTAGGCCTTCAGGGGGGACAGACCAGGGGAGGGAGGCCCTGGTGTAGAAGTACACGGAGGGAGGGAGGGAAGGGGGGTTCAAAGAGACGTGCATATGCCAGACTTTGGGGGGGAAGAAATAATGGGTCTGAAAATAGAGGAGAGGAAGAGAGATGATAGACAATGGGATTTAGGGAGGAAAGGAACAGAAAGGGAGAGAAGTTGGACACAAGGGATGGTGTGGAGGGGAGGATAAAGATACTGGATAGGAGGGTAGTTGGGAAAAGAAAGGGAGAGATGGTGGACCCTGGGGTGGTGGGGAAGGAGGGAGAGATGCTGGATGAAAAGGTAGTTAAGAAAAGGTGGATCTGTGGAGGGAGACAAAATAAAGGAAAGATGCCAGACCTCCTGGGGAGGGAAGTGAAATGGAAGGGGAGGACAGAGATGGCAGATGGATGGTTAGCACGGAGAAAGAAGGAGACCCAGGCAAGCAAGTTATCAGAAGACAACCAGAGCCTGGGACCAACAAGATTTGAATAATGACCAGACAACAAAATGTAGAAAAACTAATTTTATTTTCTGATTTGTGATTACAATATGTCAGATTTGAAACGTGTATCCTGCCAGAGCTGGTGTTAGACGGCAAACGTGAGCTAGGATTTAACAGAGAGAGGAAAAGTCTTTTTTGTTTGTTTATTCTGTTTACAACACAGCGCCAGTGTGGTTAGGAGAAGGAAAAGGGGGTGAAGAGGCTATAAAATAAACCCACCAGGATGTTTGATAAAAAAACACCCAATGGGGCAGGAAAATCAAATAGAATTGAAAAACCAATTCAATAGGCTGAATCGAATCGAATTAAATTGAAATTGTTTTCCTATAGCGGGCAGCACTACTGAATATCAAGCAGTATATAACCAGCCAGGAGCCATTCCTTTGAATATTGGCCTAATACAGTACAACATGTCCAATGCCTCTAGAATTTTTTTTTTCAGCAGATCTCTATATTTTAAGTGTGCTGATCACTACATTCATTAGAACATTTTAAATGAATATCCAGGTATATTTGGTACTGGCTAAAGGGCCAGCTTAAATAATAGAATATGATGTTTTAAGTTATAAACAAATATAGTGGCCTTAGTGTGCCACTTATATGTGGCTTTCCCACAAGCTAAGATCACTTGTGTCGCAGCTGGAAAATTGTCGAATTTCCAATTTTCCTAATTAAGGACCAAGTGTTTTGGGGTTTTTAAAATAACTGTTTATTTGCAGTGGTGAAGAAAACACGTACAGAAAACCAATACAATGGAATAAAGCCACATGGTAGCTATACAAAACAGGTCAAAAATCATCATTGCTGAAACTGTGATAACCGTTTAGAAGGGCAAACTTTGAGATTAGGGTGTATGGAGCCTCCATGTGTCCAGATAGAAAATGTTATGTAGCCTTCTGGAATTCCTTTCTTGATTACCCATTGGGAGATGGGGGAGGCACGGAGGCACTTCATGACCAAATGTTAATCATGCCATTGGCGCATGGTCATTAAACAAAATTACCACATGAGCCCTTACTGACACCTATTTTATAGGTGGTAAGGGCCCATGCGCTAACTCTATGCTAATCAATTATCACACAGCAGTGTCTCATACGCTAACTGATTAGCACTTTTATGGCTACTCTCTACCCCTAAACATTACCCCTTAGAGAAAATTATGAAAATTATCCCCTTCTTTTATCAAACTGCACTAGAGATTTTTAGCATGGGCCGACAAATGCTCCAACGCTCATAGCATTTACCATGCCAGTCCCCGCTAAAAACCTCTAGAGCAGCTTGATAAAATCAGCCTATGTTAGAGTGCGATGTGCATGTGAGAGGGATATTTATTGCAGGATGTGTGGTAAAAGCCCTTTTAATGTGCAGTAAGCATGCACTAGCACAATTTAGTAAAAGGACCCCATGATTACTTAAATATTATCTGTGCAAAATAATTATGTCAGTTGTAAAAAAACAAAGTTAATTTAGTTTGAGGGGGCAGGACTATGGATTTTTTTCCCCTTTAGTTATTATTATTTGAAACAAAAGAGCATCAAAACTATATAAAATTTTAAGAGAGTGTGAGGGAGAAAAAGATGTTTCCTTCGATAACATGTGGACAGCATATCTAAATGAAAGTCCAAGAGTAATAGATTGGAAATCTTTCTAGGCATTCTGTCAGCATCCATATGCCAGTCTACATTTTTCATTATGCATAAAACTTACTAGACTGCTAAAATGGCTAAAGTGTTACATGCGACTTCAGAGCTCTGTTGGTCATGCCAACAGCAACCTAGGACTCTAATACACCTCTTATATGAATGCCCTAACTTACAAGTTTACTGGTCAAACATTTGGTCCAAAACTGCTCAATTTTAAACATGAATATTAATGAGTTGCCCATGTCATATGAATCAATCATATTGTGTTCCTCTAATCCAGATATATCAATACCACCGTTATATAAAAAAATATTTGATTTCATGATTGCCTTAGCTATCCATCATATTGTTTCCAATTGGAAAAACAATTCTAGGCTTAATTTTTACGAATGGTGGAATCATCTTTGTGTCATCAGAAAGTATGAGGAAATAACATTCAAACAAAATAACATAGCCAGATTTACAAAAATTTGGACCCTTCTTGATGAATATATGTAAGGACTCATGTAAATCCCAATTAACTTTACTTTGTATATTAACTATACTATGTGCTCCTTTTGCAAAGTCGTGCTAGGGCCCTAACGCGTGGAATAACATGAGCTAAATTGCCGCATGCACTAGCCTCTACCGCCTCCTTTTGAGCAGGCGGTAGATTTCCGGCTAGCGCACACTAATCCGGTGTGTGCGATAAAACCGCTAGCGTGGCTTTGTAAAAGGACCCCTGTATTTTGCATACTATTATGTATATTTTGGTATCTGCAGCTTATTGTTTTGTTTTATTCTTATACTTTTATATTTGTAAAATTTCAATAAAATTTCAATAAAAAAAATTATTTGTTATAATTATGCAAGTAAATCAAACTATTTGGGTTTAGCCATCTTTGTGATCTGTGACGGTATTTTGTTGGCTGTTTCCCTGCAGGGTAACAACGATGATTTGACTCTAGAAGATGCAGCCGACCTGTGCAGAATGTATTGCCTCAGTGTAGTTTTACTTATTATTTTGCCTCTTTCGATACGGGCGCAGACCAGAATTGTCCGTTCTCGCTGGAAGAAGCGTGCTTCAACTTTTATACAGATTGTGAGCAATTATTTTTAATTTTCTCAGTTCACGTTTTAAAAAGGCTTGAGAGAAATATTCGGTGGGACCATGAAAGGAAAAAGATATCCATATGTCATATAGATATCTTTTATGTATACTTTCCTCTAATTTGTCAGTGCAAGTTGGATTCTGAATAAGTAATCCTAAACATACATGGATCAGTCTTCATAAAAATGTAAGTTCTGCCTGTCTTTCAAGAAATTTATAGGTCTTTTTACTAAACTGTATTAGAATCCGAACCTAGCACATTTTAAAGTGGAACCATCTGTTCCCTGAGCATAGCTGGACAGATCTGGATGGACTGGAGTGGGACTTCTACAATCTGTGCCCTGAAAATAACAACAAAAAAATCAAGATCAAGTATGCAATGTAGTATCGCACTTTACTATAGGTTTATCTTGTTGGGCAGACTGGATGGACCATACAAGTCTTTATATGCCATTATCTACTATGTCACCATGACTTTACTGTGCACTGTGGCCAGTTTCAGCATGGAATAATTTCATGTTCCTTCAATATTTTTATTTTCCAGTTGTGCATTAATGTTCACATTAGTGCACAATGCCACTAAAAAGTTAACTTGGGAGCTTTTACTGTGTCCTATTTTTGCGGTAAAGATTTCTAAAATAGTTTATTAGTATAGTTTGTTCTCCAGGCTGCTTCCTGGACTCCTATAGTGTTGTGTTTGATTTGGACTCAATCTTTTTCATTCCCCCTCCCTCTGGGTCAGAGGATTCCTTCCTGAAAGATTCTTTCCATTCCCTTTTACCTCTTAACTACATAGCAAGGATACGTAGAATCAAATGTGGCATGAAAGAGGCCCATGTAGCAGATTTGTGTTAGAGTTTGAAGCCTCTTTGAGTTAGGTTTATGAAGAAGACACTATTTTCTTTGAGAGATCCATTTCTTCAATTGCATCCTTCCTCCAGAGGAGATTGGGGTAAAGGAAAATCCACAATACTCATAGACTACAGAGACTGACTCAGGCTTGTTACAAGGGACACAGCTGCATAGGTTTCCTTGCAACTCCCCTGAATAGAATATTTTCCTCTGGGATGATCTTAAGGTGGCCAAACAGGTAGAAAAGGTGATGGTGAAAGCTAGAAGGTTGCTAGGTTGCATAGGAAGAGGTATGGCCAGTAGGAAAAAGGAGGTATTGATGCCCCTGTATAATACTTTGGTGAGACCTCATTTAGAAAATTGTGTACAATTCTGGAGGCCTCACCTTCAAAAAGATATAAAAAGGATGGAGTCGGTCCAGAGGAAGGCTACTAAAATGGCATGTGGTCTTCATCATAAGGCGTATGGGGACAGACTTAAAGATCTCAATATGTATACTTTGGAGGAAAGGTGGAAGAGGGGAGATATGATAGAGATGTTTAAATACCTAAGCAATGCAAATGCGCATGAGCCGAGTCTCTTTCATTTGAAAGGAAACTCTGGAATGAGAGGGCATAGGATGAAGCTAAGAGGTGATAGGCTCCGGAGTAATCTAAGGAAATACTTTTTTACAGAAAGGGTTATAGATGCATGGAACAGTGTCCCGGAAGAGGTGGTGGAGACAGAGACTGTGTCTGAATTCAAAAGGGCCTGGGATAGGCATATGGAATCTCACGCAGAAGTGAAAGAGATAGTGGTTACTGCGGATGGGAAGACTAGATGAGCCATTTGGCCTTTATCTGTCATCATGTTTCTATGTTTCTAAGTCAAGCACATATAACCTGTCCTGAAGATCTTCTCTTCTTGGAACCTATTTGTTCTGATGACTCCCTCCCCCCTTCCTCAGGAGCTTCATAGGGAAGCATGTCTTTAAGTCTGGTTGCTGAAATCTATTTTATGGCCTTTGGTCTTTTAAAAGAAAGGTTTTCCTCTGTATCCAGTACATATCTCCCATCCCTTCTGAAGGTAGTGGTTCACTCATGTTGGCATCAAGTTCTCTCTCCTCAGATGAGGAAGTTAGTGATTAAGACCAAAATAGAGATGGCCATTCTCAAGCAATTAGGGTGGCTTTTCCCAAGAAAGGTGACTATAATAAACTTTCACACTTTGCACACCTTGTGAACACATCCAGAGTAATTACAGTTCCCAAACCTAGCAATGAATTTCTCAAACGTTTCAGCTTACCTAGCTGAGACACGGATAGGTTTGGCAGAGCAGGCTTCACAGCTCGTTACTATCAGCTGGGCTTCCTAGCCGACGGAACATAGCTTGACATTAGGTAAGCTGTGAACTTTACTTCGGTCTTCACAAGGAGCTTTCACACCCCTACAGATAAAGTTCCTTGAACAAACCATGCCCTCCGGGCGTCACACCGTGTAACGGAGAGCTTTTTCCTGCTCTTCCCCTAATCACTGTCAGCTGGGCTTGGGTTACGGGAGCCAGCATAAGCACAGCCTTGCTTCCTTCCCCTTTAGCAACTAACCTCCATGTCAGTGGGGAAATAGCCAGCTTCCAGCAGTAGTTCAGAGACGTCCATAGCCTCTGCCTGCTCAGCAGCAGCTGGGGTTGAGCTGAGGTAGTCCTCCGTCATCTCCACGTCCTCACTGCTGCGGGCTGGAGGAGAGAGACTTCTCCCCTCATCTGCTTCCAAGCCTTGCTGCTTCTGCCGCTGCCTGAGCTCGTTAGCTTTAGCCCCGTCCCGGCTCTCCCTGCTCTCCCTGCTCTCCCTCACTGTCTGAGGGGTAGTCAGCCAAAACCAAACCTTTACTTTTAACCTGGTCAGCCCTTCTGACCAGGGACCGTGTTCTGCTTTTATCCCTTACAGGGACAAATCTGGCCACAGGTTTGTCACAATCCCCCCCACTTAAAGGATGACTATCCTGAAGACTTTGAGGGTGTCCTTTGTTCTCTGGAATTCTGGAAAGAATAAAAACATCCACGTCAATAACGTTTTTTTATTCTTACTTTTCTTACTTGTGTACTGAGTAGACCCAGGTCCCTGTGAATTCCCCCCAGGCTGACTGGGACATAAATGAGGAAACAACTGTGCCCACTGTTTGGGCGAGAGTTGCACCTCCTCCCCAACTGAGGGCAACTCCGCTTCAAACCTAGCTCTTTCGTCCTCATCACTTGTCATGATCTCCCGGCTCCCTTTTCCCGAGCCCTGAAGATCATCACCCCACCGTAGCCTAGGATATTGGGTAGATTCTATATATTCCCCCACATCCTGTTGGTTTTTGTCTTCTATATTGTCCACTTTCTGAGCTAAGGAGGCAACTGCCTTGGTGACCTCACTCAGTTCTCCCTTTTGCATGTTCTTAACTTGAAGCTGTAGGTTGCCTACATTGTCTCCTACTTCTGTCAGTGACCTCTCAAGTTTCCCCAATAAAGTGTTATGATGTTCTAGCTGGGTGTGAAGAGCTTGATTTTGTTCTCCCCATTTCTCGGTTGTTACCTCACTATTTTTACTCTTCCCCTGAAGGTTTTCTATTTTGTTTAATTGGTGTCTTATTGTTTCCTGTTGGGTTTGTTGCTCAGTGACCTGCTTCCCTATCTGTGATAGTTGGTCAGTGACCTGCATCATAGCATCTCTCAAAGTGGCATTATCCTGCTGACACTGATACAGTATTTCCCGGGAGACTTCCTTAACTGCTGTTTCATGAGAGGCTGTAATGAGTCCTACTACTTGTTTCAATTCCTGTTTTATTATCTCCATATCCTCTCTCAAGGTAGGACTTCCCATCTCCTTCATTGTGGCTGCTTCTCCCTCATGAGGAAGCGCCTCTGGGTTAGATCCTTGGGCCACTACTTGCTGATTCATGGGGTGCGATTCGTCAGATGACCCAAATCCTTTCCCCCCTCTCTCTGTGGTAGGGAACCGTGCCCAGCGCTCTAATCGGGGCTGCCAGATCCGTTCGCACAACATCTGTGCTATGCGATCCCCAGGCTTTACTAAATAAGGGGTCTCCGCGTGGTTGACCAGTAGGACATCCACATTTCCCCTAAAATCCGGGTCTATGACTCCCGCTGCTACATCTAAAGCCTTTGTTAAAGCCAAACCCGAACGAGAAGCAATCCTCAAATATGAACCAGGGGGACAAGAGACCTGTAAGTCAGTTGACACTAAAGCTCTCCCTCTAGCAGGGATCTGCTGCTCGTGGGCTGCATATAAGTCATACCCTGCAGCCTCTTTATATGCTCGTGTAGGTGCAATAGCCCTATCAGATATTGCCACCCATCTAATAGTGGGTTGCCATTTCCTCCGCTTGGGCCTAGGCCGCCGACCTCCTGAGCTTCCAGGATTCCCTCGGGGCTCGGGGCTCCCCTTAGACCATGACCCCAATATCCAAGAATCTGTGTGAGGAGTATTCTCTCTCGCCCTATTGGCTGGTTTAGCAGCAACCTGATCTCCACTAGAATCTGCATATCAGTCCAATCTCTGCCTAATATCAGGGAGTGAGGTAAATCCTCAATGATTGCCACTCTTAACGTGGTCCGTTTGCCCTCTACCTTAAAGGACACTGGGACCATAGGATATTTTTTTACATCCCCATGAACACAGCGTATCATGGCTTCACCACTACCCTTACTGCTGGAGCTACGCCCCCTTATTTGTTGCCACAGCTTACGGTCGATCACACTCTGTTCTGCCCCAGTATCAACAAGGGCAGTTATTAACCTTCCAGCTATTTTTACTTGAGTCAGGCACTCTTTCCTAACTGCTTTCCCAGGGTTGCAGACTACCATAAAGTCCCTACGTTCTCTACATACATTTTGCCTATGCCCCCTTTTCCCACACCTATAGCACTGAATTGTTTTCGGATTTACAGGTTTTTTATACTCAGGGTGGGTGGGATGTTGGGTGTTGTCAGGCTGAGGTCTAGTATCCCTAGGACCTCGGGACTGTGATCTATGAGGCACGCTTTCTTCCTCACCAGGAGTTTGGGCGTCTAAATATGCCTCTGCAGATGTTAGTATGTGTGCCAAATTTTCACTTCCCTGCTTCTTCAGCCACCCCCTCAGATCTTTGGGCATAGATTCCAGAAATTGTTCCCGGACTACCTCCGTGAACATTGCCCTGGGGTCTAACATGTAAGGGTGTAACCATTTCTCTGCCAGCCTGTTAATTCGCTGGAGGAGAGCTTTGGTCTTTCTTTATGGTGCATTTGCACAGACCTAAGTGTCTGCCTATAGTACTCCCTCGTGTACCCTAGGTAATCCAAAATATGCATTTTTATAGCAGGGTAATTATTAGCTTTCTCTGCAGGCATGGTCTGAAAAGCTGCTAATGTGTCACCCGCTAAGCATGGCAGTAAGCGTACAGCCCACTGCTCTTGTGGCCACACGGCTGCAGTGGCAATTCTCTCGAAAGAGTTCAAGAAATCGTCCGGTGCATCTGCTGGGGTAATCTTATTTAAATTAAAAATATTTAAAGAGTTTTGTCCTACCACCAGCTGAGAAGTCCCTGTTCCCAACACCGGTGTAATACCAGGATTTCTTGCCGGGGTCTGTAATAGTTGAGCCATTATTTTAGTCTGTTCACCCATGGCTATAACCAGTTCATCATGGTGTCTCCAATTGGCGTCCTGTCCTGCTCGCCATAGCTCTTGATTGGCCTCCAGCACTTTGCGAAGATCCTCGCTCTGGCGCTGGCGTTCTCCTGCCAAGACTGCAAGCAACTGTGGATCCATCCTGCTGGCCTGTGGAAGTAATCAGAAAGACAAAAACCTCCAAGTGTGGTATTTTATGGTTTCCCCCAAATACCAATTACCGCCCTCACCAGTCCCCGCAGCCTAGCGTGCTTACCGCAGTACTGGTGAGTCTGCGCAGGTGTGCTCATTAAGGGTGCACGGCCCTTTCTCTACGATCCTGCAATCCCTCTGGTCCCGGTCTCTCCGTCCGTCTGTGGGGTTGGTCTCTCTCCTGAACCGCTCCACTCCGGATCTGCTGCTGTGACGTCCACAGGATTTCCTCCACTGGAACCAGGTTGAAGTATCCTCCAGGTCCTCGATACAGAGTTTCCATATAGTGGTCAAATAATTTCCCCAACACACTTTTTGGCTCTCAGTGCTCCTGAAAAGGTTTGCCAAAATGTCCAAAAAAAAAAAACAAAAAAATCCAGCACTTCTGATACCACTTGTGACACACTTATCCCTTTCTCTAACCAGCAGAGGGATTAGGTGTGTTGAGTTCTGGCCTGTCGGCGTGGCCTCCTCAGGTTGGAGGAAGGCTTTTCAGGTTATAACAGACCTAGGCGCCTGCCTAGTCTGCCAGGCCACACTGAGAGTAACTTGTAAAGAGAAGACCACACAGGTAAGTCTTGTTACAAAAGAATGCTCTTGTACTTTATTGAACATGGGGGTCTGAATACTATCAGCCACCCGCATGTCATGGCAAAATATAAAATACAAAGTAGCTTGCAGTTGTCAGAATGGCTTGCTACAAATGCCACATACAGTTCAATACCCTGGACTTTTTAGTCTAATACAGTCCTCTTCACCAGGGGTAAAGGTAAATAAAAATATCAGGAAAATAAACTTTCAAACTTTGCACACCTTGTGAACACAGCCAGAGTAATTACAGTTCCCAAACCTAGCAATGAATTTCTCAAACGTTTCAGCTTACCTAGCTGAGACACGGATTAGGTTTGGCAGAGCAGGCTTCACAGCTCGTTACTATCAGCTGGGCTTCCTAGCCGACGGAACATAGCTTGACATTAGGTAAGCTGTGACTTTACTTCAGTCTTCTTTCACAACCCCTACAGATAAAGTTCCTTGAACAAACCATGCCCTCCGGGTGTCACACAGTGTAACGGAGAGCTTTTTCCTGCTCTTCCCCTAATCACTGTCAGCTGGGCTTGGGTTACGGGAGCCAGCACAAGCACAGCCTTGCTTCCTTCCCCTTTAGCAACTAACCTCCATGTCAGTGGGGAAATAGCCAGCTTCCAGCAGTAGTTCAGAGACGTCCATAGCCTCTGCCTGCTCAGCAGCAGCTGGGTTGAGCTGAGGTAGTCCTCCGTCATCTCCACGTCCTCACTGCTGTGGGCTGGAGGAGAGAGACTTCTCCCCTCATCTGCTTCCAAGCCTTGCTGGTTCTGCTGCTGCCTGAGCTCGTTAGCTCTAGCCCCTTCCCGACTCTCCCTGCTCTCCCTCACTGTCTGAGGGGTAGTCAGCCAAAACCCAAACCTTTACTTTTAACCTGGTCAGCCCTTCTGACCAGGGGACCGTGTCTGCTTTTATCCCTTACAGGGACAAAGCTGGCCACAGGTTTGTCACACTCCACACGCTATTATGTGTGCAGATCAGTAAGCTGTTTGGCAACCCATCAAGTGCAGACTTCACTGTATTCCAAGTCATCATGCATTATGCCAAATGCAGATCCATAGCTGATATTGAAATTTGTAGCCAATTGAGAAACTGTTATTCGTTGGTCTTCTTCAATCAAGGCATTCGCCCTGTCAATGTGCTCTTGTGTGCGTGATGTTGATGGGCAACCAGAACGACCTTCATCGGTTACACCTATTCTTCCTGCTTTAAATCTTTTTACCCACTTTTGTTGATTCATGGTGCTATATCCATACTGAGTCAATATCCAACAGTGAATTTCCACAGGTTTCACTCCCTCTGCCCAAAGAAAGCACTCTACTGCATGTTGTTCTTCGAGTGTCCATGTTTCTGTCCTCGTAGCTGCCACACGACTAAAGGCCGAGCGCTGCCTTGTGTGTGGACGAACTATCCAACAGGCAATATATGATTACATATGTTGCATTTTTGCTAGCTCTGTTCCAATTATTGCATAATTTAAAACTGCTTTTAATTTTTGCTTCACCCTCATATAAAGCATTTTGAATGAAGTCTGCACAGGAAATCAGTAGACAAATCTAATTGTTTCTGAAAAGAATTTGTTGTTCATAAAACATTTATGTTTAATGTAAAATATACATTACCTTCCCAAAGGTTATATAAGGGAAATGTATCTAATCACTGAAACCAAATTTAGAAAAATTTAAATCTAGAAAGAAAATAAGTATTTATCTGGGTTCGATTTTCACTGTAGCTCCTTGTGATCCTGGGCAAGTCACTTAACCCTCTATCACCCCTGCATGTATAAATTAAACCACTTTGGTTGTACCTCAGATAATAGTACTGTATATAGATCTATGACCCTTTAATAAAAATTGGTATGTGTGTGTGGAGGGGCTTATTGCACTATATACTTCTAAAATGTAAATGTAACTTTTTCCTTTTTTTATTACTTTTTAGCTAAAAAGATGTGAATGTATTATTTTGGACAAAATAAAAAATATACCACATTTGAAGGTAGATTTAACTTACCTGTCTGATCTGAATGATAATCTACTGTGGATGAATATTGCATACTGCTATGAAAAAGAAGATGGTGCAGGTACTCAATTTCAATATTTGGCTTATTTTGATGAATATGTCCATGATTTGCCTTTTTTAAAATCATCAGTTACCACCTTCTTGGACTATAGTTTTGAATTTGTAGAATAGAGGGTCTTTACATTTCTTCATTGACAAGCAGGGTTAAGTCAGGCACATGCGGTTGATGACATCAGGTGCTGCCAAGACAAAATAGCTTTTACAGAGCTCAAAACTAGTGGAAAGTTCCAAGAATGCACAGCCTCAGTCTCCTCAGTTTTGCTTTTCTACTTTACTGAGCAGGTGCCAAAACAAAGCTCTCCCAAATCTTTGTTCTAGCCTTCTGACATTTTTTATCATCTTCATTTAATCTCCTTTGTCATTTTTATTATTTCATTTTCTTAAAATATACAGAGAAGAATAATATATTTTGGCCCTGATTCTGCAAAATTCATCTAAAGTTAGGCACCGTTTAGGTGCCTAAATTAGGCATCCTTTGTAGAATCGCGTTCAGCACTGTTTAGGCGTCTAACTTTTTAGGCGTCCTTTAGAGAATCAGGTTTTAGGTAAGATTTAGACGTCCAAAGAATGTCCTTAATGTTATAATATTTTATTGTTATGTTATTAGAATGACGATGATTTGCGGTCCCGGTCATTCGTGGTATTTTCTGACCGTGAATAACCGGGCAGGAGAGGGCAGCCGGAGCGCCAGCGAGTGAAGGAAATCACTCGCAATATGCTCCGACCGCCTCTTCCTGCACAAAAGTCGGGCCTCACCAATCAGGAGCTGCTTTGACAGGAAGCTCCTGAATGGTGAGGCCCTACTTTAGTGCAGGAAGAGGCGGTCGGAGCATACCGCGAGTGATTTCCTTCACTCGCTGGCACTCTGGCTGCCCTCTCCTGTCTCCCCCGCTAAAAAACGTATTCGCGGTTTTTTCAACATTCGCGGGGGTTCCTGGAACGGAACCCCTGTGAATATTGGGGGAGTACTATAATTGTACTACTAGGAATTAGATTTGTTTAATGCATTTATCTATTTCTCTTCCATCAGACAGAGTAACTGGGAGTCAAACAAGCAACATTAGAATGGAAGGGTAGTTTGGGGACTAGCTCCTATGTACTTGTTACCACACTTTGTATTCTACAGCCCTAAAAGACAAACCAGAAACAGCTATCTTTTGGCATACCCAAGCATTACCAATTGTAAATACAAAACCTTTCTGGACAGAAACTTTCATGCACCAAGCAAACAAACAACAACATTGGCTAGACAGTTACATTAATAAAGACCTACAATGCTTTTAGAAAACTCATAAAAACTACCTTATTCGACAGATATATCACCTAAACAGAATTTCACCAAACACTCTGTTCTTTTCACTTTCCCATATGCCCTCTGAAATCCTAATCGAACAGTATTTGTAATTTCATGACCTTTCTTCTAATATGTCCCCTCTGAATCTCTAAACAAACTGTATATTGTAATTTTCGCTGTTTTTGAAATTCACGACCTTTCTTTACAGGCCCTCTCTGAAATTCTTAGCAAACAGTATATTTTGTAATTTCATTTTTTAAAGTCTCTGTACTCTGTACTCCTTCTACATATTGTAAAATCGCTGAATGTCCAGCTCTCTTGATTGTAAACCGCCTAGAAGTCGCAAGATTTTGGCGGTATAGAAGAATAAAGTTATTATTATTATTATTATTATTAATCCTCTATATATAAAGTCTAAGATCAATATCCCTTAAATGTTGTTGAATATAGGAGAGTTCTTTGACAAAAAAACCCAACAATTCTTATGTATACTGTTGATTATGTATGTAAATATATTGTGAAGTTTTATATTTTATTACAGGCTAAAAGACCTCAAGTGTTCACAGCTGTCTGGGTTTGAAATGATCTTACCCAGACAACCAAATGTGAACTATCACTCGTTTTTAATTCTCTATCTTGTAACCTTCTTTTTTATATTAATTTAAAGGGTATTAGGTTTAACTAGTGTGCTACAGAAGTGAACTAGCAAGCTGCATAGCAATTGTAAAAACTGGGTCTTATAGGCATTGTAAGGAAGTCTACTTTTGAGAACAATTTAGGCTTCAGATAGACCTAAGTTTCTATGGATGGAACTTAGACACTATTTGGAAGAACGTCCAAAGAGTGCCTAAGTTCTGTCCATAGAACTCGGACCTATTTGAAGCCCAAACTAAGCTCAAAAGTAGACCTGGTTTCATTTCGCCTACATTATAGGCATGATATGGATACTTAAGGTCGCTCAGTGTTATGTAAATGAATTCAAAGGATGCCCAAATAGAGTCATTGCCCAAACCACGCCCATACCCTATTGATATAGGTGCGAGCTTTAAACATGGGCGTCCATGAAATGTGGCTGCGTCTACAAAGTGGCGTCTATATCCTTTGGATGCCTAAGTACCAATTACTGCTTGTTGAGACCCTTAATTGGCTCATTAACTACTTAGGCACCCTTAATTGGCTCTTTAACTATTTAGGCACCCTTTATAGAATCAAGGCCTCTGTATTTTTTCCTTTCTTCAAACCTGCAGGACCATGTCGCTTAGAAAGCCCAACTTTCACCACTCTCCAGCTTATGGTAGAAAGATTATAAATTTTGGTGCTCATACATAACGTCGCATTTGTTTGTGCTTAGAGCTTAACTAGTCAGGTCAAATGGCCCATCCATTCTGCCTATCTACAGCATTCACTATCTCCTCCTCTCCCTGAGAAATCCTATGTGCCTGTCCCATGTTTTCTTGAATTCAGACAGTCTTTGCCTCTCCCACTTCCACCACTTCCACACATCTACCTCCCTTTCTTTCTTTTTTTTTTAACTATTTATTAATTTCATTCAAAAACAATGCATTAAAATATACATTTACATACAGTTAATTTCAAAATTGCTTTTACATCAGTCGTAGAAATACTTCAGAACTTTCCCCCTCCCTCCCCACCCCAATGCAAGAACAAAAACCAAATGCATTATTTCAGACATATAGTGAAATTCATATTGAACTTATTGATCAATGAAAACATCAAAATATAATACCCACCCACCACCCTCTTAGATGGTGTAAATCAAATAAGAAATTAGGAGAATCATTACAAAATTTGACATGGACTCCATGTTAATTAAATAACTTACTATTACACAACATTTCTGAATTCAATTTCTCATATTTGCAGCATAAACATAAAGAGTCCCATCAAAAGGAGAAAATTAAGTCGATCTCAATTTTTCCAGGTTTTTGGTAACCATTTGCATGGCTATCCCAGTCATGATGGAAAATAATTCTACTTTAATACTTGTCTAAAGGAGGTTTTAGGTACAACAATGTACCACAAATAACCACCTCATACAATAACAGAATTGAAGACTCCAAAATCAAATTAATTTGTCCCATATTGATTTCCAAAAGATGAGTATCAAAGGACAATAGAACAACAAATGATCCAGTGTCCCTACTTCAAGATGACAATGCCAGCATCTATTAGACTTTGAACTGTCTAACTTCTGCAAACGAACTGTGGTCAAAAAACTCTATGAAACAGAAAAAAACAAGTTTGTCTCATAGATGCTGATGCTGTACATCTCATCCTCCAAGTCCAAATCCGTGGCCATTGAGTAGCAGAAATCTGCTGCTTTATCTCAATGCTCCAAATATCCTTTAAACTAGTTTTTGGGTTTTTATTCAAATATTCCGATATTAATTTATACCACTTGGCAGCCTGATGCCCTAGCAAATCTGTCTGGAAGCATAGGCCCGGCAAGCTATACTGATTCTTTAAATTTTGCCAATTAGGGAACCCCTTCTGAATGGCCTGCTTCAACTGCAACCACTTATATGCTTGAGACTTTGCAATGTCAAATGATGTTGCAGTTGTGAAAAATCAAGCATTTTCCCATTTGATAACACTTTCATCTAAAGTACAGTGGTGCCTCGCATAACGGACGCCTCGCACAGCGAACGCTGCGCATAACGAACTTTTTGTCTTGCTCCCTATAACGAACTTCGTTTCACACAACGAAGTCGCCCGAGGGGCCCGGGGGGGGGGCGGAACTACTCTCGCCGCTTCCTAATGTGAGCCGGGAACAGCAGCACCCTCCTGTCTGAATGCAGTGTTCCATCATCTCCCTCCACCTTACCTTAGATACCGAGTTTTCCGGCTTTCTTTTTCGGCCAGCCACACACTTTCAAAGAGCAGCACATGCGCGCATGCTCTGTTGTTCAATCTTCTCCTCTGACGCAACCGGAAACCGGAAGTTGCAGGAGAGGAGAACATTGATCAACTCCAGCAGCTGCGCGTGCACAGCTTTTTGAAATCGTGCGGCTGGGTGAAAAAGAAAGCTGGCAAACTCTGCATATAAGGTGAGGTGGAGGGAGGGAAATGTAGGGCTGCAGAACGAATTATTTTGTTTTACATGTATTCTTATGGGAAAACGCGTTTCACACAACGAACTTTTCGCATAACAAACTTGCTCCTGGAACGAATTAAGTTCGTTGTGTGAGGCACCACTATACGTATACCTTCCTGCAGCCAATGCTTCCAGAGGATCTTAGACTCGCCTATTTGAATCTTGGAGTTCAACCATAAGGATTGACACGTGGATTGTTGACACTGGTATAGATGTTAAATTGTTAATGAATTTTAATGTTTTCCAGGTGGCCCAAAAAATACTATTGCCCTTGTAGATTCGGGGCAATTTGATACTCAAAATATGATTTAACCGTAATGAGGACATAAGTTGCCATTCTAAAATAAGCCAGTCCGATAAAATGCTCCATGAGTTCAGGAAGGATCCAGTACATATTCTGATGCATAATGAAAGCTTGATAATATCTATAAAAATACCTCCCTTTCTGTAAAAAGTATTTCCTTAGATTACTCCTAATCCTCTTAATGCAGGGGTAGGGAACTCCAGTCCTCGAGAGCCGTATTCCAGTCGGGTTTTCAGGATTTCCCCAATAAATATGCATTGAAAGCAGTGCATGCAAATAGATCTCATGCATATTCATTGGGGAAATCCTGAAAACCCGACTGGAATACGGCTCTCGAGGACCGGAGTTCCCTACCCCTGTCTTAATGTATCCTTTGCCGTCTCATTCTGGCCACTACCTCCAAACACACTTGAGAAATGTTGTTCTAGAGAATGAGGTACTGAGAGTTGAGGATTATGAAGATAATGTTATAGGAAAGTAAAATGAAATATATTTTTCCTTTCCTTAAATTTCGACTAGCAAACTGTCAACGAGAAAACTGAAGAAGGATGAACTGCATAAATATTTGTCCTTCTTAAGCCTTGTTTTATTTCTTCAAAAAGAACTAAAAACACTGTCCACTTTTGTGTTTAAGGATCCACCAATGGCTGTGTTCCGGTAAAACACCTTCCTCAGGGGTCCAATAGAAAAGATGTTATAAAATTGCGATGTAAAAACCGAATGTGGAGAAGCGCTGCACCGTAAGCTTTTTAGTGAGAGCTTATGGCACAGCGCTTACACTTCTCCACATTAGGTTTTTGCAATGCAATTTTATAACATCTTTTTCTATTGGACCCCTGAGGAAGGTCTTTTACCGAAACACGGCCTGTGTTGGGGCCGTAAACACAAAAGTGGACAGTTTTTAGTTCTCTTTGAAGAAATAAAGCAAAATTTTTGATCATTGTTGGTTTCCACCAGTGGCGTACCTAGGGTATGTGGCACCCAGGGCCCATCATTTTTTGACACCCCCCCATCTATATGAAAAATATGATTTTTAGTAAAAATCCACATATCGCACAACAAGAGTATACCTAGGAAAAGGCAGCATCTTAAACACTGCAGTGAGCACTAGAACACCAACACATACATTGTAAAACTAAACAAGCCAGATCCCGCACAGTCAATTGATCCTGTAGACAATGCCAACTGAAAACTATGTTCTTTTCATACACACAGAACAGATACACCCTCGCCCAATATGGAATAATCACAAACTAAAAATAGAAATATGTAGACAAAAGTTAAACTGAACCACCAAGAAACCAGACCCTGGATACAATGCAACACCGCAAAAACTGTAACACATGTCCTCTAATACAGTGCAAAATATAAAGACAGTAAATGTAAATTTGAAAAAACTGATACATAGCAATCATCACAAATTAACAAATAAAAATAAAACAAATAATGAGAAATAAAAAAATACCATTTTATTGGACTAATCCCCGTAAGCTCGGTCTCCATCCCTGCAAACCACCTGATTCCATCCATACAAGCCTTGAATTGTTTATATTAAAGTATAAAAAGAAACAATATTCTGTACAATTGTCAATTTATAAATCAGCGTCTTCTCCCCATTCTCTCTTCCCCATTTCCCTTCAGCGTCCTCAGCCCACTCTCTCTCCACTTTCCTTCAGCGCACGCACATAAAAACAAGCAATTTCATTCTATTCATTCATAGAAATTAAAGTCTAAATAATGCCAGTCACATAACAAAACATGATTTTACAAAAATAATTCCCTGCACAGTCAAGCCTGCAAGGATTACTAAATGCCTTTCAGCAGCTCCCCTCCCTCCCTCCCCCTTACCTTTGTGGCCAAGTCAAAAATTAGGGCTGCTTTTATCAAGCAGCAGTAGAGCATCTCACTGTGAGGTAAATATTCTGATGCTCACTCAATTCCTATGAGCATCAGAGCATGTCCCTCATCAACCTGGGGTAAGATAGTCTATCACTGTTTGATAAAAGAAGCACTTAAAACAATTATGACTAAATTTTTAAAAACACAAAGCACGCTGTATGCAGAGAAAATGTTAATTATCATTTATATTCCGCGGGTTTTCAAAGAGGTCAAGGTAGATGACTTTATGCAATGTCACCTCAGTAACAACTATACAAAAATAGACAAATATTCCCCCTCCCTTTTTACTAAACCGCGATAGCGGTTTTTAGCGCAGGGAGCTGCCCCACGCTGCTCTTGATGCTCATAGGCTCCCTGCGCTAAAAACCACTATTGCGGTTTAGTAAAAGGGGACCATATTGTAAAATATAGACAGCAGATATAAATTCATACACATTTTGATCACTAAATTTAAAATAAAATCATTTTTCCTACCTTGTCTGGTGATTTCATGAGTCTCTGGTTGCACTTTCTTCTTCTGACTGTGCATCCAATCTTTCTTCCCTTCTTTCAGCCTGTATGCTTCCCCTCCTCTTGACCTCATTCCCCACCCCCAACTTTTACTTCCTCTCTCCCTGACCTTTCTTTCTTTCTCTCTTCATGCCCCCTTTCTTTTTTTCTGTTTCTCTTCTTTCCTTCTGTCTCCCTGCCTGCCTGCCCCCTGTCTTTCTTTCTTTCTCCCTTCCCTTCCCCAAGCCACTGCCACTGCCGCTGCCATTGGGGAACAGGACCCAAACCGCCAACAATGGATAACAGGCCCCAAAGCCGATGCCGATGCCAACGCCACCCCATGCTCTCCCTGCTTCGGCCCGAACTTCCTCTCCCCGACGTCAATTCTGCCGTTGGAAAGGAAGTTCCGCCCAGCCAGGCAGCGATTGGCTGGCCCGAACTTCCTCTCTGACGGCAGAATTGACGTCGGGGAGAGGAAGACTGATCGGCCCGATAGATCGCCAAGGCAAAGTGAGTCCTGGGTGATCGACTCACTTTGCCTTGGCGAGCTACCCATGATCGCGATCGACCTATGGGCACCCCTGCCCTAGGGAGAACACTCAGCTCTCTCCTGTGCACCCCCATGGGGCATGCACTCGGGGCGGACCGCCCCCCCCTAGGTACGCTACTGGTTTCCACATCTCTTGTTTAGTTTGGATTGCCATTTTCTCTGTAGAAACTTGGGTCATTTTCTTTGTTTGTTGTTATCCTTCATAACATATGAGTTGTATCTCTGTTTATAAATACTTCAGGAAGTCATTTTCAGAGTTGCAACACAATAAATGTACATATTTCAGCCAAACATACAGGCTGTGTAAGTAGTGCAGAATACAGCAGCAAGAATGATCAGCATATTTCTCCAGTGTTAAAACAGCTACACACAGTTGCCAGTTACATTTCAAACTCAGTATAAAATTTTGACAATTATACATCAGGTAATATATGGAGAGGCACCTTGGTGTCTGATGCTAGCCTTGAGGAAATATTTACCATCTCGTTCTTTGTGATCACAATCAACAATGAGATTATCTCTTGAACATGTACATGAGATACACTATAAGAACTCACTCAAAATAATGGGAGTATATTCTATGAACAGTTAAAGTCTCACAAATATATCAAAATTCTTATCACAGAGAATTGATATTATCAATCATAACAAAAGTTAATCAATAAAAAATAATTATTTAATTAATTTTTGTTATGATTGATAATATCAATTCTCTGTGATAAGAATTTTGATATATTATAAGAAAACATCTTTCAAACAATCATTGAAAACTTATCTGTTTGGGTATTCCATTAGACTGGAGGTTTCTTTTTTCACTAGATCAGTATGGTTGATTATCTGAAATGGTTTGTAATTTTGTGATATGTTGATGTCATATTAATTGGATTTATATAAGTGAATATTGTAATCCACTTAGGTTTTAAGTGGATTAGAAATTTTTAAAATAAATAAATTGATGGCAAATATTTTTCTGTAGAATTAAAATTTGGGAAACAAATTGAGGAGGAATACCAACATCTATGGACTGCTGTGTTTAATTTGGTTGGGAAATGTGAAATTGGACAAAGCTTTCCTCTGCGAAAAACATCAAAACCTTTTCTTGATGTAAACCAAATTCCATTTCAAGGTAATGATAGTAACACACTTACACCAATTAAAGGAGTTTACATGTTTACTATTATAATGAATGGCATTCATTTATATTTTAGTTTTCTGTTAGAATTTTATTCAGTAGATACTGTATGTTGTATGACCACTAACAAGAATTTTTTTTATAGTGCAGAGCACACTTGTATTCTTATTGGTCCTGAAGGAAATTGCATTACAAGGAGAACGGTGCCCCCACACTAGAGGGTTAGTGCCACCTGGTGCTTCCTACTGGAGTACAGCTTAGGAACATTTTGAGAGTTTATTGAGCATGTGTGGAAGTTCTTGTGCCGATGATTGCTTCACTTCCTGCCTCAGTTTCCATATTTTGCCTGACTGCAGTAGACATACTTGCTTCCCATTGAAAGATTTGAAAGAAAAAAGATTAAAAAAGAAAATGGAAAATGCCATTGGATAAGAATGGCAGGACTGGCTTCTCCATTTCAGCATGCCAACTTCAAGCACTCATTAACTTGGAAGAAAAGGGAAGAAAAATATCCCCTCTCCATGAGGGCTTGAAGTTGGGCCTGTGGGTTCACTTAGCCTTGTACCCATCAAGCTCCAGTTCAGCATTATAGTCCAGGTGAGGTCAGTGGGAAATAGGTTGTGTTCATTGGGATGTAACATAGTAGATGATGGCAGATAAAGACCTGAATGGTCCATCCAGTCTGCCCAACCTGATTTAATCTAAAAATTTGTTATTTGGGTTTTTGTTGTTTTTTTCTTCTTAGCTATTTCTGGGCAATAATCCAAAGCTCTGCCCATTACTGTTCTTAGGTTCCAACTACTGAAGTCTCCTTCAAAGCCCACTCTAGCCCATCTACACTATCCCAGCCATTGAAGCCTTCCCCTGCCCATCCTCTGCCAAATGGTCATATTCAGACGCAGACCATGCAAGTCTGCCCAGTACCAGCCGTAGATCTTCAATATCTACTATTATTTTCTGATTCTAGATCCTCTTTGTTCATCAAACGCTTTTTTGAACTCTGTCACCGGTTTCCTCTCCACCACCTCTCTTGGAAGCGCATTCCAGGCATCAACCATCCTCTCCGTAAAGAAGAATTTCCTTACATTGCTCTTGATTCTACCATCCCTCAACCTCAAATTATGTCCTCTGGTTTTACCATTTTCCTTTCCCTGGAAAAGATTTTGTTCTACGTTAATACTTGCTCCTCCTTTCCTCTAAGGTATGCATATTCAGGCTTAAGAACATAAAAATTGCCACTGCTGGGTCAGACTAGTGGTTCATCGTGCCCAGAAGTCCGCTCCAGCGGTGGCCCTTAGGTCAAAGTCCAGTGCCCTAATTGAGATTAGCCTTACCTGTGTATGTTCTGGTTCAGCTGGAACTTGTCTAACTTTGTCTTGAATCCCTGGAGGGTGTTATCCCATATAAGAGCCTCCGGAAGAGTGTTCCAGTTTTCTACCAGTTTCTCCTCATACGTCTTTTTGGTGCAAACCTCCTATCATTTTCGTCATCTTCCTCTGGACCGCTTCAAGTCTTCTTATGTCCTTCGCCAGATACGACCTCCAAAACTGAACAGAATACTCCAAGTGGGGCCTCACCAATGACCTGTACAGGGGCATCAACACCTTCATTCTTCTGCTGGTTACGCCTCTCTTTATACAGGCCAGCATCCTTCTGGCAGCAGCCACTGCCTTGTCACACTATTTTTTTGTCTTTAGATCTTCGGACACTATTACCCTAAGGTCCCTCTCCCCATCCGTGCATATCAGCCTCTCACCTCCCAACATATACGGCTTCTTCCAATTATTAATCCCCAAATGCATTACCCTGCATTTCTTTGCATTGAATTTTAGTTGCCAGATATTAGACCATTCCTCTAACTTTTGTAGATCATTTTTCATGTTTTCCACTCCCTCCTCGATGTCTACTCTATTACAAATGTGATCTCCATCCCTTCATCAGTTTTCTTATGGAGAGCATATTTGACCTATCTTACTCCTCCTGTCCTGACCACTCATAATTCATTGGGAGGCATGTGAGGTCTTAGAAAGTCAATGAGCATGTATGATCATGGGGCAGGAATATCAATGACTGTGCATCTCCAATGGTCAAAAGCATGCACCAGATAGAAAAAATATTTTAGATTTTGTTTTTATGTCTCAGTCCTTCATTTCTGATTCAGTTTCTTTAATTATGCACCCAGTTTCCTGGTAAGATCATTTTTATAATTTTTATTTATTTAGTATAAATTTATCTCTTTCTTTTAGTTGGTCAGTTTATATATATAAATATATAAATAAGAAGGCAAGGAAGGCTGTGTAAACATTTAATGGAAGCCAACTTAAGTGTGTGGTGGCACCTTATCTTTCATCAATTAATGTTCATGATTTAGACAAAGGAGTGGACATGTGATTTTTTTTTTTTTAGAAAAGGCAGCTAGTGAGTTAGAAGATCAAGAAGTTAATTTTAATTGTATGTCCAAAAACAAATGCTATCATTCAGGATTGTTTTTGTTAAGATGTTAATTGCACCAATTAGAAAGGAAATGGCAAAAAATAAATAAAATAAAGTCCTCAGGAATTAAAAAGGAAATACAGAGATTTGAGCAGATTTTATTATTCTGAAGTTACACATAGCAAATATGATTATAATTATAATTTACAACTAAGAATAGCACTGAAGTTCATTTTTCAATTTTATCTGTACTCTGGGATGTATACTATCAGGTCTAATGATAGTGTAAGTAGTATTCTGGTATGTATGGAAAAAAAAGATGGGTTAAATGTAGAGAACATAAAAAAAGGAAAATTCACACTTTTTACATGTAGACACCTCTCCAGCCACACAGGCTACTTTCTCAGGTTCAAACAGAAGCAATGTGCAATAGACTAGAAGTGAATTTTGGAGACAATTTTATTCAAAAAACATGAATCCAATATGGTCAGTGTTCCAGGAATATTTGTCTGTCTCAGGGGGTTGTATCCTAGTATCTAAAGCTCACAATAAGAAGATAGCAGAAAATTGTAATTCACTCGTTCAAACATTGTGCTAGAAGTTCCCTGATTTGCTACCTGTTTTCTCAGTTTGCCAAATACTTGTAGTCAGTGTGGAGGCATCTTTAGATGAATGTAAAAGGTAATAAACTGCTTTAAACAAGAACTAACAAAATTATAGAAATATAGAGATATCTAGCTATATATTTACAGAGATATGATATACAGTAGATATATTTAGATAGATGTAAATTACAGATAAATATTAGAGTTGCACATCAACTTAAAATTTTTAATCTCAAAACCTGGAATGACCTCCCAGAAGCAATTAGGAAGGGGACCCTGAAGACTCACCTCTTTGACAACTAACTGTTTCAGCTTCTGTCCATCACCTCTCCCCCCATCTAGGCCCCTCCCCTTGCTGTTTCCTCACCCCCTCCTTCCTTTCCCTTTTCCTTCTTTCTCCATGATCTATCACCTTGAGCTTTATAGGTTTGTGCGACTCACAAATGGAAGATTAGATTAGAAGAAACCCACTGCAAAGAGCGGAGATAATTATTCATGTAGTCATAATTGTTTTAAGTGCTTCTTTTATCAAACAGTGATAGAATATCTTACCCCAGGTTGATGAGGGACATGCTCTGATGCTCATAGGAATTGAGTGAGCATCAGAATATTTACCTCACAGTGAGATGCTCTACTGCTGCTTGATAAAAGCAGCCCTAATTTTTTTATTCTAAAAATTAAATAAATAAAATTAATTTGATGCCAGTACCCTAAAAAAAAGTTATAATTCCTTCAGGCCCATATAATACAAACTAATTATCCATAAAGCCAGTTATTTAGACAAAGCTTGTGATTGGCTGTCTTATGAAGCAGAGATGATCTACACTTGTCAATAATAAATCCCACGTTTGTAAATAAACATCCACAGGAAACCATGGTTGCTAGAGTCCAAAGATCATATCTTGCCAGTTTTGAGAGAGCTGGATAGTGGTGAAACATCTTCTCCACATGAAATTGTCTAGTTGAAGTGGTCTCTGTTTTATAAAGGTTCAACTTGCCTACAGTCTGTTCTTCTTTATCATTGTCAGAGTTTGGTGGCAGATTGAATTTCATTCTCTCTGTAGTTGTTTCTTGGGTGATAGAGTAGAAGGTTTATGTTGAAGTTTCCACAGCAAACAATTGTGTCTGGTGGAAAACCAAATATTTCCATGTTCTGTCTTGAGTAGAAAATGTCAGCATCAACCTTTTTCAAAAGCTTATTTAAGCACCTCCCTCCCCCCCCCCCCCCCCCCAGTGTCCAATTATTTCTATCAGGAATTCAGCAAGAAGTAATTTCACACTGTTGTTTAGTTTGTCACTCAAACATGATAGTGCTTTTAACCTGTGGTAAGGGGCTTGATAAAAGGACCCCTTACCGTTGTAAGTGATGCAAAATATGATGCAATGACCAATGCGTTGATACAATTTGTGATGGACTTCCCAACCGGACTGCAAAAAATTTAGTAGCTGCAAGCAATGCTAAGATTTTGTTCATGTGATGCTCATAGAATTCCTTTGAGCATCAGAGCTTTTACTGTTGCGGCCGGCGATAAAAAACCCTAACGAGGCTTCAAAAAAAGAAAGGGGGGGGAAGTTAGTGAGGACATTTTGAACAAATTGTGGCTGAAATTAATATTTTTCTGTACAGGATTAACTCTGTCTTTGTTACTAATCAAAGAAATCACTAAGGGCTCCTTTTACTAAGGTGCGCTAATGGTTTTAGGGCACGCTACAATGCCACGCGCGCTAAACTCTAATCCTTCCATAGAGCTTGCGTTAGTACTTTCTGTTTAGCGCGTAGTTTGCGTGCACTAAAAACGCTAGCGCACCTTAGTAAAAGGAGCCCTAAATGTTTTGCTAAATGTACACTGAACAACTATTATATTCTGTTCAAGTATTGAGTCATTTACAGGGTATGTAACAACATCATTAGGGTTATTGTTACTGTCTTGTTTTCAATACATTTGACTTAAATAGGTGTGCAGTAATTCATTTATGTGATAAAATACAAAGGTTCCCTTTTTTCCATTCATCATATGTTATCTATAGATAAGCAAGCAAAATATATCTACATTTATTTGTCAGATGCCACAGCATATTGTGCAATGGTGTGGTCACAACTATGGACTCTAGATGAGTGGGAAATATATGTGGAAGATGGTGGGTGCTGTGCATTGGATAATATAATAACGTAATAAATTGATATGAAATTGGAAACAAATAAGTATTTAATTTCAGTTTAGGTTTTTTATTATTCTTTGTGTCTAACTAAAATCATGTTTTTTTGTTTTAACTCTCTAAAGAAGAACTCTCCGAGAAGATTCCAAGCATTGGCCTAATCAAAGTACAATCTGACTTAGTGAATGATTATGCTGGAGATATTATAAAAGATCTACCCTTTCTTCAGAGGTATCTTTACTCTAAGTGTATGAAAAAACAAGATGCTTTACATAGTATACATCAAATCCAAAACAGAAAACAGCATTTAACATTCTCTTAAAACTTGTCTTGTATATAAATTTTTGTTGGTTTAAAGTCTTCAGATCATGCCAACCACCAGCCAAATTATTCTTAGACTTATTTTTCTTATTGGCTTATGTCTCATCATCATCATCAGACTTAAATTATATTTTTATAAAGTGCTCTTTGCAATTCATGTGCATAATTCATATGTGAAAGTCAATTCAAAATTTATGAATTAAAAACTTTGTACTTAGCTTCAATCGTAGTTTTATCTGTAGTTTTCATATGTGAAAATCAATTCAAAATTTATGAATTAAAAACTTTGTACTTAGCTTTAATCGTAGTTTTATCTGCTAAATCTTTAAACATCAGGTAGGACCTGTTAGTTCAACATGTTTCGCCCGAAAGCTTTCTCAAGAACGAGTCCCCCCCCTTTTGTTTTGCTCCACAGCATCCTGACAAAATATCTTCAGTCTAAAGATATGTTGTCGGAATGCTGTGGAGCAAAACAAAAGAGGGGACTCGTTCTTGAGAAAGCCTTCGGGCGAAACATGTTGAACTGATAGGTCCTACCCGATGTTTAAAGATTTAGCAGATAAAACTACGATTAAAGCTAAGTACAAAGTTTTTAATTCATAAATTTTGAATTGATTTTCACATATGAATTATGCACATGAAAATAAGAATAGCCTTACTGGGTCAGATCAATGGTCCATCAAGCCCAGTAGCCTGATCTCATGGTGGCCAATCCAGGTCACTAGTACCTGGCCAAAACCCAAAGAGTAGCAATTTTCCATGCTACCAATCCAGGGCAAACTTATAATCTAATTTGTACAGACAGACAAGACATATAGGGTTGGGGATTATTTTGAAGAGAGAATGATAGGATGAGTGGGAATTAGGTATTGAAAGGCGATGAGTGGGAATTAAGTGTTGAAAGCATCCTTGAAAAAATGGTTTTTTTTAAAAGCTTGGATTTGAATACTGCTAGAGACAGAGCTTGATGTATTGATGCAAGAAGTTTGTTCCAGGTATTGGTGCAGCAAAATAGAAGGGCCGGAGTCTAGACTTGGCAGTGGAGGAGAAGGGTGTGGATAAGAGGGATTTACTCGATAAACATTCATGGGGAGGAACATAGGGGAAGATGAGTGAGGAAAAATATTGGGGGACCGTAAAATGGATGGCAATGAAATGTCTTGAGGAGAGGGGTAATATAAGTTTAGCAGCTCTTGTGAAATATAAGTTGTGCAGCAGAATTTTGAACGGATTGCAGGGGGGGGGAGATGGTTGATCGTAAAACCTGAGAGAAGCAAATTGCAGTAGTCTAAGCAAGAGGTGATAAGAGTGTGGATAAGGGTTTTAGTTGTGTGCTTGGAAAAGAGAGTTTGGATTTTGGTGACATTAAGAAAGAAGCAACAGGTGATCCTGAGGTTGCGAGCTGACAGGACAGGGAGTATTGTCCACAGAAATAGAGAACAAGGGGAGTTGGGAGGTGGGTTTAGGTGGAGAGATAAGGAGCTCGGTCTTAGCTATGTTCAGTTTTAGGTGGCAGTGAGACATCAGGCAGCAATATCAGGCAGGCTGAGATTCTGGCCTGGATTCTTATAGAGATGTCTGGTGTGGAGAAGTAGATCTGGGAGTCATCAGCATAGAGATTATATTGAAAGCCATGGAGGAGATCAATGCACTGAGAGAGTGGGTATAAATGGAGAAAAGGAGAGGGCCCAAGGAGAGCCTTCAGGTACACTGATTGAGAGTGGGATAGCATTGGAGGAGAATCCCACCTATACAAGCACTGAAAGTGTGATGGGAGAGATAGGAAGAAAAACAGGAGAGAACAGAACCCTGGAATCCCTGCAAGGACAGTGTACTGAGGAGTATGTGGTGATTAACAGTATCGAAGATGGCAGATAGATCAAGAAGGATGAGGATAGAGTACAGGCCATTATATCTGGACAGGAACAGGTCATTAGAGACTTTAGTAAAGGCAGTTTCCGTAGAATGGAATGGGTGAAAGCTCGATTGAAATGGGTGAAGAATAGCTTGAGATGAAAGGAAGTCCAGCCAACGGTGGTAAACACCATGTTCAAGTAGCTTGGATAAGAAGAGGAAGAGGGAGATGTGGGATCCAGTGAGGGTTTTTTTAAAGGAAAGATGAGACTACAGCATGTTTGAAGACATTAGGAATAGTTGCAGTGGAGAATGATAGGTTGAAGATGTGACAGGAGGAATGGAAGTGGGAGAGAGAGTGCTCAGTAAGTTGGTGGGAATCAGATCAGAGGAGCAGGAGTGGGTTTGGAGGAGGAGGAGAAAAGATGTGCAGTTTCCTCTTCAGTGATTTGAGAAATGAAGGAAAAGGTAGCAGGGGTTCAAGGGATGTTGGCAGAGTGGACAGCTGGAAGAAGAGGTGACCTGGTTGTGAACTCAAGGTGAATCTTGTTGAAGAAGAACTCTGCCATCGTTTGGGGGGAAAGTAAAGGGGGGATTGGAGGTGTGGGGACTTAGAGTAGAGAGTTGAGTGTGCCAAGGAAATGTTGAAGATTTGAGCTAAGAGTTAGTTAAATGGGCATAGTATTCTTGTTTGGCAAGCAAGAGAGCAGTCTGGAAGTGGAAGTGTAGGAAGTCAGTAGGTCTGTAGGATTTAAGCCAAAGACATTCATCCGATCAAGCACATATTCTCAATGGAGAAGGGTAAACAGTGGGGTCCCCCAGGGGTCTGTATGGAGATTGCTGCTTTTTAACATATTTATCAATAGTCTAGAGATGGAAATAACTAGTGAGATAATTAAATTTGCTGAGGAAATAACTAGTGAGATAATTAAATCACAAGAGGATTGTAAAAAAATTGCAAGAAGATCTTGTAAGACTGGGCATTAAAATGGCAGATAGTGTTTAATATAAAAACAAGTGCAAAGTGATGCATGTGGGAAAGAGGAACCCAAACTATAGCTTCGTGATGTCTAGGTGTCATTGATGAGGATACATTGAAACCCTGAGCTCAGTGTGTGTGGTAGCAGCTAAGAAAGCAAATAGAATGTTAGGAATTATCAGGAAAGGAATGGAAAACAATGAAAATATTATAATCCCTTTGTATCACTCTATGGTATTGGCTGCATCTTGAATACTGTGTGCAGCTCTGGTCACCGTAAAAAAGATATAGCGGAATTAGAAAAGGTACACAGGATGACAAAAATGATATAATGGATGAGATGACTTCTCTATGAGGAAAGGATAAAGCAACTAGGGCTCTTCAGCTTGGAGAAGAGATGGCTCAGGGCAGATATGATAAAGAGCGCTATAAAATACTGAGTGGCGTGGAAAGGGTAGATGTGATTCACTTGTTCACTCTTTCCAAAAATACTAGGACTAGTGCAGTGGTCTCAAACACAAACCCTTTGCAGGGCCACATTTTGGATTCGTAGGCCTCAGAAAAAAATAGGTAATGTCTTATTAAAGAAACGACAGTTTTGCATGAGATAAAACTCTTTATAGTTTATAAATCTTTCCTTTTGGCTAAGTCTTAATAATAATATTGTAATTTATGGCTAAAGAGACATATGATCAAGAAACTGTTTTATTTTACTTTTGTGATTATGATAAACATATGGAGGACCTCAAAATAGTACCTGGGGGACTGCATTTGGCCTCCCGGGCCACGAGTTTGAGACCACTGGATTAGTGGGTATGCAATGAAGCTACTAAGGGCTCCTTTTACTAAGGTGCCCCAGCGTTTTTAGTGTACACAGGATTTTAGCGTGCGCTAAACCCGCACTAAGCTTCTAGAACTAATGCCAGCTAGTGTGCGCGGCAATTCAGCACGAGCTATTCTGCGTATTAAAGCCCTAACGCACCTTTGTAAAAGGAGCCCCAAGTAATAGATTTAAAACAAACGAGAGAAAATATTTCTTTACTCAACATATAATTAAACTCTGGAATTTGTCGTCAGAGAATGTGGTGAGAAATCAGTTAGCTTAGCAGGGTTTAAAATGGATAATATCCTTTTGAGATGGCTTGGGGAAATCTACTGCTTATTTCTAGGATAAGCAGCATAAAAATCTGGTTTACTCCTTGGGATCTTGCCAGGTACCTGTGACTTGTGTTGGCCACGGTTAAGAAACAGGGCTTGATGAACCTTCAGTCTGTTCCAGTATGGCAATTCTTATGTTCTTATGGCATGATCCAACCCTGAATTTTGGGGGCTCATTTAGCCGGCAATGGTAAGTGTTTAAAAAATGCTGACTGGCACTTGCTGAATATATCAAGGAGTGTATGTGTGTGTGTGTGTGTGTGTGCAGAAACATTTTTTGTGTAGAATTTTAAAATTTTTTGTATAAAATTACCCAAGGTGTTATGTATAGAGAACAAAGGACTTTATTATTTTTCAAAAGTATTAACTCCCTAATTATTCAGCTGGGCACCTGCTTTGGTGCACCTGTTCATGTTCATTTACAGAATGCTAGCACTTTTGCAGTTAAGTATGCACTTATGCATGTAAGTGCTAGCAGGGTACCTATGCTTTATTCTATTATGGTGTGTGTAATGGCATAGTGTGTAAATGAAGGGGGGACATTCATATGGAGGGAGCATGGACAGGTCTGTCTTTTACATAGAAACATAGAAAGGTGACGGCAGAAAAGGGCCATAGCCCACCAAGTCTGCCCACTCTACTGACCCGCCCTATCAAGTCTGAGTGTCTTACTAGGCCTCTGTAGGGATCTCACATAGATGTCCCATTTATTCTTAAAGTCAAGCACGCTATTGGCCTTGGCCACCTGCTCCGGAAGTTTATTCCAGTGCCCCACCACTCTTTCCGTGAAGAAATACTTCCTAATGTCACCCCTAAATTTCCCTCCTCTGAGTTTGAGCGGATGTCCTCTTGTGGCTGAGGGTCCCCTGAGTAGAAAGATGTCATCTTCTACCTCGACACGACCCGTGATGTATTTAAACGTTTCAATCATGTCTCCCCTCTCCCTGTGCAATTTACATGTGTAATTTACAGAATACTCTAAGTTACATGGGCATCCACCACATTTAGGCATTTGCAGTCACACCAGGTCTATAGCTGGTGTAATTGCAGGCATGTAAATGTTAAGCAAGCTGATGTTGTTATATGATAGTATTCTGTAATGGAATTTGGGCACCCAGATGCTGTAATGGACTAGGTTCTTATTGAGCAGCATTGAGGCACTAAAAAGGAGGTGCCCAGTTATAAAATTGCCTCTTAACGAAGATCTCTCTCACACTCACACCATGCACATTCATTCACTTTGGTAGTTATGTTTAAAAATTGCTTTTTTTTTGTTTGTTTGTTTTCCTTCTAGCAATGATCCTGCATTATTGTCACTGGTGGAAAGAAAAGCATTTGATGAGCCTTAGACACTGGCACTCTAGAAGACCCATCAAACACTAACTTCAGATGCAACTTTTATGGTAAAAATAAAAAGTAAAATAAAATTTTAGAATTGCTGGGCTATAGCTTCTTATACACTCCAAGTGTCTCAGGGTGACGTGCCCATTCCAACTGTATTGCCCCAGTCTTTGTCACTGCAGCCTTTGTGGAGCAGCTCATAAGGATGTTTAAAGATCATTTGGAGCATTTCTTTGCCTGGCATAGTTCTTGGGCTTTGACTGCACCAATACTGAGATTCGAGGCTAGGTAACTGATACTTGAAACAAATTCACTGCCTTAAGGAGATACATCAACACTGAAGCCTTGATGGGCATTGGGATCCATGCAGACTACATTACTCTTGATCTTTAGCCCATTAGGGAACTCTTCCCCGGTGCTCAGAAGATCCCTAGTGCTTTGAAACCACAGGCCCAGGCCTACAAGCAGCTCAGTTGCTCAAGGAAGACAGACACTGAAACTTCTCCTGAACAGTACTTTTATGGGTGAGTCTGAGGACTCCTGGGTAGCTAAAGAAAAGCCAGAGATCTTCTCAAGAAGAATCCCTGAGTCTGCCTTCAGATCCCTCCCACCACACAACAAGATCTCTACCAGAGGAGGTCTCATTCCTGGATTTTATTATAGACTTAGCTTTCTGTCCCAACATAAGAATTGCTGCTGGGTCAGACCAGTGGTCCATCGTGCCCGGCAGTCTGCTCACGCGGCGGCCCCCGGTCAAAAAACAGTGCTGTAAAATGAGTCCAGCCACATCTGTGTATGTCCCAGTTTAGCAGGAACTTGTCCAGCTTAGTCTTGAAATCCTGGAGGGTGTTTTCCCCTACAACATACTCTGGAAGAGCGTTCCAGCTCTCCACCACTCTCTGGGTGAAGAAGAACTTCTTTACGTTTGTACGGAATCTATCCCCTTTCCCCTCTCGTTCTCCCTACCTTGGAGAGTGTGAAAAGTCTGTTTTTATCTACTAAGTCTATTCCCTTCAGTATTTTGAATGTTTCGATCATGTCTCCTCTTTTATAGGGAGAAGAGGCCCAGTTTCTCTAATTTCTCGCTGTACGGCAACTCCTCCAGCCCCTTAACCATTTTAGTCGCTCTTCTCTGGACCCTTTCAAGTAGTACCGTGTCTTTCTTCATGTACGGCGACCAGTGCTGGACGCAGTACTCCAGGTGAAGGCGCACCATGGTCAAGTACAACGGCATTGATAATTCTTCTCTGATCTGTTTGTGATCCCCTTCTTTATCATTCCTAGCATTCTGTTTGCAGACGGCTTCATCGAATTGTCGATCGGAACTCCCAAGTCTCTTTGGGAGGTCTCTCCAAGTACCACCCCGGACATCCTGTATTTGTGCATGAGATTTTTGTTACTGACATGCATCACTTTGCACTTATCCACATTGAACCTCATTTGCCATGTTGCTGCCCATTTCTCGAGCTTGATTATGTCACTTTGTAGATCTTCACAATCCCCCTGTGTCTTCACTACTCTGAATAACTTTGTATCGTCTGCAAACTTAATCACCTCACTCGTCGTACCAATGTCCAGATCGTTTATAAAGATGTTGAAGAGCACGAGTCCAAGCACTGAGCCCTGCGGCACCCCGCTGGTGACACTCTTCAAGTCCGAGTATTGTCCATTTACCCCCAATCTCTATTTCCTATGAGCCTAAGGCAAAAATTTTGGACATCCTTCACTTTGATGACCCTCCCTCCCTCCCCCCTAGAGGCTCATTCCCAGAATCCTAGTACATATGTATTTTATCAGACATGCTCATCATGGTCTTTTCCAAACTTCCTAGCAGACTCCGACTCTGCCATGCAAATGTAGTACAACGAGGTCATTAATATTAAAATAGTAGTAAAATTGGCTCATTATTTTTTAAATGACCACTCTGGGCAATTTTCTATCATCACCAGGTGATTCTCAAACCTCGTTGAACTACATTTGTGGGCAGAATTTTCTGGCAGGGTCTGAGCTGTCGTAGCCTTACTTTCTGGTCAATGCCTGAGCACTGATTGGCTCAGGCGCTGACCAAAAAGTAAGGCTTGACTGCTCAGAACCCCCTCCTCAAATAATTTTAAAAAGACCCTAAATTCCTCTCTTCTTCTATGCACACTACGGCTGTAAGGAGTAGGGAGCCAGCCACAAGATGACACTGGGGGGCATCAGACCGCGGACCGCATAAAACGGCCAGGTTGGAGCTGGCCAGAAGGTTAGATACCCGCCGGAGGGAGACACAACATGGAGGGAGGGAGACAACAAAGGTAGGGGGAATGGTTTTATTTTCAAGATAGTGTTTGAATTGTGTCAATTTTGAGCATTTTAATCTGCTGTCTATATTTTGCACTGCGCAGGAAGAAATACATTTGTTTCTTTTTCTCTGGGGGTTATACTGCATGCAGAATCTTGAATCTTAGGGTGTTTTTTTTTAATAGATTAGTACTTTTTAATTTTTGGTCCCACATTTGCATGGGGGTTATCTGTATTCTGGTAGGAATGAATATTGAGAAGCATACAGTGTGTTTTGTGTAGTTTAATTTTGTGGATAACCATTACCATTATGTGTTAATAAGATTATATTGTGTGTGTATATATGAAAAATGAATGGAAAAAATGGTGTTATAATTAGTATTATTATAGGGGCGGGGTCAGGGGTGGAGATTGGGCGGGGTCTGACCCGCGACTTACCTGTGTTTTGGATTTTGGTCCCTTAATGTAATTGAGTTTGACACCCCTGCTTTAAATTGAAAGATACACAAATTTCAATAGGTTCTGGATGTAGTAGATATTAATGCATCTCGTCTGAATTCAAAAAAGGACGCCCCAGCCCCACCACTCCTCCGCTGTAATAATTTATACTGCGGGAAGTATATTGTGGCGCTTCATCATTGGCTGTCAATTTGTTGTCATTTTTTCAATTAATTTCTTATTAAAGTATTGTCTGTTGTCTTAAATAATATAAATAAATACTTCGTGTCTTCAATATAATAAAATTTGAAGTATAATCAATACTTATCTCAGCCAAACCTGGGAGTCAGACCCGACATGTTTCGCACGGGAAAGTGCTTTATCAAGGGTCTCCCTATAGAATATAGAAAAGAAGCTATAACATCCAATTGTGCCTTGCCCCTCTCCTAAGAAATATTTAGCAATATATCATAAAGTTTATAAATATTGAACTTACCAAGGTCGCCGCTGTCATCCAACTCCAACTTAAATGTAAGTAAAGATGGCGGCGCGTCCTAAGTCTTGGATTTAAATCCTCCCTCTTAACAGCCTAGTGTGCCTGCCCCACTGCAGATCAATGGTCCGTCATAGAATTACATACTGATCCCCCATTCGATCTTGCTGTTTAGCCCGCGTGGTTCAATAGTATCAAGCATAAATTATAAACCTCTGTATCGCTCTCATTAAGTTTCACCTGGTCACACCCCCTCATCAACCCCCGTAACTTTATTGATAACCGCCCATCTCAAATCATTTACAGTGTGTTTATATTCTCAGCCAATGCTCTACCAAAGGTGCTTGTGTTACCTCATTTAATTATGCGGATTTATGCTCTGTCCAGCCGCATTTATATTTCCTACTAGTGCGACCGATGTATATAAGGTCGCAGGGACAAGTTATCGCATAGACTACTCTTGCTTGTTACAATCAGTATTAAACCTAGATTTAGGGTCAATTCCCTGCCCGGGAACCTCCCATGTGTCTACCTGTGATGGTGGAGGAGCACCACTGGCATTTGCAACATACCTCTGGAAACCACAACGCTGTCCCAATGTTGTCCCCCGAGAGTATGCTATCATTGGAAAATTTGTCAAAGGCTTATGTGCTTGGACTATATACCAATATTTTCTTAATATGCCCACCATAGCTTTCGTTTGCCCTAAGAAAAAGGAAGGACACATGTCAGCTGATCGCTGTCTTCCAGGGGGATATTCTTTGGTTCCCTGCAGGAGAAGGTCACGTATGGGCATATTTGCCCCTTATATGCCTGCTTAATAGATCTTTCTGGGTAGCCCCTGTCCCGTAGTCTATCTGCCAGTTTCTTAGCCTGAAGTTTGTACTCACCATAGAAGAACAAACCCTACGGATATGTAAGAACCTGCCCTATAGGCAAATTAAATCGCAGTTTAAAAGGATGAAAACTATTAAAATTGAAGTGTGGTATTACGAGTGTCTGGCTTCCTATAGAGGGATGTAATAATCTTACCCTCCTGAACTTGGACCGAAATGTCCAAAAAATCGATTTTAGTTTGATGGCATGTCATGGTGAATTTTATATTAGGATCCACGGAATTCAAATGGTGAAAAAGCTGATCTAATTCTTGTCTGGTATCTTGCCAAATAAGAAAAATATCATCTAGAAATCTGCCCTAAAAACAGATGTATGGTTGCCATGCAGAAGTGTAAACCCAAGTTTCCTCAAATTTAGCCATATAAAGGGAGGCGACAGAGGGAGCCAAAGTGGCACCCATCGCCACCCTTTGTATTTGCTGAAAAAACTGATGTTGATATTGGAAATAGTTCCTTTTAATAACCCAAGAGGCTAACTGCATAAGGAATTCCGTGGATATACGATGGGGATTCCTGACCTGGAGAGACTCTCTTATAGTCTGTAATGCTTCGTCCTGGGGAATCTGAGTGTATAAAGAGATGACATCTAAGGTCACCAACCACTTGTCTGTCATATCAAGTTGTGAATTAGTCAAATTTCTTAAAAAATGTGAAGAATCTCTGATATATGATTTGATTTTGGGAACTTCCTCCCTAAGGAAGAAGTCCACCACCTTTGACAAGGGTTCCAGGATAGAACAGCGGGTATTTACGATGGGGCGTCCCGGAGGATTCAATAATGTTTTGTGGATTTTAGGAACAAATGAAATCCTCGGTATCCTCGGGTTCTCTTGAACATGAAATTATATTCTTTCACAGTGATCATGCCTTCCTCGCGATGCAAATTCAAAAATTGGAGTATCTCTTCCCCCAAAGATGTAGTAGGGTCACCCTCCAGAAGAGTATAAGCTTGTGTATCAGCTAATGTGATGCTCTGCTTCTTTGTTATAATCAAATCTATTCAAAATAACAGTGGCTCCCCCTTTATCGGCTTTAGTTATGATGATATCATCATTGTCCAAAAGCTCCTGAAACCCACTCTGTTGTGCCCTCGTGGTATTGTAGGGGCCCCTGATTTTGCCAACTTTTCTGGAGATCCTTTAGTTCCTTAGTAATTCAATTCTCGGAACGTGAAAATAAGGGGGTCCATAAGACCAGGGGGGACCCAGTGGGATTTAATCCTGCAAACTGTAATAGGAATTTGCATCTGATAATGACAGTTCTTCTTCCTGATCTTCTTCCACTCGCTGTATAGTGGTGTCCAATTTGTCACAGAAAAAAAATTTCAGTTGCATTTTTCTGATGAAAGCTTGTAGTGCAACCTGAAGTTTAAAAAAATCTGGGGGATGGGGACATCACAAATCCCCAAACCCTTCTCCAAAATATCCATTTGATGAATGGTGAGACAAGAGGATGAAATATTTATTACTGTCGAGAGGTGCCCGTCCGAGTCTTGTATGTTGATTGCTGTACATTGCCCCTGTGCGTTGTTGTCTCACTCGTCCACGTCCCTGGGGAGTCTACGTTGGAAGTCTCCCCTGATTTCTCATTGGTCGTTTCAACAGAATACTTCACTGGTGGTATCCAGAGTCTCCTGAAGTGCTATCAAATGTCACTTTCTTCCTTTGTGGGGTAATGAAATTTTTCCGCTGCCATGAATAAACGCGATCATGTAAATAATCGCGTTCATCTCTTTTCCATTTTTTAATTTTATTAATCCTAATTTCCTCCCTAAAGGTCTTCATAGATGTTTTCAATTCTTTGAGTTTCCGATCAAACTCACTAACGTCTTGTCTTTGTTGCAATTCAATTTCAATCCCACTCACTCTCGTGCACAATTCCTTCTCTGCCATTTCTGTTGTCTCTACCAGGAGGATCATTAAATCTCTCGAACATTTGTTTAATATCACTGTCCATCGTTCATTGAAAGATTTATCTGTAGAAATCATTTTTGGTTCTTTAAGAACGCGCAGACCCCTAGGAATCATTGCATTCTTCAAGTATTGCACCAAGGTATTGCAATGTAATTCAGCCCGCTGTTCTATCCTGGAACCCTTATCAAAGGTGGTGGACTTCTTCCTTAGGAAGGAAGTTCCCAAAATCAAATCATATATCAGAGATTCTTCACATTTTTAAAGAAATTTGACTAATCACAACTTGATATGACAGACAAGTGGTTGGTGACCTTAGATGTCATCTCTTTATACACTCAGATTCCCCAGGATGAAGCATTACAGACTATAAGAGAGTCTCTCCAGGTCATGGAATCCCCATCGTATATCCACGGAATTCCTTATGCAGTTAGCCTCTTGGATTATTAAAAGGAACTATTTCCAATATCAACATCAGTTTTTTTCAGCAGATACAAGGGGTGGCGATGGGTGCCACTTTGGCTCCCTCTGTCGCCTCCCTTTATATGGCTAAATTTGAGGAAACTTGGGTTTACACTTCTGCATGGCAACCATACATCTGTTTTTGGGGCAGATTTCTAGATGATATTTTTCTTATTTGGCAAGATACCAGACAAGAATTAGATCAGTTTTTTCACCATTTGTATTCCGTGGATCCTAATATAAAATTCACCATGACATGCCATCAAACTAATAATCGATTTTTTGGACATTTCGGTCCAAGTTCAGGAGGATAAAGATTATTACATCCCTCTATAGGAAGCCAGTCACTCGTAATACCACACTTCATTTTAATAGTTTTCATCCTTTTAAACTGACGATTTAATTTGCCCTATAGGGCAGTTCTTACGTATCCGTAGGGTTTGTTCTTCTATGGGTGAGTACAAACTTCAGGCTAAGAAACTGGCAGATAGACTACGGACAGGGGCTACCCAGAAAGATCTATTAAGCAGGCATATATAAGGGGCAATATGCCCAACGTGACCTTCTCCTGCATGGAACCAAAGAATATCCCCCTGGAGACAGACATCAGCTGAACATGTGTCCTTTCCTTTTTCTAGGGCAACGAAAGCTATGGTGGGCATATTAAGAAAATATTGGTATAATAGTCCAAGCACATAAGCCTTTGAAAAAATTTCCCAATGATAGCATACTCCCCGGGGGACGACATTGGGACAGCGTTGTGATTTCCAGAGGTATGAGACCAGACAAAGTGGGTGGTGGGGAGCACCACGGGGCATGTGGCAAATGCCAGTGGTGCTCCTCCACCATCGCAGGTGACACATGGGAGGTCCCGGGCAGGGAATTGACCCTTAAATCTAGGTTTAATACTGATTGTAATACGCAAGGAGTAGTCTATGCGATAACTTGTCCCTGCGACCTTATATACATCGGTCGCACTAGTAGGAAAATAAAAATGCGGCTGACAGAGCATAAATCTTGCATATTAAATGAGGTAACACAAGCACCTTTGGTAGAGCATTGGCTGAAATATAAACACACTGTAAATGATTTGAGATGGCGGGTTATCAATAAAGTTACAGGGGTTGATGAGGGGGGTGACCAAGTGAAACTTAATGAGAGCGAACAGAGGTTTATATTTATGCTTGATACTATTGAACCACGCGGGCTAAACAGCGAGATCGAATGGGGATCAGTGATGTAATCTATGACGGACCGTTGATCTGCAGGGGGCGGGCACATTAGGCTGTTGAGAGGGAGGATTTAAATCCAAGACTAAGGATGCCGCCGCCATCTTTACTTACATTTAAGTTGGAGTCGGATGACAGCGGCGGTCTTGGTAAGTTCAATATTTATAAGCTTTATGATATATTGCTAAAGATTTCTTAGGAGAGGGGCAAGGCACAATTGGATGTTATAGCTTCTTTTCTATATTCTATAGGGAGACCCTTGATAAAGCACTTTCCCGTGCGAAACATGTCGGGTCTGACTCCCAGGTTTGGCTGAGATAAGTATTGATTATACGTCAAATTTTATTATATTGAAGACACGAAGTATTTATTTATATTATTTAAGACAACAGACAACACTTTAATAAGAAATTAATTGAAAAAATGACAACAAATTGACAGCAAATGATGAAGCGCCACAATATACTTCCCGCAGTATAAATTATTACAGTGGAGGAGTGGTGGGGCTGAGGCGTCTTTTTGAATTCAGACAAGATGCATTAATATCTACTACATCCAGAACCTATTGAAATTTGTGTAGATTGGAGAATATCAGGCTGGATAAAAGTAATTCCTTAATTCATTTGCCAATTTATACTAGGCTTTAAATTGAAAGATGGCAGGAGGGATTACCACTCCCTCCTGCCATTAGTGTCCTCTGTCCTTCACCTCTCTCCCCACCCCACAACCCCATGATATCCCACTGCCAACCCCATAACTTGAAACTGAAAGCCTCTTCAAAATGGCAGGTGTTGTACTTCCTGGTGCATCCTGGGATGCACTGGGAGAGGCCTAAGACCCCAATTGGCTCAGATGCCTAAAGCTCCACCCAGGGCTCTAACCACAATCAAGTTTGCTATTGGGAGATATCAATCTTCACTTAGATAAAGAGGAAGACACGTCATTAAAAGACTTGAAAGTTTTTCTATCATCATTGACCTATTCATTTCTAACACCTTCTAAACAGATCAAAAAGGCCATCACTTAGATTTAGTGTCTTTCTCTTCAAAAGATATTCCATCCCCTAAATCTTTAGTTTATTATGGATGATCGGACACCTACGATATGGTCAGATCACTTATTTTTTTAATTTTAAAATAATCTGTCTGAAATTCTGTTGTCCTAGAATCCAAAATTCAAAAAAGTCTATCAAAGTAAGAAAACAAATTGGTCCTTTAGAATTTTGGAAATGTTATAACCTCTCATTCAAAGACACTAAAAATATAGATTTTCACTCACATTGGGAGAGTTTTATCATAAACACTTTAGATACCATAGCCCCTATACAAACTATTAGGAAAAAACAACGACATGGGGATCAAAGTTGGTATTGAAGCAATCAGCTAAATGTCTAGAGAGATTGTCATAAATCAGGAAATCTGGAGAGCTAGTATTCATAATTACAAAAGAAAAATCAAAGAGAAAAGACAGCTACTATTCTTCTAAAATTGGTACCAATGCACTTAATACCAAAGAATTATTTAAGCTGGTTAATACAATATTTGATGTGAGCAATTTAAAACAGGCACAAGTTTCTGAACCTAGCTCAGATAATTGGCTCAATATTTTTGCTCAAAATTGCAAACACTGAAACAAACTTTTGTTGGTACTGACATTTCAGATCCTAAGATAATGTTTTCTTCAGCAGCTGCTTGTCAGGCATACTTAGGCCCCCTTTTACTAAACCGCGCTAGCATTTTTTAGTGCCGGAAGCTGCGCTGAATGCTGCATGTTGCTCCCGACGCTCATAGAGTTCATATGAGCATCAGGAGTTGCACAGGGCATTCAGCACGGCTCCCGGCTCTAAAAACCGCTTTCGCGGTTTAGTTAAAGGGGGCCTTAATGTGGAATGAGTTTAAGACTCCAAATTAGGAAAAATCTGACATATATAATAAATATGTAAAATCCTTTAGATAACTGCCCCCCCCTAGTTATTTTATAATCAGCTCCTTTGAAATTCAGAAGAGATATGATTGATTGGAGAATTTCTTGCAAATTTAGGTCATATTCTAATTACACCCATAACCAAGAATTCAAGAGTCTTTATCCCTCATTAGCAATTATTGTCCAATTGCAACTATTCCTTTCTTTATCAAAATAAAGGAGGGACTAGTAAGTGTTGAATTGAGAAATTATCTAGACAGATTCTCAGTCTTACATCCATCCCAATCAGGACTTTGCTCTTTCCATAGTGCAGAGACCATCTTCACAAATTGTTCAGCATAGGTAAAATTGTCTTAGTTCTTCAGTTTGATCTTAGCAGTGCATTCGATCTCATTGACCATGAGACCTTACTTAGATGTCTGGATGCTATAGGAATATCAGGACATGTTTTCCTATGGCTTAAAGGTTTCCTAGAGAGTCGTATCAGGTTCATAAAGATGAAAACTATTTATTTAAATGGAAAAATACATGTGGAGTGCCACATGGATCAAGTGTTTAATCTTTTATCTATCTTCTTTAGGAACACAATTAGCTTCCTCTAAAATCATACACTAGAGATATGCAGACAATATAACAATTGTAGTCCCGATCCTATCTTTATCAGCAGATACTCTGCAATTTATCTCTTCTACAATCCAGACAATGGACTCCTAGATGAAGGACTTTAAACTCAAACTCAACCCAGACAAAGCTAAAATCTTCCTGGCCTCACCTTCTAATAAGATCACAGTGAACACTATAAAGTTGAACAGCATTACATACTCTATTATGCCAGTTATAAAAATTTTAGAGTTTATTTAGACCCAAATTTATCACTGGCTCAAATTAATGCACTAGTTAGCAAAACTTATTTTATGCTATGGAAATTGCGATTGATTAGGGCATATGTTGATCCTTCCTCATTTAGACTACTGGTGCATTCATTGATTTTGAGTTCCCTGGGTTTATTGTAACATCATTTTCTAGCTTCCAGTAAAAAGAAAATCAACAGGTTGCAGATCATTCAGAACACAGCTGTTCGGTTGATTTTCAACTTGAAAAAATTTGATCATGTAACTAAATTCTATCAGAAGCGACATTGCTTGAGGCAAGAATATTATTCAAGTTTGGTTGCACCTGTTGCAAGACATTGTTTGGCCTTATACCCTGATTATATTTTTGATCACTTTAAATTTACCGACAGAAAACGTTTTTCTTGCCATTTTAGATTATTTACGTTTCCTACTGTAAAAGGTTGCAAAGATTTTTCCATATAATTTTATCTTTTCAAGATGAATCATTGGATAAACCCTTTTCTGTTCTGATAACAAAACTCCACCTATCTTTCCTTTAGAAAAATGCTAGACCTACTTATTTGACAAATTCTTCTGTATGTAATTATAATACACTGTGCTTGTACAGTGTTGATTGTTGTTACCTGCGTAAAACTGAGAAGTTACTGTTGTATATAAGTGAATTTGTTATGTTACATGCTGTCTTTTTTTATAGCAAGCTCTATGGTGGTTTTCTCTATCTAAAAATTCTTCTTTAAAATGCAGCACAGCAAATAGACTTATAGCCCTTATATGTAAAAGGTTCAAAGAAGAGCGACAAAGATGATAAAAGGGATGGAACTCCTCTCTTGAGGAAAGACTAAAATGGTTAGAGCTCTTCAGCTTGGAAAAGAGGGGAGATATGATTGAAGTCTACAAAATCCTGAGTGGAGTAGAACGGGTACAAGTGGATCGATTTTTCACTCCGTGAAAAATTACAAAGCCTAGGGGACACTCGATGAAGTTACAGGGAAATACTTTTAAAACCAATCGGAGGAAATTATTTTTTCACTCAGAGAATACTTAAGCTCTGGAATGCATTGCCATAGGTTGTGGTAAGAACAGATAGTGTAGTTGGTTTTAAGAAAGGTTTGGACAAGTTCCTGGAGGAAAAGTCCATAGTCTGTTATTGAGAAAGACATGGGGGATGCCCTGGATTGGTAGCATGGAATATTGCTACTCCTTGGGTTTTGGCCAGGTACTAGTGACCTGGATTGGCCACCGTGAGAACGGGTTACTGGGCTTGATGGACCATTGGTCTGACCCAGTAAGGCTATTCTTATGTTCTTAGGAAAGAAAACTACTTGTATTATATATCATATGTAGTTTTTCCCACCTAGTCCTATCTACAGAAATAGCAGGCAGAAGAGTGTGGACACCGAGGCTTCCTCATTTTTTATATTTAATGTCTTTTTGTCCACTGTGTTGTATTTTACTGCAGGAGAACCAAAAGATCCAAGAATAATTGAAAAGTATCAAAAGTTGAAGGCATATTATCAATTTTACGGACAGACCCTCGAACAAAATATTTCAACAACAATTACATCACAGATTGATAAGTCAAAAAGCCTTCCCACTGCTGGTAAAAAGACTCAAGCACCTCATGTAAGAGCTTTTGGAATTGATACTTTCTGTATTTAATTGTATGACCTTGTTCAACACTTTCATCTAATCTAACGTGACCATTTATTTTTTTCATCAAAAGGGGACATCTATTAATTGTCAGTCCCTGCCAGTAGTCTTCATGGGGGAGGGGTGGGGACGGGTTGTTGCGCTCACGGCTGCTAAACTTATTGTGACAGGGAGATCCCTTGCCATGATAAGCTCAGTAGCTGCGTCTCTATTTCTGGTGCCTACTGCGGGCCTAGGGAGATGTGAAGGGCCGCCTAGGCCCGCCCTAAGGCCACTTCTGGGCGAAGCCACGCCCATGCCTAGCGTTAGGGGAGCGTAGACGGGCCTACGTGCCTACCTAGGCTCCTAGAGGCACCTACAATGTAGGCCGCCTGCCTTGGGATGTTTTTTTGTTTGTGTCCTGATTGGCTGGTTAGGCAGCAGTAGGCTGCCTACAATCAGGACGCCGTTTATAGAATTTGCTCCTTAATGCTTTAATTATATTAAAAGTGTGTTAAATGTGCAGTCCTAATTAATATATTCAAGGACATCTATGTGATCAGATGAGAACCATAAACTAATATTTTTTTTCTAGATCTCCCACATTATCAGTGAGTTGGTTGGGATTAGTACATTCTTCAACATAAATAGTTATTCATTTGGTTTTATTTGTACTGCTTTTGAAGGGAGATGTTTCCTTTTCTTTCACCTATTAGAAACCCCCTTCCTCCTTTATGATTAGTGGGAATAAAAAATCCAGAAGGTATTCAACTCATTATAATTTAGCATATACAGTCCCATGAGACCATAATTTGCTTTACTTCTATGAACAGTTTGGAGAATCTCCACTTCAAGATGTTTATGTTGATTATTTAAACCATTTTAACGTATGAGTGACAATCTTCTATAGATTCTATTTATTATCCCAGGACAAGCAGGCAGGTATTGTCACTAATGGGTGACGTGATCCAACGGAGCCCCGATGCGGACGCCTCACAAGCAGTCTTGCTTGAAGAAAACTCGAAGTTTCGAGTTGCCCGCACCGCACATGCGCGAGTGCCTTCCCGCCCAGACAAGGGCGCATCTCCTCAGTTCTTACTTTTCCGCAGAGCCGAAAAGTCCGTCTTCGACTCTCTGCGCGAAGTTTTCTTCACTTGTGCCTTCTAAGTCCGCAGTTTTGGTTTTATTTGAACTTAATCGCTGATTTTCGTCGTGTTTTATTGTTTTATTAAAAAAAAAAAAAAATTTCTTTGTTCCGTTCGACCGGGCAGGCCATGTGGCCGCAGCCCTGCGGCTTCGATCTTGTGGGGAGCTTTTTTGGCCTATGTCCCGGCCTATCACCGGTTTTAAAAAGTGTGCCAAGTGCGAGCGCGTGATTTTGCTAACGGTCCCTCATCGACGCTGTATTCAGTGTCTCGGGCCTGAACATCTCTCAAAATCGTACCTGAACATCTCTCAAAATCGTGCCGGCCTTGCTCCACACTCACCACACGTGCTTTCAAGCGCTGTTGCGTTTTGTGGGAATCGCTGTTCATGGAGTCCTCGACAGAGCCATCGACCTTGAAGGGACCTTCGCCTTCGACATCATCCACGACTCCACAGCCTACCACCTCTGCGGCGCCGAGTCTCATCAAGCCCGCCTCATTCGTCCCGGCGCAGACTCCGGCGCCTGCTGCGATGCCTTCCTCAACCTCCTCAGGTCAGGTAGCTCAGCAGCCCATTCCTCCAGTAGTGTTGAAAGTGCCCAAGGCCTCGAAGCCCAAGCACTCACACACTGCACCAAGGGAGCACGTGCAGGTGGTTCCATTTCAGATGTGGGTCCATCCTTGCCGGCCTCGTTCCAGACTATGCTACAAAAGCAATTCATAGAGCTCTTTACCACGATGGGGCCTCAGCTTCTCTTCCAAATCCAGCCTGGGCATTTGGAGGCCTCCCGCGAGGTTGAGCCCCCTCCAGTGCCTCAGTGGGGAACACACTCTCAACAGGGAGCAGAGTCTCTGAGAGTGTCTGGTCTGGCAACAATGCATGCATCGCAAGGAGCAGAGTCTTTGCCCATGCCACCATTGGAACCAACACACTTGATGCAAGGAGCAGAGTCTTTGTGAGTGCCTCCGTTGGAGCCGATTCACTCGATGTAAGGAGCAGAGTCTTTGCGAGTGCCTCCGTTGGAGCCGATTCCCTCGATGCAAGGAGCGGAATCTTTACGAATGCCTCCATTGGAACCGATCACCCCGATGGGGTTCAAGCCTTTGCGGCAACCACCCCTGCTTCGATCAACTGCTTCCAGCTCCATCCACTACCTGGGGCCTCAGCGAAAACCTACTCGCCTCGCCCATCGAGGCCGACCTCTCGACACAGTCCGCATCACCGATCGAGGCACTTGTCCAGGCAGGCCTCGCCTCATCGAAAGCAAGCATACCTGGAGTATTCACCACCGACCACTACTCCTCCACCGATGCCGGAGCTCGAGGACACAATGGGATCTCTCTCACCTTCTCGATCCCTGTCCCCAATGGATCCGGAGGCCTCAACTTCTTCGAGCCCGTCTCGAGGTCCTGCAACGGCCGACCAACTCTCCTTCTCCTCGTTCCTTCGACAGATGGCTGATGACATGGACATTCTCTTGGATACGGGGTCCAAAGAGGTATACTCCCTTCAATTCCACCAGGCCCCTCCGGAACATCCTCCAAGAGAGTATCCTTCCAACTTGACGCAGACCGCCCTTCTTCTTCAGGAAGCCTAGGTCTTGCTGCAGTTTGGAGCGGTCGAACCGGTCCCTTGGGACCAGCAGAACAAGGGGTTTTACTCCCGGTACTTCTTGTTCCGAAGAAGACCGGCAATCTGCGACCCATTTTGGACCTCAGGGTGCTCAACAAGTTTCTGGTCAAAGAAAAGTTTCGCATGTTGACCTTGGCATCTCTATATCCCCTCATCGAACAGAACGTCTGGCTATGCTCGAGACTGGCTATGGCACGGGACCTGAAGGAAGCCTACACTCACATCCCCATTCATCCGGCCTCACGCCAATTCCTCAGATTCCGGGTGGGACATCTTCATCTTCAATACCGAGTGCTTCCCTTCGGCCTGGCCTCATCCCCCAGAGTCTTCACCAAGTGCCTGGTAGTGGTCGCCGCAGCACTCAGGAACCACGGCCTCCAGGTGTTTCCTTACCTGGACGACTGGCTCATCAAGGATTCCATGTCTCAGGGAGTCGCCCTTGCAACCCAGAAGACAATCTGGTTATTACAACATCTGGGATTCGAGATAAACTTCCCATAATCCCACTTACAGCCCTCCCAGACTCTCCTCTTCATTGGGACGATCCTGGACACTACCCAACTCCGAGCGTTCCTCCCTCCCCCACACATGGAGGCTCTTCTTCACCTCTGCCATTCAGTATCCTCTCGCCCTTCCATCTCGGCGAGACAGACGATGGTCCTGCTAGGCCACATGGCCTCTACGGTACATGTGACTCCGTTTGCCAGACTTCACCTCAGGACACCTCAGTGGACCTTGGCATCTCAGTGGTCCCAGACGTCCGACCCTCTGACTCAGCACATCCCGGTCACTCCTGCTCTGCAACAGTCTCTTCGCTGGTGGATGCTATCCTCCAATCTCTCCAGAGGCTTGTTGTTCCAAACCCCCCACCATCAGAAAGTCCTCACGACCGACTCGTTGACTTATGCTTGGGGAGTTCATCTGGACGGCCTTCACACCCAGGGTCACTGGACCAGCATGGACCGCCAGTGCCACATCAATCTCCTAGAACTCAGGGCGATCTTCAACACTCTCCAGACCTTTCAACATCTCCTTTGCGACCAGGTTGTCCTCATTCGCACAGACAACCAGGTCGCCATGTACTATGTGAACAAGCAGGGAGGCACGGGATCGGCCTCCCTCTGCCAGGAAGCTCTGAAAGTGTGGGATTGGGCGACTTGCAACAACACCTTCCTCAGAGCGGTCTACATTCAGGGGGCGGACAATGCCTTAGCAGACAGCTTGAGCCGTCTCCTACAACCTCACGAGTGGGCCCTAAACTCCATGCCCCTTCATCACATCTTCTCCCTGTGGGGAACGCCTCAGATAGACCTCTTTGCAGCCCCCCACAACTTCAAACTGCCTCAACTCTGCTCCAGGATCTACACCCCTCAGCGCCTCGAGGCAGATACATTCCTCCTGGTCTGGACGAATCGCTTTCTTTATGCATTTCCTCCATTTCCTCTCATTCAAAAGAGCTTGGTCAAGCTGAAGTCAGACCATGCCACCATGATCCTGATTGCTCCACGGTGGCCCAGACAACCGTGGTACTCCCTTCTAATTCAACTCAGCAGCAGGGAGCCAAACCCTCTTCCAGTTTTTCCATCTCTGCTTACACAGCATCAGGGATCTCTACTTCACCCCAACCTGCAGTCTCTACACCTGACAGCTTGGTTCCTCTCAACGTAACCCCTCTACAGTAAGTTTCAGGAAGCCTGCTACCAGATAATGCTTCCACCAAAAATGGAATAGATTCTCGGTTTGGTGTGTTTCTCAGCGCCAGGAGCCTCAACATTCCTCCTTGCCTTCAGTCTTAGACTACCTTTTGCACCTGTCTCAGTCTGGCCTCAAATCTTCCTCCATACGAGTCCTCCTCAGTGCAATTGCTGCTTTCCATCAGCCGCTTCAAGGAAAACCTCTCTCTGCTCATCCTGTGGTTTCATGAAAAGACTTTTCCATGTCAATCATCCTCTCAAACCACCTTCAGTGGTTTGGGACCTCAATGTTGTTCTCTCACAGCTTATGAAACCTCCATTTGAACCTCTTCACAAGGCTCACTTGAAGTACCTCACTTGGAAAGTGGTGTTTCTCATTGGCCTCACTTCTGCTCGACGAGTCAGTGAGCTCCAAGCCTTGGTCGCGGACCCACCTTTAAAGTCTTCCATCATGAGAAGGTGGTTCTCCGCACCCATCCGAAATTTCTCCCGAAAGTTGTCTCGGAATTTCATCTTAACCAATCCATCGTTCTACCAGTGTTCTTTCTGAAGCCACACTCTCACTCTGGAGAATCTGCTCTTCATACTCTGGACTGTAAGCGTGCTTTGGCTTTCTACCTAGAATGCACCAAACCTCACAGAACTGCTCCTCAACTTTTCATCTCCTTCAACCCGAACAAGTTGGGACGCCCCGTTTCCAAGTGCACCATCTCCAACTGGATGGCGGCTTGCATCTCATTCTGCTATGCCCAGGCTGGATTGCCCCTTGACAAAAAAATCACAACCCATAAGGTCAGAGCTATGGCAGCTTCTGTAGAATTCCTCAGATCGACACCGATTGAGGAGATTTGTAAAGCTGCCAATTGGTCTTCGGTTCATACCTTCACTTCTCACTATTGCCTGGATACTTTCTCCAGACGGGATGGACAGTTTGGCCAAACAGTATTACAAAATTTATTCTCCTAAGTTGCCAACTCTCCCATCATCCCACTATGGTTAGCTTGGAGGTCACCCATTAGTGAGAATACCTGCCTGCTTGTCCTGGAATAATGCAATGTTACTTACCGTAACAGTTGTTATCCAGGGACAGCAGGCAGCTATTCTCATGTCCCACCCACCTCCCCTGGGTTGGCTTCTCTGCTAGCTATCTGAACTGAGGAAACGCCCCCTGGTCTGGGCGGGAAGGCACTCACACATGCGTGGTGCGGGCGACTCGAAACTTCGAGTTTTTCTTCAAGCAAGACTGCTTGTGAGGCATCCGCATCGGAGCTTCGTTGGATCACGTCACCCATTAGTGAGAATAGCTGCCTGCTGTCCCTGGATAACAATTGTTAAGATAAGTAACATTGCTTTTTCACATCAATATCTGACTATTTTTAGAGGATTTTAAAATGCTGTTTATTTTAATTATTCGTTGAAAATATTTGTATTCAAACACTGTTATGACAGGAATATTCATTTGTGTCGAAGACAATATGGGACAAGTTTAAAGAGCAAAACAAAAAAGAGCTAAAAGCTAAAGAAGGTGACAATGAACTTCAACAATGGACTGAAATTTCTTCATCAATTGAAAAAGACATTACAAAGAATTTAACCGTTGGAATAAATAAGCTAGAAAGTTTCCTGAAGACCCGTCAAAGTAATTCAAGGAAGCTCATTGCAGAAATGATGGGATTAGATGCCTGCTTTGGTTTATGGATGGAGCACTGCAGAAACCAAGGCATGTATATGTGTATAACTATTGTCATGAAAACTGTGGAATGATTTCCATCAGACATTAGAACGGAGGAATCATTCCCCGAGTTTTAAACACATTCTTTTCCGTAGCCTACACAAATGCTTAGGTTGCACTCAGGAGTGGGCTGAATCTGTTGACAGACTAGAGAAGCTGTTTTTATAAAATTCAAATAACTGTCTCTTATGAGAATGTAGTTCTTTTTCTATCACCGTTACAGTTCTTTTTTGTATGTTTTAAAATGTATACCATGTGGTACAGCAAGTTTTGATAATAACAATAATAAAATCATATCACATATAAGTAGGTGCTATGAAATATGAGCTTTGCAAGTAAGATCATTTTGTCCAGATTCCATATACTACTTAATTTCCATGTACTCTTAAAAATGATAGTTACATAGTAAATGACAGCATATAAAGACCTGTGCGGTCTATCCAGTCTACCCAACGGTCGCATTCATTCTCAAGATGCGGAGGGCCATTTTCGATAATGATTTACAAATCCAAGTTTGTAAATAATAAATAAATAATAAAACAAAATTAGCCAGTTGGCACTCCTAATCCTGGTCTCACTCATACAGTCTCAGGGTACTAGCTAGCTTCACAGGTCGGGCATCCATGACTAGGGTGTACAAAAAAGAAAGTCTGTGTTTGAGCTGGACATAGGCCAGGTTTGCATCCACTCCAATAAGTTCAAGTATAACTTTCCCTGGGATTCAATTACTCCACACAGTCTATCACAGAGGTGTCAAACTCAATCACATAAGGGGCCGAAATCTAAAACACTGATTGTGTCACTGGCCAAATTTTTTATTAAGATACTTAGTCATAGTAGAAGTATAGGGTTACAATTTCTCCAATCCCACGCCAGCTCTGTGGTGTAAACAAAATAAAAAAGACTTTCCCTCTCTTTTAGGTCCTAGTTCACACTTGCTATCTAACACCAGCTCTGATAGGGTGCACATTTCTAATCTGATATATTGTAATCACAAAATAGAAATTAAAATTATTTTTTCTACCTTTTGTTGCCTGGTCATTATTCAAATCATGTTGGTCCCAGGCTCTGGTTTCTGTTTATCTTTTGATAACTCACTTGCCAGGGTCTCATGCCCATTTGTCGTTTTCTTCTTTCTCAGTGCTAACCATCCATCTTCCATCTCTGTTCTCCCCTTCCATTCCCCTTCCCTCCCCCAGAGGTCTGGCATCTTTCCTTTATTTTCAACTCCATTCCTGCAGCTACAGCGAAGGACCCCAACCATCCCCAGATCCACCATCTCTCCTTTTCTCAACTACCCTTTCATCCAGCATCTCTCCCTCATTCCTCAACCACCCCAGGGTCTACCATCTCTCCCTTTCTCTTCCCAACTACCCTCCTATATAGTATCTCTCTCTCCCCCACACCATTCCTTGTGTTCCTTCCCTCCCTCTATCCCATTGTCCACCATCTCTCTCCATCTTCTCTGTTTTTAGACCCATTCTTTCTTCTCCTCCTCCCCTCAATCCAGCATGTGCACATCTCTTTGGACCCCCCTTCCACTCCCTCCTTCCCTCCGTGTTCTTCTACACCAGCCCCCCCCCCCGAAGGCTTACATGTTTCCCTCCTTCTTTCTAGTGTCCTCCAGCTTCCCTGTCTCACCTTCAAAGCTAATTACGGCAGCCTGCATTGGATTGACGGTGCTGTAGCAATCCTAGCAGGCTGCCATTGGCCTCAGCAGCATGTTCCCTCTGCTGTGGTCGTGCCCCTCTGATGTACGTGACCGTAGCAGAAGGAACGTGCTGCGGAAGCCGACAGCAGCCTACTAGGATCGCTACAGCACCAGTGATCCTCTGCAGGCTGCCATAATTAGCTTTGAAGGTGAGACCGGGAAGACGGGCGAGAGATGATGGACAATGGGATGGAGGTAGGGAAGGAACAGAAAGGGTATTTTCTCACATGCCAAATCTAATTAGACTGCGGGCCAAATTTGGCCCATGGACCTGAGTTTGACACCCCTGGTCTATCATTTAATTGAAAGAAATCTAATTGAGACTGATTGCGAATTGATAACTTGAACTTTACTGAAAATCTTGATAGCAGTTCCAACTTTCAACTATGTACCAGTACATCTAATAATAATAATTATCCCAGGACAAGCAGGCAGATATTCTCTACATGTGGGTGACGTCACCAACGGAGCCCCCTAGCGGAAGTTTTCACAAGCAGACTTGCTTGAAGACCTTCAAGCTTGCGATTGGCCCGCGCATGCACGCGTGCCCCTCCCGTCCAACATAGGGCATGCGTCTCCTCAGCGTGGCCTCAGTTCTATGTTTTCCACGGAGCCAGAAGCACTGCTCCCTTGCTGCGCGCGATCTCGTTGTCCCTCTTGCAACGCGGCTTTCTTTGTTATTTTTGTTTGAGTCGCTGTGCTCACGTCTTTGTTATTTCTTATTTTCTTTCGTGTCTTTTTGACTGGATCTCTGGTCTTGCTCTGGCTGCTTGGCCTTGCGGGGCTGCGGCCGTGTTTTTTCTTATGTCCCGGCCTCGTTCCGGGTTCAAGAACTGCACTAAGTGCAACCGGGTTATCTCCATCACCGATCCTCATCGTTGGTGTGTGGAGTGCCTGGGTGCGAAGCACTGGGCTGAGTCGTGTCCGCATTGTGCGACTCTGCAACCGTGGGCTCTTCGTCGGAGGGTGGCCAAGATTCTTCAACTTTTTGGCCCGATGGATCCTGAGGGACAGGCCTCAGCCTTGGCACCGGTGTTGGGTGCCTCGGTCTCGAAGTCCTCAGCCTAGAAGTCCCCCTCGACCTCCAAGGCTCCAGCCTCGGCTCTTCCTGCTACTCCGGCCTTGGGTAAGTCTCCTCTTTCCTCCTCAGGTGTGCTTGGAAAGAAATCTACCTCTGAGTCTCATGCGAGTGCCGCCTCGTCAGCATCTTCGAGACCTCATTCTAAGCGTGCTTCCTCACATAAGGAATACTCTTCCTCGAGGTCACCCCCAAAGGAGCGCACTGCTGCACCTGTGACCCAACATCCTTTGGTCTCGGTGCCTATTTCGAGGACATGCTTAAGGCTATCCTTACATCACAGCTTTCCTCGGTGGTGAGCCAACTGGTCCCGACCTAGACGTCTCTGATCTCGGTCTCGACTCAGCCCCGGTCTGACCAGCCTGAGCGTCCTTCTCTTGTGTCTCCGGGCCGTGCCCACAAGACTCGCAGGATTCCCTCGAGCGATTCTTCATCTCCGGAATCGGGGCCTGTGAACTTCCGGGGGCCCATGACAGGGGCCCGCCTTTCGCCCGCTACTTTGCCAAGGTTTGCCCCTTCTAAAAGGCTGCAGTCTTCTCCGCCCCTTCGGGGCAGGGCTCCGACCACAAATCCTTCCAGGCACACCCTTGTCCTCGAGTTGGACTCTATGGTGCATTCCCCCTCGGGCCTGATGACCGCCTCTCAGGGGGTCTTCTTCAAAACCGGTGGAGGAATTTTCCTTTGCCCCTTCTCCGAGGCTCCACAAGTCAGAGTTTTACTAGGTTCAGATATTTTTTAAAGGAAAAAAAACAATCACCTAATAGTTTCCAGAAATTTAAACCTTCTGGGGCTCATAATCGAAAGAGAAAAACGTCCAAAAACCGGCCTAAGTCGGCACTTGGACGAACATTTCTCAAATACGTCCAAGTGCCAATACTAAAAACAGGTTTTAGACGTATTTCTAAACGACCAAGGCCTTCATAGTGCCGCTGAATGACCAAAGGTAAATGGGACATTTCGGGAGGAGTGTCGAGGGCGGGAGTTGGATGGGACATGGGCCGGCTTAGACTTAGTCATACAGCATGTATAACCGTAAGTTATACAGCCCACGATCGACAGAACTTGGATGTTGTGACAAAAACCCACCTAAACTCACCAGATAAGCACTGAAAACACATAAAATAGACCCCCACACACTACCCCAGTGATCACTGATCCCCCCACCTCCATAAAAATATTAATCACATCTTTAGAATTCAGCCTTCAGGCCATCATCACCTGGCCGCCTGGCATAGGAAAGACTAGCTGTCCAGCACAGAGGCAGCTTAAGTCATCTTGGGGGTGGGTTAAGGACCCATAGAGAGGAGGACCCATGCCCATAAGCCCCTGTAATCACTGCATTGATACTTAAACATGTGCACTGCCCTGTACACCCGCAAAACCCTTTTTTACTGGCATATAAGTGGCTCCTGCAGCCATGAGGGCTATTGGGATGGTAGATAAGTGGGTCTAGGGGATTCTGGAGGTGGTTTGGGGGACCTATAAGGGAGCTGTAGTGAGGAGAAAACATGGCACCCTTTTTGTGCAGTTCACAGAAGTGCCCTGTAAGATACCCCACTAGTTAGGGGCCGTGTCTGGGTGTGTAGTCCATCACTTTGCAGACCCCTCCCATGTCCAACAGGGCTTGTTCTAGGCATTTTGGACTTGGACGGAAAGTTGGATGAAAATGTGGTATAAAGATGGACGATATAGCGACTTGGACGATCAGATCAGTAGGACGTATAATTAGACGATTTTTGAAGCAAAAAAAAAAGTTGGACGTATTTTTCGAAAATGTGTCTTAAGTTGTTTTTAACTTTGGACGACTTGTGAGATGGACGTAAATGGACTTAGATGTCCTTTTCGATTATGCCCCTCTCTTTCTCTAGCATTAAAGTTTCATTTGAAGAAGAGACTTGTGAGATGTAGAAAGCTCATGTACTACACCATCTTTTATTGATTTATTTAAAAGATATCATAACCTTAAGGGGCTCTGTTGATATATATATATTTCAACTGAATAGAGTTATTTTTATTGTTTCTTTTAACAGGAGAACAGTTAAGAGATTTAACTATAGTTGTTCAGATGATGAGAAGGGTCCATAACATTCTGGGAAAATATCAGGAATTGCTACAGATTGGTGAGCTTCAACTGATAATTAAATACCTCAAGTGTTTGGGATTCAAGAACTTGGTATGCTCTTTAGATGCTACCCAGGTAAATAATTATCTCTCATTTACAAAACTATTTGTCACATAAGTGGGAATGGATGTAAGAAATATTGGTCTGATAGACATGAAAACTGAAAAAAGACCCCTTTAGAGGACTGTTTTTTATATAATGTTCAAATCAGAGTTTGGCCGTTTTGCAGAAGTTGTACAGAAATCCAGTACCAAACATGTACATTTTCAAAACTGCAAAAATCTATCTTTTTTTTTTTTTTTTCAAAAATGGCCATTTTTCAGGTGTTGACTATCTTTTTGAATCATAAAAAAAAAAATCAACAACACTGGATCCAACCATACACCACAACAACCCTTGCTAGCAGGTGGCACTTATGATGGTCCAGTAGGTTTTGGGTGGGTGTTGGTAGGCTCACACATTCCACCACAAGTGTAGTAGTTAGAATGTGATATGGGCCTGAGTCAACTTTTTTGCATTCCAATGCACCGACCACCAGGCTACTCTTGGAACCTGCTTGCTGCTCTAATAGGACTGCCCAGAACATCTGAAGCTGTCATATAGGCAGCTATATACTATTTCATTTATATCTTTGAGGGATGGGAGGGGAGTCAATAACCACTTGAAGAGGGGATCATGCTTACATCCCTCCAGTTTGGGTACCTTTTTTTTTTTTTTTTTTGCTTTTATTCATTGTTAAAACAGGTCTAGCCCCAAATGTCCAAACTTTACCCTGGACATATTCTGAAATGTTCAATTCTAACAGAAAAAAACTTCCAGGTCATAAGCACATCCTAGTCCCGTCCATACCATGCCTCTAACTTCCTATTCAGATTTAGTGAACATTCACATTTAGATGCTCCTCAATCTTTTGTCTCTTTTAATTAATTATGGAGTCAATATATTGATATAAATGGCCGCTGAATATCCTCTCTAACCACCCATGCCAAAACCAGCTACTTTGTGGGTAATATGGAGGTGGAAGGTGGAGTTAAGCTGGTGGGGGGAGGGGGATTTTCAGTCTGCTAGCTGGTTGAGCCTCAGCATAAAGTTAGGACACAAAATAAGCTGTCCTAACTTTGTGTGGCAAAGTCAACAAGGCACCAGTCTGAATATCGGCCAGCGCCCAGTTACTTTTCAGGTCTTGGCATTAATTGCTGCCATCTCCCCCTCTCCCCCAGAACATAGAAACATGATGGTAGATAAAGCCAAATGCGCCCATCTGCAGCATCCATTATCTCTTCCTCTCCCTAAGAGATCTCATGTATCTGGCCCTCACTTTCTTGAATTCAGACAGTCGTTGTCTCCATCACCTCTACCAGGAGACTATTCCATGCATCTATTACTCTTTCTGTAAAATGTATTTCCTTAGATTACTCCTGAGCCTATCACCTCTAAACTTCCTCAATTTAGTTTGTTACTACTATTTATTAATTTTTTTAGAGATGTTTAAATGACTACGTGGCATAAATACGCATGATACCATGGTTTCATAGAAACATAGAAACATAGAAAAAGCGGCAGAAAAGGGCTATAGCCCACCAAGTCTGCCCATTCCAAGTATCCCCCCCCTGAATTTACTCCCTTAAAGATCCCACGTGAGTATCCCATTTTTTCTTAAAATCCGTTACGCTACTGGCCTTTATCACCTGGGGTGGGAGTCTGTTCCAATGATCCACCACTCTTTCGGTGAAGAAGTACTTCCTGGGATCGCCATGAAACTTCCCTCCCCTGATTTTCAGCGGATGCCCTCTGGTGGTTGAGGGTCCCATGAGCCAGAAGATATCATCTTCTGACTCGATGCGTCCCGTGATGTACTTATACGTTTCAATCATATCTCCCCGTTCTCTTCTTTCCTCAAGTGAGTACAGCTGCAACTTCTTTAGTCTTTCTTCATACGTGAGATCCTTGAGCCCCATGACCATCCTGGTGGCTGTTCGTTGAACCGACTCGATCCTCAGCACGTCCTTTCGGTAGTGTGGGCTCCAAAACTGAACACAGTACTCTAAGTGAGGCCTCACCATGGCTCTGTACAACGGCATCAGAACCTCAGGTCTCCTGCTGACGAAACCTCTACGGATACACCCCATCATTTGTCTTGCCCTGGAGGAAGCCTTCTCCACTTGATTGGCAACCTTCATATCCTCGCTAATGATCACTCCCAGATCGCGTTCCGCCGTAGTTCTAACCAAGGTCTCACCATTTAGTACATAAGTTCTACGGGGGTTTCTCCTGCCCAAGTGCATTATCTTGCATTTTTTAGCATTGAAGCCTAGCTGCCAAGTTTTTGACCATTGTTCCAGCAGCAGTAGGTCGTGTGTCATATTATCAGGTAATACGCATCTGCCTACTATGTTGCAAAGTTTGGCATCGTCGGCGAACAGTGATACCCTTCCTCTAAGTCCTTTCGTCATATCTCTTATGAATAAATTGAATAGGATCGGACCCAGGACCGATCCCTGCGGCACTCCACTGATCACGTCCGATGCTTTGGATGGGGTACCGTTTACCACTACCCTCTGTAGTCTACCGCTCAGCCAATCCCCAACCCATGTAGTTAGAATGTCTCCTAATCCCATCGATTTCAGCTTGTTCAGTAATCTTCGATGAGGGACGCTATCAAATGCTTTACTGAAGTCCAAGTATACCACGTCCAGTTTCATGCGTATTTATGCCACGTAGTCATTTAAACATCTCTAAAAAATAAATAAATAGTAGTAACAAACTAAATTCACAAAGTTTATGTTTATTAAGAGCTTTATATACCGCATAACAGCCTAACAGGATCCAAGCGGTTTACAATACATAGTTCATATTCATCAAGAAAAGAACTCCATTAAAAATAAAAAAGGAAAGATTAAGAGCAAAAGTTAATTTTTTTTCCATAAAATGTCATAGGAAACATCTCAACAAAACAATTCTAATAGTAAAACAATAAAACAATCAAATCTCAATGAACCATACCTACAGCTAAAAATTATCCATTACTAAAATTAATCATTACTTAAATACAGAATTAATCATTACATAGACACAGATCACCAGAGGTGGGAAGTCTCCTGCAGATCTACATTTAACATCAAAAACAGGGGGGAGAAAAAGCTTCAAGTCAGTTTTTTCACGTAGCAATCAACAAATGATTACGAGCTGCTGTTATTCTTCTCATTGGCATAAAAAATCTCCAATCCCAGCAAATGTAAAGATTTTTAAAAAGTCAGGCTGCCACACCCCAGTCTTTTAAAAGTTGTCAAAATGATGCTAGGCACATTTCAACACAGGGTTCCAGTATAGTCAACAGGCAAGTGGCTTACTTCAGCCAAGCCCAGGTGAGCTGCAGTGAAAATCCTTTTCCTTCTTCTTCCTCTCTCTCGGCAGCTGTTCCCTGGACTCCTTCCTCTTGCCTTCCTATACTCCAGGTATAGTAGAGCTTTTACTCTTAAAGTGGTCCTGACTTTATAAGGGAATACCCAGCAGGGAAAGGGGTAAAGTCTTATAGACTCAGTCACAATGGGTAGATATTCAAAGTGATTTAAGCAGTCAGGACTGACAAAATGAAAACTGAACTGTTCAGCCACATCATACAAGTTACATTTGGGGAAAATAAAGATGAAGCATTTCAAGAAAAGAACTCTTGCCAACTGTTAAGAGGAGGGTGGATCTGTTATTGCTTGGTGTTCTGTCAGCTAGTAATACAGAAAACACAACAACTGGGTGTAGGATAAACAAAGAATTGTTCCAAAGCTTAATAATCACAAAAAAACAAAAAGGGAACAATACACTGAAATTTTTAACACCTTTTAAACCCGGATGGTGCTCAGAATCAACGAGTGGAATGGAAAAAGCTCAACGTGGGGAGCAAACCCCTAAAGCATTTTTCACAGAATCTATCATTGCACCACCGATTTTGGTAGAAAGGTGATTAAAAATGTTTCTTAAAACCGGTGTAATGTTGTTATATGTCCATAAAGTGAATAAATATCCAATGCATAAAGACTTCAAAAATAGTGAACTTAATAAGACTTAACTTAAATGTCCATACAGCGATGGTCCGGCAAGGTTCTGACGCGTTTCGCCGAGTTGGCTTAGTTGGCTTCTTCAGAGAACCCACAACGCGGTGTAAGATTCAATTATAAATCCTTCCTAAGCAAAAACAAAAGGTGAAACTTTGTAAGATTCAAAAAAGCAAGGTATATACAAACTCTCAACGCAGTCGGCAAGATACCTGGTTCAGAGGAAAAAAAACCCTCATTTCCTGTGACCTCAGTGCTCAGCTGAGCACCCTGTATTTGTAATATGCCAAACTGTCCATCATCAATGTAGAAACGCCCACCATTCAACTTCACGATTCAGTCCAGTAGGAGTCACTGTCCTCCAATGGTATATCCATCTCTGCTCGTGTTTCCACAACCAGGCTTGAACATTGCCACCTCTCTTAAGATTGGCCACTTCCAAAACTAAAAATTGTAGATCATTTAGCTGGTGTGATGCCGAGTGCCAATGCTGCACTTACAATACACCGCTGAAAAGTTCTCAGCCCAACCAAGAAGCCATGAAACCAACCCCTGATTGGCCCAGGTGCCTTAGGCCCCACCTGTGGGCGGGGCTTTGGGACGCCTGGGCCAATCCGGCCCCATTCTGCCATTGGCTGCCTGCCGGACAGGCGGGTTTGGCACCCTTCTGTCCGGCCAACTTCAAAAAAGGTACGGGGAAGGGGGTGGGGAGGGGTCGTGGGGTCGGCCGGGGGGTCGCGGGTCAGCTGGGGGGGCGATCAGGGGTTCTGGGGGGGGGGTCGTTGGGGGGGGGGGGGGTTGCGTCGAGGGCAGGAGGGCCTGGGATCCTTCCTGCCCATAATGTAGTGCAGGGTGGGGGTAGGGGGTCGCTGGGGCCAGGAGGGCTTGGGCTCCCTCCTGGCCTGAACGAGACGCGGGGGGGGTGGTCGTTGGGGGGAGGGGGGGTTGCGTCGAGGGCAGGAGGGCCTGGGATCCCTCCTGCCCATAATGTAGTGCAGGGTGGGGGTAGTGGGTCGCTGGGGCCAGGAGGGCTTGGGCTCCCTCCTGGACCAATGTTATTCGGCGGGGCAAGAGGGCTTGGACTCCCTCTTGCCCCGATATCGTCGGGGGTGCCGCGGTTGGCTGGGGCAAGAGGGCTTGAGCTCCCTCTTGCCCCAATGTTGTTGGGAGGGGGGGTCACGGTTCGACATGGCAGGAGGGCTTGGGCACCCTCCTGCCTGGATGGTTGTGGGGGGGGGAATTCTGTAACCGGTGTTGTTTTTGACAGACACCGGTTACAGAATCCAGCTTTTAGGTGAAGGACTGGCTCCTCCTTCGCCTAAAAGCCCTTCTGTTGGACGTTTGAGGCTTAGGCGTTTTTTTGTTTCATTATGGCTAAAAAGTGTAGACGTCGTGTAGGTGTACTTGTAGACGTAATGGAGATTGGGCGTTTAGGCAGAGGAAGGCCATAATCAAAACAAGGACGTTTGTTTTTGTTATGGACCTTTCCCTGCTTCTGCGTTGAACGTTTAAGAACTTAGGCCAAAAGGGATCTAAGACGCTTTTTTTGATTATGCCCCTCCACACATACAAATAATAATAATCATAATAAGCACTTATAATCAGTCAATAACAATACAGAAAAATAACCCCCCATTCCCATCCAATTCTTCCATTAGGGAACCAAAAGCAAACCCTTCCTCCCTCCCACCCTCCCCTGGATGTGTGTGAGCTAAACAACGAAAAATAAAAATAAAACCAACTATAATGAAGCCACAAAAGACGTCAGTGGGCCCACACTAATTTAAATAACTTATTGTGCCCCAGCATATCAGTGTTCATCTTTTCATACTTATAACATAAGCATAGATTCGCCTACCAAAAAGTAAAACTAAGGCGATCGCAGTTTTTCCAATTGCAAGTAACCATTTGCATGGCTATCACAGTCATAATAAGGAAAAGCCTACATTTATATCGGTCCAATGGGGGTTTAATATGCAATATCATCCCACATATGACTACATCATATGTCAATGGGATTGAGGTTTGTCATTTTATTGTTTATTTTATTATGAAAAAAGCCACACACTGAAATTTTTTAAATTTCATCCCAGTAGGAGAAAGAAACCCAGAGTGCTCACTTAGAATAACTACATGTAGCAAACTATGGGGTCCTTGTACTAAGCCATGCTAAAAAGTGGCTGGCGCTGATTTTAGTGCATGGGTTTCCCATATGTTGGTTCTAAGATATATTTATTTAACACCCCCCCCCCCTTTTACAAAACCACAAATGTTTTTTAGTGCTGGCTGGTGCGCTGGAAACTATGAGCGTCAGGGCAGCGTACAGTATTCAGTGTGCTTGCCGGCGCTAAAAAACGTTTTCACAGTTTTGTAAAGGGGGGGTTATTTATTTATTTTATTCATTTATACCCCACCTACAATTAAGTGGCTTATCATATTACATACATAATACTGTAAAACAAACTTTTTTAATAATATAATATTCACACAATACATCACAACAAATCATCTACTGGGGGTTCACTACTAAACATTCACATCTTGTATTAATTAATTAATTACAAATGCTTTCATAAATGAGTTTTGAGATGCCTTTTAAATTACTGCATTGTTGTACAGAATCGCAATGTACTGGGCAGAGCATTACACAATCGTGATCCACCAACTGAAAATGAACTATCAATTGCTATAGCATAGGAAATCTGTTGCAAGTCTAGAACTACTATGGGGCTCATAATAAAAAAAAAAACACATCTAAAAAGTGGTCTAAATGGGTACTTGGACAATCAAAAAGCCTGATTTTAGATATATCTAAAACCAGCTTAGGCCTTTCCCCTGCCTCTAAACGCATAGAGCGAAAAGAGGCATTTTTAGAGGAGGGGAAAGGGCAGGAGGTGGGCCTGATTGGCCCAGGTGCCTCAAGCCCCGCCCACAGGTGGGGCCTTAGGCACCTGAGCCAACCGGAATTGGCCAGTTGCCTTAGGCCCCTCCCATGGGCGGGGCCTTAGACACATGGGCAACTAGTCCAATTCCGGTTGGCCCAGGTGCCTAAGGCCCCATCTGTGGCCAGGGCTTGAGGTGCCTGGGCCAATCAGGTCCTAAGGCCCACCATTCTGAGGATGGCGGGCCTGCCAAATGGACGGGCTTGGGACCCATCCATCCGTCCAACTTTTTTTAAGGTAAAGGGGGTGGGGTCGGCGGGGGGTGTCGTGGGGTGGGGGTAGGGTTCGGCGGCCCGGTAAAGGGGGGTGGGGTCGTGGGGGGGTTGCTTCAGGGCAGGAGGGCTTGGGATCCCTCCTGCCCGTATCTTAGTAAAGGGGGGAGGGGGGGTCACCGTGGCAGGAGGGACAGCTTGTTTAAAATTTAAGCTCTGAAAAACTAGCTGTAGTATTTTGTACTATATTCTATAACTACTAGTAGCTGGTGCAATTGCTTTAGAAGTGGTGTAACATTTATTTAAGCCTCCAATTATTCTTGCTGCCACATTTTGTGCTATTTGTAAGGCACATAGGCTTGGCTTGGATGTGAAATTTCTATAAACAAGGAATTTAAAAAATCCAGCCTCTTGAGAACCAAACATCCTACAACAGTTCTGAAGTCAACATTTGTTAAAAACAGTGTCGTTTGTGGGCATGTGCAAATTGCAAAATTAGCATGTATCTATTAGCACGCGAGCCCTCAATGCCACCTATTTAGTAGAAACTAAGGGATTCCATGCTAATCTTGGGCTAATCAGTCAATGCGAGCTAATGTTCACAAGCTAACTGATTTAGGCTTAGATGCACTAAACATAGGCCCCAATTCACTAAAGTCAGCAATCGTCGCTAAACCTGTTTTCACAGCTTTAGCGACGATCGCTACTATTCACCCGATTCACTAAACGGCTTACCACATGTTGTCCAATCTGATCCAACCCATGCAAATTAGTAAAACCCCATGCAAAATAGCCAAACGAATGATTCACTATCCTTAAGCTTCTGAGCCAATCAGGGCTTTAGGTTCCTCCCTCTGTATCCCATGTGATGCATGGGGAGGGGCCTAAGGTCCTGATTTGCTCAGACGTCAGACACAGTTCCTTACAGATCTAGTGTCATTTTTTTCCGATTGCTAAAACCCTTGGGTTTTGTTTGGGGCTTTTTTTTTTCATAGCCAAACAATGTTAGTGCATCAGTTGCTTGGCTACTTTGCATGGGGTTTTAGCTCATTTGCATAACTAGATCGGAAAATGGGCGATCGAGGGGAAAAACACAGTTAGCCGTTTTGTGAATCAGGTCGGTAAAAGCAGTCGTCGCTAAAGCTGTGAAAACAGGTTTAGCGACAATCGCTGACATTAGTGCATCTAGCAGTTAGTGTAGGACGCCCATACTATCTTAATGCATTCCGCTTCATTTTTTCAATCAAGTTCCTTATATTCAACTTGATGTATTTTATCTGTTCTATGTATTACTTCTTTTCCTGCCATGCCGGTATTTTCTGCATTATATTGTAAATGCTTTCTGTCTTTATCTGTTTTTAAGTCCATTATTCTAATTTGTATTTTATCTGTATCCCATGTATTAGCTCATCTTGTTGTGAACCGCCTAGAACTTTTTTGGTATGGCGGTATATAAGAATAAAATTATTATTATTATTATTTCTCTCCTCCCCCAAACACACCTCACACACTAAAAAGTACAAAGTATGATTTCTGAGTATGTGCCACTAGTTTCGATTTTAGGAATTAGTAAGAAAATTTTAACGCTTACATATGCTTAGTAAAAGGCCCCATAGGAGTGGATAAAGCTGGGTATTTTTTTTATAAATAAGGCAAATAAAGTATTTGCATAAGTTCTTTCTGCCTAGTTTTTGTTAATGATTGAGCACTACTACAGGGAACCTGAATATCTGTATTTTTTAACCAAATAGGGCATTGGTTCCCAACCCTGTCCTGGGGGACCCCCAGCCAGTCAGGTTTTCAAGATATCCCTAATGAATATGCATGAGAGAGATTTGCATATAATGAAAGTGACAGGTATGAAAATCTCTCTAATACATATTCATTAGGGATATCTTGAAAACTGGACTGGCTGGGAGGTCCCCCCAGGACAGGGTTGGGAACCACTGAAATAGGGGTTGTTTTGTGAAATAATACTTGTACTTGAAGAAATTCATGTTGTAGACAAACAGGTTGACCAATTGTCAGATCACAATTTGATGAGAAAAGATTAGCATTTTACTTCTATATTTTTAATGTTAGCCACTGAGAACTGTTGTATGCTTCAGTGGGTTATCAAATTTTAATAAACATATATGTTTATGTTTGGAGAAGTTTTATTTCTTCAGAAAATAATTTTTCTTAGAGCTGTCTTCTGCTGTGTTTAACTTGAAGACTGTATTGGGATAAGGAAGAAATTTAAATGAAATATTCCCTAAAAATGATACATCTCCACAGATTAAAGGAAATGACAGTAAGAAGTTCACAAAGTTCTCTGTGGGAATGGGAGCTGCTCGATTTCAGTTGCAATATATGAGCCACTACCTGCTCAGAGAAGAACGGAGCGATCCAGACCCCAGAGTAAAGCATTTCATACCAGACACCTGGCAGGTATTATACATAATTCAAGTCAATTTATTCAAAATAAATATGATGTTTCATTGCTTTTTGGAGATGCTATGGTGAAGGCATTTCTTAAGAACTTTTACATGGATAAATACCATTTTATCCTGGTAAAAGAACTCTCTGAAAACTGACTATTCTTAACTCAGCTAAAAGTAAAAAACTGCAAGTGGAGGGGCATAAAAAATAAAAACATCCCGCTCATAGCATCCATTTCACAACCACAATCAACGGGGGAAAAAGTTTAGATTTTCTGTTTGATTATGGCTTTTAGATGGATTTTTTTTTTTTTTTTTTGCAGTGGCCTAGTGGTTAGAGCTACAGCCTGAGGTGGTGGGTTTAAGACCTATGCTGCTTCTTATGGGCAAGTCACTTAATCCTCCATTGCCCCAGATGCATTAGATAAATTGAGAGACCACTGGAACAGATAGGGAAAAATGTTTGAGTACCTGAATGTAAACCGCTTAGACAAACTCCATTGATAGGTGGTATATAAAAAATAAATACATTTTTCAAAGTGAGACATCCAACTTCTGAATGAAAAAAAAAAACAAGAACGTGAACATTTTTTTGGCATCATTTGTAAAAATATGGCCACCCAGATAAGCCTGTGGCAGTGGATGGTAGGCCAAGAGGCACAGGGTTAAACTCCAGTATAACTTTGTAAATGTGATCTCTCCAGGATCTGAACAATACCTAATGTAGCTATATGTACATCGCTTTAGAAGCCTTTGGGCTTGCAGGTGTCCTATATATTTAGGTTCAGCAGTGGCGTACCGAGGGGGAGGGAGTCCGCCCCGGGTGCATGCCCCAAGAGGGTATGCTGCCGGCCACCCTCCCTATTCTGCTGCTGCTGCTTTCCTTAACCAGCAGCAGTGGCAGTAAACATTAAATCAAGGGTATCAGTGGCCCAGCTTGTGCTCCTTCCTTTCCTTCCTTCTGTGCCTTCCTCCGTGGCTGCATCGTAAGCATTCCCTCTGATGTCATGACGTGAGAGAGAAGGCTTCTGATGCCACTGTGGATCACGCAAGGTGTCGACATCCGCGGCTTTGAATGGAAAACCGGCTGCAGCAAGGAACCGGCCAGAAATGCTGTTGCTACACAGGGCAAGAAAGGGAAGGGAAGAGAGGGGGGAATGCTGCTGCTGCACAGGGAAGGGAGAGGAGAAATGCTGTTGCTGCACAGGGAAGGGAGAGAGAAATGCTGCTGCTGCACAGGGAATGGGGAGGAGAAATGCTATTGCACAGGGAAGGGGGGGGGGGAGAAATGCTGCAGCAGCACCCAATTGGGGAGAGAGAGGGAAGGAGGGAGAAGGAAGACAAGGGAGAGGAATGAGAGATGCCAAATCCATGGGAGGGAAAGGAAAGAAGGAAAGGAGATACCAGACCATGGAGGGGGAGGGAAGGAGACAGATGCCAAACCAGGGGAAAGGAAAGAAGGAGGGAGGGAGAGAAAGGAAGAAAAGGAGATGCCGGTGGAGGGGTGGTGGAATTGGAAGGAGAGGAGAGAGATGCCAGGGCATGGGGGGGAAGGAAGGGAAACTAAGGCGACAAATGCAAGACAGGAGGGATAGGAGGTACCAGAGCATGGAGGGAGAGAGATGCTAGGGTATGGGAGGAGGGGAGGGAAGGAGATAGAGATGCCAGACCATGGTGTGGTGTGGGAAGGAAGGAAGGAAAGGAGAAGAGAGAGATGTCAAAGCATAGGGGAAGGGGTGGAGACAGAAAAATGGAGAGGGATGAAGCTTAAATGAATCATGTACAAAGGAGAGAAGGGGCACAGGATATACAGTTTATTGAAGGGACATAGAAAGAGAGAAGATGCTATATGGAAGAGAGAGAGAGGGTGGACAGTGGATGAAAGGAGCAGAGAAAGTGTGGGCAGTAGATGGAAGGGGTAGAGAGAGAGAGGGCAGAAGCTGGATGGAAGGGGCAAAGAGAGGGCAGATGTTGCATGGAAGGGAGAGAGGACAAGCGTATAGAAAGAAGAGAGCGAAGAGAAGATGATTAAAGCAGAAACGACAAAAGGTAGAAAGATTTTTTTGTTGCTTTACTTAGAATCAAAGTAACAAATAAAGAACCTCCCTCACCCCAAGAAGTCTACAAAGATTAGGGGAAAGAGATGAAGTCCAACTCCAAACTAAGGTAAATTCAAAGAGAAATTTGTAATTTAAGTGTATTAAACGGACAAGCCCTCAGTCACACAGCACCCTCTGGAATCTCCAGAGAAAAGCTGTTGCAGGTTTACACCCAGAAAGGTGTTAACTGCGAAACATCCCCGGGCTAGCTCCGGATAATATTTCAAGTGCCTATAAAGTGCAATGTGTGAAAAACTCAAATAGAAAAAACACACACTATCAAAATAAAGAAGGAATTCATCTCTTCCCCCTAAGCTGGGGGCCAAGCAGGAAAGTTAGTGTCCAAATCCAACCAAACTCAAAAATACACAGTCTGAAAAAACTTAGCTTCTCCGTGTGTGGTAGAGGTGATAATCCACAAGCAGCAAACAAAGTCTTCGTCCAACGGACTCCGTTTCGGGGGTAAACGCCCCCTTCTTCAGGAAACCGCACTGCTCAATGACCCTCAGATTCATAAGTAAAGCAGGAAAGAAATGGCACTGATCTGGAGAGGACGCCCTCTATTTAAATCGCAAAAACAGTATTGCAACTATTGATAAAAGTTTATAAATAGGAAATGGAAATAAGGTATTTTGGGGGGGACTAAACCCCTTTCCTCAGGTCAGGGCAGGATACCATAACAGCAGTATACTGTACTATTTTGAAAAAGATTTGGCCTCTGAAAGCTAATTGAAAAATGGATTAGTTCAATAAAATGGTATTTTCTTATTTCTCAATATTTGTTTTATTTCTGTTTGTTAATTTGTAAAGTGGTGATTGTTATGTATCAGGTTTTTCAAATTAACATTTACTGTCTTTATATTTTGCACAGTATTAGGGGACATGTGTCACTGTTTCTGTGGTGTTGTGCTGTTGCATTGTATGCAGAGTCTGGTTTCTTGGCAGTTCAGTTTAACTTTTGTCTACATATTTCTATTTTTAGTTTGTGATTATTCCATATTGGGCGAGGGTGTATCTCTGTTCTGTGTGTATGAAAAGGACATGGTTTTCTATTGGTACTGACTTTACAGGATCAATTGACTGTGCAGGATCTGGCTTGTTTAGTTTTACAATGTGTGTGTTGGTGTTCTAGTGCTCACTGCAGTGTTTAAGATGTTGTCTTAAACACTGCAGTGTTTAGTTTAGTTTAGTCTTTTCCTAGGTACACTCTTGTACAATATGTAAATTGTTACAAAAAAATCATATTTTTCATATAGATGAAGGGGGAGTCAAAAAATGATGGGCCCTGGGTGTCACATATGCTAAATACGCCACAGTACAGTAGGTATTTTTCTGATTATGGAAGACTAAGAAAAAAAAAAAAGCTGAAGCAGAACTTGTACCTAGGTACCCTGGTTCAACAACCACTGCATTAATTGCTAGGCTATGCCTCATACCTGCTTGTTGCTTTGATCAGAGTGGATATAATAACTGCAGTTTATATAGAGCCTGGTTTTCCTTTCTGGTTTCACTTTCATGGAAGAGGGAGGATTAAGGAAGCAATCAGCTGCTCAGAGATCCATTTGTACCCTGGACGTGATGTAACAGATCTAGATAAAAAATATCCTTCTTTTTATTTGACTTGGAAAGTTTCTTCCCATTCCTTTATCTCTGAAAGATGTCTTAATTTTGGGCCTATCCTAGTCCTGCCCAAAACATGTCCCCTTGCTATTTGGACAAATCCTGCCTTTTGAAAATCACAATGTGTTTTTGACCATTTTGAGATGTCCATCTGTTTCAAAAATGAGCATTTTGCAATGGTCGCTTCAAGACAAAAGCGAAAAGAGGAGACGCTCCTTTGACTGCGTTGGAAAAGATTAAAAAATCTTTCAGAGTAAAAGACTCCTCCTGAAGAAGCTATTGAAGCGAAACTCAGGACTGAGTTGGGGAGTAGACAAAAATCACTAATCAACACATTTGCACAACTGCACGGATTGCACATATTTATTTATCCCAGGACACGCAGGCAGGTATTCTCACATATGGGTGACTTCATCCGAAGGAGCCCAAATGCGGACGCCTCACAAGCAGACTTGCTTGAAGAAACTAGAAGTTTCGAGTCGTCTGCACCGCGCATGCACGAGTGCCTTCCCACCCAGTGCACAGGGCGCGTCTCCTCAGTTCTTAGTTTTCCGCAGAGCTGAGAAGTCCGTCTTTTTGGCTCTCCGGTAACTTCGTCGTTCGTGCCTTCTCTCACCGCGGTTTGTGTTTTATTTTTTCACGAATCGCTGTGTTCATCTTTTTCTTTCTTTAAAAAAAAAAAAAAATTTCCATTCGTCCGGGACAGGCCGTTCGGCCGCGGCCCGCGGACTTTGACTTTTTGTCAGCTGTATTTTTGTCTATGCCCCGGCCTGTTACTGGTTTCAAACGGTGTAGCAAGTGCAAGCGCACGATATCTCTTACGGACCCTCACGGACGCTATCTCAAGTGTCTTGGGCCGAAACATCATCCTACCTCGTGCCTGCCTTGCCAAACACTTAAGCCTTGTGCTTTTAAGCGTCGTTGCTTCCTGGTGGATAGCCTTTTAGACATGGAGACTACTAATCTTCCTGCATCGAAGATGTCTTCGGCATCGACTCCCGTCAAGGCATCTCCTTCTGCTGTTTCCACCTCGAGCCTCATCAGACCTTCGTCTTTTGGAGCGGCTCTTGCTTCAACGTCTTCGGCTGCCATATCCTCAGGTCAGATGGCTCAGCACTCAGTTCCGCCAGTGGTGATTAAGGTGTCAAAGCCTCCCAAGGCGAAACATTCTCACACCACTGGACGAGACCCTTCAGCCAAGGCAGGTAGGCCGGTTTCAGACGCGGTACCTTCCTTGCCGGCTGCGCCCCAGACCTCTTTGAAGGAGCAGATTATTAAGATCCTCACTACCATGGGACCTACACTGCTCACTCTGCTTCAGCCTGGGCATGTAGAAGTCTCCCGCGAGGTCGAGCCGCCTGTGCCCCGGTCTGATCCTCCACACTCGATGCAGGGAGCAGAATCTCTGCGAGTGTCTGGTCGGACTTCCAAGCACGAAAAGCATAGAGCAGAGTCTGTGCGAGTGCATTGACAGGATACCTCCCATTCTTCCAAGGGAGTCCAGTCTTCGAAGTTGCTTCAGGGCTCCTCAACGCCTATTGATCTTCGATCTACTACGTCCGAGGCAACCTCTGCTCGATCTTCGAGATCCAACTCAAGACACACTTCTCGACATCACTCGAGGCCTACTTCGAGGCATTCTTCGAGACATCATGCCTCCAAGCCTCGGTCCTCTCCGGCCTCATCCAGACCTCCAACTCCTCGTTCCAAGTCTTCGATGCCGGCTCTCGAGGATATCCCAATGTCCAGTGCCTCATCTAAGTCTCCTTTGTACCATGGTTTCCTGCTGAGGCCTCTTCTTCTTCGACTCCAGCTGCTTCGACGTCCTCGAGTCCTTCTCGAAGCCTGGAGGTGCAACTGCAGACCAGTTATCCTTTTCTTCTTTTTTGAGACAGATGGCTGGAGACTTGAGCGTTCCACTAGACACTGGCTCTAAGTACTCGAAGGAATATCTCGAGGTCATGCACCTTCCTCAACCTCCGGCTGAGTCTCTCAAGCTGCTCTGTTGCCATGCGTCGTCTAGCCTGGCTTCGCACTAGCGACATGGACTCTAATCTCCAGGACCGCCTGGCCAACATTCCTTGTGAAGGCAATGACTTTTTCGATGAGTCCATCGAGGCAGCCACCAAAAGGTTGTCTGACCATGCTAAATCTTTTGCCTCCATAGTCAGACCGAAGCCTAAGCCAGCTCCTTCTCGGCCTACACGTCCTCCTGTCATTTACCAGAGGCCTTTTCTTCCAAAGCCGGCGCCTTACACTCGCCCTCCTTTGAAGAAACAGCCATCTCAGAAGCAACAGAAGCCTCAACCATCTGCTCCACCTAAGGCTTCTCAGCCTTTTTGACTGTTTACTCCAGAGCATAACATCCATCGTTCTGTCTCTGACCCCTTTTCCACCTAAAGGAGGTTGTCTCCATCTTTTTTACGACAGATGGACGGTCATAACATCTGACCTCTGGGTCCTTTCCATCATCAGAGAAGGATACTCTCTCCATTTCAATCAGGTTCCACCAGAGCTTCCTCCTTCCAGCCCATCCCAGACCGCCCTTCTTCTTTAGGAAGCTCAAGCTCTGCTTCATCTCCATGCCATCGAACCAGTTCCCTTGGAACAGCAGAGCAGGGGGTTTTACTCCCGTTACTTCCTTATTCCGAAGAAGACGGGTGATCTGCAGCCCATTCTGGATCTCAGTGCTCTCAACATATTTTTAGTCAAAGAAAAGTTTTGAATGTTGTCGCTGGCATCCCTCTATCCCCTTCTCGAGCAGAACGATTGGTTATGCTCTCTGGATCTCAAGGAGGCCTATACTCACATCTCCATTCATCCGGCCTCCCGTCAGTATCTCAGATTTCGGGTGGGAAATTTGCATTTTCAATACAGAGTACTACCCTTCAGCCTGGCCTCGTCTCCCAGAGTGTTCACCAAGTGCCTGATTGTAGTAGCGGCAGCTCTAAGGAATCACGGTCTTCAGGTATTTCCCTACCTCGACGACTGGCTCATCAAAGATTCCACATCTCAAGGGGTTATTGTAGTGACCCAACGGACTACCTGGTTCCTACAAAGTTTGGGATTCGAAATCAACTTTCCCAAGTCTCAACTTCAACCCTCTCAAAATCTACAATTCATTGGAGCTGTTCTGGACACTGTCCAACTCAGAGCATTCCTTCCACAACAACGTCTGGAAACTCTGCTTCACCTCTGTCACACAGTGTCTTCTCGCTCTTTCATATCTGCGGGACACATGATGATGCTTCTGGGTCACATGGCCTCCACAGTACACGTGACTCCTTTTGCCAGACTTCACCTCAGAATTCCTCAGTGGACCCTGGCATCCCAATGGACTCAGGTTTGCGATCCTCTTTCTAACACATCTCAGTCATTCCTTCTTTGAAGCAGTCTCTCCGTTGGTGGATGCTCTCTTCCAATCTTTCCAGAGGCTTGCTTTTTCAAATGCCCCCTCATCAGAAGGTCCTCAGACTCGTCAACCTACGCTTGGGGCGCTCATCTCGATGGTCTCCGTACTCAAGGCCTCTGGACCAGTATGGATCGTCAGTGTCATATCAATCAGTTGGAACTCAAAGCGATCCTCAAGGCTCTCCATGCTTTTCAACATCACCTTCACGACACAGTAGTCCTCGTCCGCACGGACAACCAATTCGCCATGTATTATGTCAACAAACAGGGGGGGGATGGGGTCTGCCTCCCTTTGTCAGGAAGCTCTGGAAGTTTGAGACTGGGCAATCCGTCACAACACTTTCCTCAAAGCTGTCTTCATTCAAGGGGTTCAGAATTGCTTGGCAGATAACTTGAGTCGTTTTCTGCAACCTCACGAATGGAGACTCCATTCCTCACCTCTTCATCATATTTTTTCACAGTGGGGAATGCCTCAGATAGACCTCTTCGCAGCTCCCCACAACTACAAACTGCCTCAGTTCTGCTCCAGGATATACTCTCCTCACCGCCTCGAGGCAGATGCTTTTCTTCTGGAATAGACAAATCTTTTCCTGTATGCATTTCCTCCATTCCCTCTCATTCTCAGGACTCTAGTCAAATTGTTGAACGATCATGCCACCATGATTCTAATTGCTCCTCGGTGGCCAAGACAACCATGGTACTCCTTTCTATTTCAACTCAGCAGCAGGGAGCCATACCTTCTACCAGTTTTTACTTCTCTGCTCACACAGAGTCAAGGATCTCTGCTTCATCCCAACCTGCAGTCTCTACACCTGACAGCCTGGTACCTTTCAACATAACTCCTCTTCAGTTTTCTCAATCTGTAAGAGATGTTTTAGAAGCTTCTAGAAAGCTTACAACTAGACAATGCTATCACCAAAAATGGACTAGATTTTCTACATGGTGTTTCTCTCAGCATTCCTCCTTATCATCTGTTTTGGATTATCTTTTGCACCTCTCCAACTTTGGACTCGAGTCAACATCCATTCGAGTCCATCTCAGTGCAATTGCAGCTTTTCATCAGCCTATTGAAGGGAAACCCCTCTCTGCTTATCCAGTGGTTTCCAGATTCATGAAAGGACTTTTCAATGTCAAACCTTCTCTCAAACCGCCTCCTGTGGTTTGGGACCTCAATGTTGTCCTTTCTCAACTCATGAAGCCTCCCTTTGAACCAATTGATAAGGCTCATTTGAAGTATCTCACTTGGAAAGTGGTGTTTCTCATTGCCCTCACTTCTGCTCGATGAGTCAGTGAGCTGCAAGCTTTTGTTACTGATCCACCATTTACTGTGTTCCATCTTGACAAGGTGGTTCTTCGTACTCATCCGAAATTCCTACCTAAAGTGGTCTCAGAATTTCATCTCAACCAATCCATCGTACTTCCAGTGTTTTTTCCAAAGCCTCATTCTCACCCTGGAGAATCAGTTCTTCATACTCTGGACTGTAAACGTGCTTTGGCCTTCTACCTGGAATGCACCAAACCACACAGAACTGCTCCTCAACTTTTTGTCTCTTTTGATTCAAATAAGTTGGGACATCCAATTTCTAAACGCACCATCTCTAATTGGATGGCGGCTTGTATCTCTTTCTGCTATGCCCAGGCTGGATTACCACGTCACATTAAAGTCACAGCCCATAGAGTCAGAGCAATGGCAGCTTCTGTAGCTTTTCTCAGATCGACACTGATTGAGGAGATTTGCAAGGCTGCTACTTGGTCCTTGGTTCATACCTTCACTTCTCACTATTGTCTGGATACTTTCTCCAGACGGGATGGACAGTTTGGCCAAACAGTATTACAAAATTTATTCTCCTAAGTTGCCAACACTCCCACCATCCCATTCTGGTTAGCTTGGAGGTCACCCATATGTGAGAATACCTGCCTGCTTATCGTGGGATAAAGCACAGTTACTTACCGTAACAGGTGTTATCCAGGGACAGCAGGCAGCTATTCTCATAACCCACCCACCTCCCCTGGTTGGCTTCTCTGCTAGCTATCTGAACTGAGGAGACGCGCCCTGTGCACTGGGCGGGAAGGCACTCGCGCATGCGCGGTGCGGGCGACTCGAAACTTCTAGTTTCTTCAAGCAAGTTTGCTTGTGAGGCGTCCGCATCGGGGCTCCGTCGGATGACGTCACCCATATGTGAGAATAGCTGTCCCTGGATAACACCTGTTACGATAAGTAACTGTGCTTTATTGCACATTGGCAAAGAAAAAACATAAAAAGAAGACTGCGGAGCCATTGTTCTGATCACCCAGATTGATTAAGATAAGTGCCATTTTTTTAACAGTATTTATATATTTATTTATTTATTTCATCGAACAATATATGTGTAAAGAGAGAGAATAAATGAGCATAGGTCGGATGACTGAATATTGTTATGATCAATTATAAATTACAAAGAGGACCTTTAAGTGCGATGATGGTCCTGGAATAACTTTGATGTGGCTCCAATGCAAGATACAAGACTGAGCACTTATTATGAAGAATGATTAATAGGAATATTAAAATTTGTATTGTTACAGTAATTAGTTTGGATAACATAACAACTTTTTGTTGAATTAAAAGAAACATAAAAGCTGATAAATTATAATATTCAGCAATACAGAAGCACCGGTATTGTATAATCTATACTCCTAATATTTTTAAGTTCAAAAATGAGCACCACAGAGGGTTCAAAAGCAGTTAATGTAGCTGGTATGAAAATAGATTTGGACAAATGCCTGGAGGAAATGTTTATAATCTGTTATTAAAGGAGACCTGAAAAAGAAGACATGGCTTATCCCTGAGATTAAAATAGCATGGAATCTTGCTACTTTTTGGAACTCTGCTAGGTACTTGTGACTTTGACTGGCCACTGTTGGACCCAGGATGCTGAGCTAGATGGACCCTTGGTCTGTTCCAGTGCAGCAACTCTTGTTTTCTTATGTTCATGTGTAACTGATAGAGGGAGAGATTGAAGGAAATTGAAAAGATCACTGCATAGGAGACTGAATAGTACTGTGAGAAGCTGGGGAAAAACAAGGAAAGGATGGGGAAAGTAATGGGAAGAAAGGATGAGAATGAAAGAGGAATTGGAAAATGGAGTGATTGGCTGGGAGCTGAGTTGAGGGGAAAAAAGGGGTAGAAACAGTATGTAAAATTAACAGCTGCTAAAGAGAGAGACTTAGAGAAGGAATATGAACTGTGGGGTAAAGGAGTTGGGAGAGAGGAAATGGAGAAATAAGATCTGGGAGAAGGGACACAAACTGTGAAGGGGAGATTAGCTAAAGCAGGAGAAGGTAATGGGGAGAGAAACTAGGATTATGGTGGAGGAAAGAGGCATTTGGGGGAGGGAACAGAAAATTTTTTACCCCCTCATCTCAACCTTGCTGCCTCTTTAGTACACTGTTATTTTACCTTCACGCATGACCTCTCTGCTTTCTAGATTAGCCCACAAACCAGTTTCTTCCTGGTTCCCCTTCCTCCTTCCATTGTCATGACTCCTTTACTCTTCCTGCGGATAGTAACCATTCCCAATCTCTCCCCATGCTAAGCCCCTTAACACCACACCACTCACTCTTTAAACCCATTCTCCACCCTAAAAATCCAACACTTTCTCCCTTTCATTTGGTCATCCCCTCTCTTCCTGCATACACCTCACCCACATCGTAGCAGCAGATCCCCCCCTCACCTCTCCTACCCTCAACCGTATCTTCTTCCTCCTTTTTGTTCCTGTAAGGTGCCCCACTGCTCTCTTTGCTATGTCTGGGTGGTCAGTCCATCACATTGCTGGCCCCTCCTACATCCAAAAGGTCTTGTTTGGGGTGTTTGGGACTTGGACAAATATTTGGACAAGAATATGGTATAAAGATAGACGTACTGGCAGTCTGGGCGATCAAATGCCTGGGTGTACAGATAGACATTTTTTTAAAAAAAAAATTTGGACTTACTTATCGAGAATGAACATTTTGGCGCTGCCAATTTTGAGCGACTAGCACCCTATGTCGAAATCGAACTTAGGCATTTCTTTTGATTATGTCCCTTCAACTGTTTGACTTGACAAGTCTCAGCATTCAAGAGCTTCCATGTAGGGACCCTTTTTGACCTGTACAGCTGATTCTGTCTTTACTTGAAGGTGGTTTCCTCCTTTCATTTGTGTCAGGTAGTTTCACTCCTGGTGTTCTCTAAATTAGTGAGGTTGAGAAAGGATCAAATATTCCAAATACTGGACATTCATAGGGTTATCTTGCACTGCTTGAAGGTGACAAGTAACAGATTCTTACATTCTCTTTACTTTTTTTTTTTTTGGGGGGGGTGTAAGGATAAGACAGTCAGCAAATTTTGTTCATTGTCTATTGTTTTGTTTAATAATGTGCATATCTGTTGTAATCTACCAAGTACTTTGGATAGTACAGAATAGAAATGTAGAAAATAAAGAAATAAATCCTCCTTGGCATGCTAGATAAAGACTGAAATTGAATCGGCATATATTCTCAGGAACAGAAGGATTGAGGAAGGACTCTGGGCCCATTCTATGAGCTCTCAAGCAACTTCCTGGGAGAAGATCAGATACACCAGAAGCCGTATACAAAACTGCAACATGGTCATCGTTGCATACCTTTATGAAACACTACAGAATTGATGTTTCTGCCAGGCAAGACAATGGTAGAGGGAGTCTTGGATTCCTTCCATCCTGGGGGATAGAGCTTTGGCACATCATATTGGTCTGGACACGTCTAGCAGGATAAAAAAAAGTGAAACTTGGCCTTAGCTGCTGATTTCCTTTTTTTAATTCTAGTTAGACCCATCCAGGAACTGCATGGGAAGACTTTGAGTTTGATATTAGATCCTTCAGAATTGGGTGATGTTGCTGTGTACTCCCATCAGGGCTTGTATGTTATACCTTATTTCTGCTCATTTTTTAGATACTCTGTAGCTAGTGATCTTGGGTGTGAGCCTTCGGAGTTTTTTTTCTAATAGGGCTTTCATATATTTGGTTTTTCTTTTATTCTGGCTTTGGCATAAGCATACTGGCTCAGTACAGACTGTACCACTTCTTACTTGGTGATGTTATTGGAAGAGTTCAGGTTCTATGCTTCCATTTGTGAGTAGGGGAACACAACCCATTGGTTTGCACAGGTCTAGCAAGAATCAAGGAAAGGAAATTAACAGGTAAGACCAAATTTCACCTGTTTTTGCTGTCATCTACTATTTTGGTATGCTAATATTTTATGCTGGGATTTCCTGTTTGAAAATACATGAGAAGGACATTCTTGCACTGAAAAAGTCCAAAATGAACAGTTATTTTCCAAAATGAAACATCTAAAATAAGAACATTAAAAAAAACCAAAAACATTTTTCTGGCATAATTTGTACAAAAATGGCCACATTGATATCTCTGCAGAGCAAATAGGCAGCCTAGTGGTCAGTGTAGTGAATATTAAAGAACGGACTTAGGTACAAATCCCACCTTAATTCCTCTATTTGTTTTTGATGCCATATGCGACATGAAAATGAATGGATGTCATGGTTATCTCTCAAAGAGCGGTATACTTTTTATTTTTTTTAATTAAGGTAATTTGAGCATTTCATGTAGCTGTATGAGGGTGTTGTAAAGTGTGACAGTGTCATAATTAATGTGTCATTTGTGCTTACATAGCATAAGGCAATTATTATCATGTGCTCTATGAGAGATAACCATGACATCAATATGGCATTGTTTTTCTGCGCAATTGAAGCTCTGATGAGAGAAATGAAGAGCATATGTAATTTTTTTTGGTTAGAGAGCAATTAGTATGCTGGCTTAGTAATTATGATAAACGTGGTTTTATTGTCTTCCCTGTGATGCAGTTGTTTTGATACATTTTTAATATCCAGGCATCATCATTTGGTCTTTATATATATATATGGACCACCAGATAGTGGTAAGTTCAAGATATGATTATTTTTCAGTACCCCAAAATTTTAAATCAATCAGGATTAATCATATACACTTTTTGATTAGTTATTTAATTGAGGGCACTATATTCCTATGTAATACACCTGATAGAATGGCAACATAGAAAAAAAAATCAAACATGTAACTTATCTGAAGCATTTGGACTTCACAGTTTTGCCTTAATTAAATTTTTCACTTTTAAAACACTTTCTACTCTGGGTAATGGTGGATTAAAAGAAAATTTTAAACACATCACTCATCACACATCACATCAGTCCCGTATAATGAAGGATGACCATTCATTTTAATCATGTTTTTGAAGGTTTATTGACTTTACTGATGTTATGAAACTGTTAGGGCTCCATTTATCAAGCCGCGCTAGCGGGGTTAACACGCGTGACTTTTCATCACACGTTAACCCCCGCGCTGGCCTAAAAATTACCGCCTGCTCAAGAGGAGGTGGTAGCGGCTAGTGGGGCTGGTGGTTTAACGAGCACTATTACGCATGTTAAACCGTTAGCACGGCTTGATAACAGGAGCCCTCTTAGGAGTCCTTTTATCAAGGCGCGGTAGGGGTTTACTGCACGTTAAACCGCCTGCCATGCTAGTACCTAACGCCTCCATTGACCAGGCGTTAGGTTTTTTGCTTGCCGCGGGGTTAGCGCATAATTAAATGTCCAATGTGCTAACCCCGCTAGCGCAGCTTGATAAAAGGAGCCTTTAGTCTTTCAATAAAGTGGAAACAATCACATTCGCCAGTAAATTTCAATTTATTTTATTTCATTTTGTAGTAAAAAATATTCATAATTTCAAATATGGGTTATTGTGGTATATAATTATTTTAATCTATTTTATTTGTGGTTTGCAATGCATTCATTATATGATCTTTTTTTAACATCTATACAAGCTAAGTTGGAGCATATTACTATTTTTTTTGTATTAACAGAATGCTTGTTCTTCATTTAATTGTAATTTTTTTATTTATTTGTGATTTATACCATAATTATTTCATTTATGTATAGAAATATTTTTTGTTATTCTTTATTCTGTTTTATTGTTTATATTCTTTTAGACCCCTGATACAGGCTTTCTAGCCAAAATACGGGCAGTGTTGGGTCATTGTGAATAAAAGCATTCCATGTCCCTCTTCTTCAAGCCAGTTGTGCTTTTTTGCTTTGATATTTGATGTTTATGATCCCTTTACTTCTGTGATGTATCTTACATTTCAGTACATAATGTGTGGTTTTATTTGCAGCGAAAACTTCTTGACGCTGTTGACAATAATGAATCTGCAGTAATTGTTGCCCCCACTTCTTCAGGGAAAACCTATGCATCTTATTACTGTATGGAGAAAGTTCTGAAAGAGAGCAATGAAGGTGTAATTGTGTATGTTGCTCCAACAAAGGTTCGACTTTCATATTTATATTAGAGCTTTACATTTTTAGTTATAACAAAAACAAAGATACCCCCCCCACACACACAAAATAAAATTGAGTCTTTTGATTATAATTGATCACCCAGGAAAATCAACTGTTCTTTTGGTGATATTCATTGTATCACTGTCTGCATTCACTCTAATTCCTTCGTTTAATGGGTCAGCATGGGGTCACTAAGGGAAGTCTTGACTTACCAACTTGCTTCATTTCATTGAAGTCGTGAATAAACATGTGGATGAAGGGAAACTAGTTGATGTAGGATATCTAGGCAAAGGAATTTAGATGAAATGGTAAGTTTTTATTGCTTTCCTAAAGCTCAGAAGCCCTTCGAAGCACCTAATATGTAGAGGCAGTTGATTCCAGGAGCTTGGTAAGAAATGGGAGTAGGATCGGCATCTGGCACTCTGGAGTTGGAAGACTCCTGGGAGTGGAGCAGCCTGTTTGGGACATATGGAGGAAGCTTAGCTGATATGTAGCTGGGAGCCATGTTGTGTAAAGACTTGTACGCTAGTACTAAGCTCTTAAAGATACACTGTTTGGCTATGAGTAACCAGTGGGCTGACAATAGTTATTGAGGAACAGAGTCGTGAGTTTGAATGTTCTTTAGAAGTTTATTTGCTGCGCTTTGTAAACGTTGAAGACACTGTAGATTTTTTATTATCAGTCCATTGAATAGTGTATTGCAATAGTCCATGCAGGAGAGAAAAAAGGCATAGAGATGTTGGGTAAAGTCGGGTTCAGAGAAGTAGTTTCTTATTTTCTGAAGTTGCTGGAGATAGTAGAATGAAGAGATCACTTGAGAGATATGGTTAGAAAGTGATAGGTTTGAGTTGAGAAGTATCCCTAAACTGCATGCTTGGTCTTTTGCAGTTATAGTAGTTGATTCCTGGAAAAGAGAGGGACAGATGTAGGTACAGTACGTTTTGCAGATCCAAATTCTGTTACAGAGGCGTCTAGTTGCATTTTGTTAATGGACAATCAGTTTTTGATTTTCAAGAGAGTTATGAAGTTTCGTAATCTGGGAGTCATGGTTCTCTCCTAGTGGAAGATATAGTTGAATGTCGTCGGCGAAAGAGTGAATCTGATCTGGAAATTGGAACAGCAAGTGATGTGATTAAATTTGCAGATGACACTAAACTATTTAAAATTGTTAAAAGACCTGTGGACTGAAACTTGCAAGAATACCTTAAGAAATTGGAAGACTGGGCATCCAAATGGCAGCTGAAATTTAATGTGGACAAAAGCAAATTGATTCACATTGGGAAGAATACCGTATTTTTTGCTCCATAAGACATATTTTTTTTCCTCAAAAAAAGTAGGTGGAAATAAGGGTGCATCTTATGGACCCCCCCTCCCCCCCGGTTACCTTATTTTAATTCCAGCGCCCTCCCTCACTGGACACGGCTGCCTCTCTAGAGGCAGAGTGGCACACAAGGCTGCCTGCCTGGTCAGCTGATGCGGCTGGCTGCCTCCTCTTCTCTTCTCTAGCGGCAGAGCAGCGCACAAGGCTGCCTTCTGGTCCCATGCCGCTTCCTGCGAAAACTGTGTCCTGTCTGGGGTTGGAGGCCTGCCAGCCTGCCCTGTCCCTACCTGCCTGCCAACCACTAGACCACCAGAGGGGGGAGAGGGTACAGAGCCTGGCAGGGAGGGGGGACAGGGTGCAGAACTTGGCAAGGAGTGTGGGGTTGGGTGCATAGCCTGGCAGAGAGAATTTGGTTCAGAATGGGTTTTTTTCTTGTTTTCCTCCTCTAAATCTAGGGTGTGTCTTATGGAGCGAAAAATACGGTAATCTAAATTATAGTTAGCAGATGCTAGGGTCCACCTTAGTAGTCAGTACCAAAGAAAATATTCTAGGTGTCAATGTTGACAATAAGCTGAAACCTTCTGCCCAATGTACAGTGACAGCCAAAAAAGCAAACAGGATGCTAGTAATTTTTGAAAGTGATGGTAAATAAGACCAAGAATATTATAATGCCTCTGTATTGCTTCATGGTGTGACCTCACCTCGAGTATTGTGTTTAGTTTTGATCGCCGTATCTCATACATGATAAAATGGAATTATAAAAGGTTCAGAGAAGAATGACCAGGATGATAAAGGGGATAAAACTCCTCTCATATGAGCAAAGGCTAAAGAGGTTATGGCTCTTCAGCTTAGAAAAGATATGGCTTAGGGGAGATATAGTTGAAGCCTACAAAATCCTGAGTGGTGTAGAACGGGTACAAGTGAATTGGTTTTTATTCTGTCAAAAATTACAAATACTAGGGGACACTCAATGAAGTTGCATGGAAATACTATTAAAACCCATAGGAGGAAATATTTTTTCACTCAAATAGTTACACTCTAGAACTCAATGCCAAAGGATGCAGTAACAGTGATTAGCATAGCTGGGTTTAAAAATATCTGCTATTGAGACAGACATGGAAGCCATTGCTTGCCCTGGGATTGGTAACATGGAATGCTGCTGCTATTGGGGGTCTGGCAGGTATTTGTAATCTTGATTGGCCACTATGGAAACAATGATACTGGGCTAAATGGACCATTGGTCTGACCCTGTATGGTTTTCCTTATGTTTCACCTATGAGGGGAATGGAAGTGAGAGTCACTAAACCCATGGGTGGTGGGGGAGAGAGGTTCTAGACCCAATAGGTCAGGGCAGAAGAGTAGCAGGATCTGAGGGGAGGGAAGAAGATGGGAGAGATGCTGGACACGTGGAGAGAGTGGGATAGAAGAGATACTGGATTATATGTGAGGGAACGATGGAGGGCGGAGGGAGATAAGAACTTTGGAAAAGTGAGAGGACTGGGGAGAGGGGAGATGTCAAACCATGAGGACTGGGGAATTGAGGGATATTTTATTATTCCATCATGTTGGTCCCTGTTTGACACTTCTACATTTCTAGTCTTCTGCTAATTCTCTTTCTAGTGGCTGCTATCTATTTGGTTTTTCTGGTCTCTCCTGTCTTGTTTCATTCTCTCACTATATCATTTTTTGCTCCCTCTTTTCCATCCCCACGGCCAACAACTCTTTTCTATCCTGACTGTGTTCCAATCTCCCTCTCTCTCATTTCCCCTAGTCACACATCCAATATATCTCCTTTTCTCATCCTTCCCTTCCATTATCCACCATCTGTCGTTCTATCTCACCCCCTTCTAAGCCCATTATTTCTTTCTCCAGTCTTCCTCCTTCCTCACCTCTGGTGCAGCCTATCCCCTTCTCTCTCTCATCCCCCCCCTCAAGTAACTTAAAATAGTTCTAAGGGCCCTATAGTCCGGCATCAGTTCCCCTTCCTTTCCCCAGCATGGCCTGATATTTCGCTCCTTTCTCCCTCACCTTCAAGTCTAGGAAACAAAAAAACATTTCCTGTAGCAATGACACTAAATGGCTGCATCAAAGTTTTCTGTCATTCACTTTCTGGCCCCTCTCTAAAGCAATCTACTGTTTCTGCCTGGGTGGAACACGGTAGAGGGAAACTTCTAGGCACCCATCCAGCAATGCTGTTGCAGGAAATGTTTTTTTCCCTTCGATCAGAAGCTGAGGAGGAAGGGAGAAAAAGTTCAGGCTGTGCTGGAAAAGGTGGGAGATGCCAGGCCACCATGGTACAGGACTCTCTGGAACTGTGGGGACCAGGGTAGTTGCCCTGTTTGCACCCTCCCTTAAAGCCATCCCTGATGCAAAGAAAGATGTACATGTTTGAAAATTGCTTCACGAAAAAGTAACCCTAGAATTCACATGTACTTTCATTCTGAAAAAGTGTAAGAGTATATTGTTAAAAAGTTTGAAAAATTTCTGATTTTTTACATTTTTCATTAACAGGCTCTTGTAAATCAAGTGGTGGCTACTGTATATAATCGATTTACAAAAGCACTTCCTAAGGGATTAGTAGTTTGTGGATCTTTCACAAGGGATTATCGCAATGATACTTTGAACTGTCAAGTGAGTATTTGAGATATTGATCATAAAAGCTAGACATGTCAAACTCTGGGGGGTACAAAAATTTGGCCCACCAAACAATTCCTGCCGTCGCTGAGATGTGGCCCACCGTTTCTTCCCTCCCTCCATCAGGTGCAGCGCAGCTCTGCCAATGTTAAAAGGAGCCGCGTCGAAATCGGAGCCCTGCCGCTGCCGTAGCATGTTCCCTCTGTTGCAGTCCTGTATGTCAGAGCAGGAGCGGGACCGAGACAGAGGGAACGTGCTACGGCAGCGGCAGGGCTCCGATTTTGACACGGCTCCTTTTAACATTGGAGGAGCTGCACTGCATCTGATGGAGGGAGGGAAGGAACAGTGGTTGTGCCCTGTTGTGCCCCTCTTCGGCTTCAGGCCCTCTCCTGCCTCAGTATCTGCGTGTTGTGGATGCTCCTTCCTGTCTCTGACTGCTGGGGGAGGTGCCTGTCTTCAGCTGCCGGGATGGAGGGAGGGAAGAAGAAAGAGGGGCCCTGGCAAACGAGTTATCAGAAGACAACCAGAGCCTGGGACCCCAACATGATCTGAATAATGACCAGACAACAAAAGGTAGAAAAAAATAATTTTATTTTCTGTCTTGTGATTACAATATGTCAGATTTGAAACGTGTATCCTGCCAGAGCTGGTGTTAGATAGCAAGTGTGAACTAGAATCTAAAACAGAGAGGAAAAGTCTTTATATGTTTTGTTTACATCACAGAACTGTCGTGGAGTTGGAGAGGTTGTAACCCTATACTTTACTAAGACTAAGGGGTCTTTTTATTAAGGTGCACATTTAGCGCGTACTAAATCGGTTAGCATACCTTAATAATAGGACCCCTAAGTGTCTTAATAAAAAATTCAGCTCGCAACTTAGCCTATGTTTTAGATTTCGGCCCCTTATGTGATTGAGTTTGACACCCCTGATACAAGCATAAAATATTTTTATGTGTTCAGTGAATATTAGATCAAACTAGCAACATAATGTGGTAATTTTATAATTGTACATGTGTTAAAAGTAGGCTCATTCTTTTTTATGTGCAGACTTTGATGACATTTAAAATGAAAGTTTAAAAATTACCTCTGAAAATCCATGCGCTTACATGCAGTTCTGTTGTTTACCGTGCCCATATTTGCAGGGTTAATTTATAAGCATAGAAATGAATTTTCAAAAGTATGCATGCAAATGAAAACTGTCCCTAAACTGCTCTGGGAATACATCCTCTTAGTCTGGATAAAGCACAGTTACTTACCGTAACAGGTGTTATCCAAGGACAGCAGGCAGATATTCTTAACGCATGGGTGACGTCATCGACGGAGCCCCGGTACGGACCTTTTTAACTAGAAAGTTCTAGTTGGCCGCACCGCGCATGCGCGAGTGCCTTCCCGCCCGACGGAGGAGAGCGTGGTCCCCAGTTAAGATAAGCCAGCTAATAAGCCAACCCGGGGAGGAGGGTGGGACGTAAGAATATCTGCCTGCTGTCCCTGGATAACACCTGTTACGGTAAGTAATTGTGCTTTATCCCAGGACAAGCAGGCAGCATATTCTTAACGCATGGGTGACCTCCAAGCTAACAGAGAGGGAGGAGGGATGGTTGGCCATTAGGAAAATAAATTTTGTAACACAGATTGGCCGAAGTGTCCATCCCGTCTGGAGAAGGCATCCAGACAGTAGTGAGTAGTGAACGTGTGAACTGAGGACCAAGTGGCCGCCTTGCAGATTTCCTCGATGGGCGTGGAACGGAGGAAAGCCACAGAAGCAGCCATAGCTCGGACCCTGTGGGCCATGACAGCACCTTCCAGTGGGAGACCGGCCCGAGCATAACAGAACGCAATACAGGCAGCAAGCCAGTTGGAAAGCGTCCGTTTAGAGACAGGATGACCTAGACGGTTAGGATCGAAGGTCAGAAAGAGCTGAGGGGACGAGCGGTGAGCCCTGGTACGGTCAAGGTAGTATGCAAGGGCACGCTTACAATCCAGCGTGTGCAACGCCTGTTCCCCAGGAAGAGAATGGGGTTTAGGGAAAAAGACAGGCAACACAATGGACTGGTTGAGGTGAAAAGCCGAGACCACCTTGGGAAGGAATTTAGGATGGGTACTGTGGTCCACTGTAGCACAAGATAGGATTCCCTAGCACTCACAGTGACTGCCACAAGATAGCACCTTGACGTGCGGCCCGGCCTGGAGCCGCCCTGCAGGACCGGATTCACACTCTTCCCAATACAATGGCAAGAAAGAGGAAAACCAAAACAAAATCACTACCATAACTGTGCAAACAAATAATCTTATTTTTATTCGGTTTGTATCCAGATAGATAGTCTTTTCAATAAAGCTGCTAAGCAGTCAGAATAGCTTTGTCCAGCAGCATTAAAACAAAAATAGTAAACTTAAACAAGTCAGCAAAAAAAAAAACAGTAGCAAAGCACAAGTCCTTGACTTACACTCAGTGGTAAGGACACCTCAGCTGTGCCTCTGGTTTGCAACCCCACTGAGCCAAACCCTGACTGCTGCCAATGCAGACTACCAAAATTCAGCAAAAAAAAAAACAAAAAAAAAAAAACAAAACAGTTCCATAGACTTTTCTTCTCAGCACAAAAGTTGTACAGTTCCTACAAGCCTCTGGCAAGTTTTCTTACACTGCCAGGCCACAGGGGAGTGATAGGTTTTGCATACAAAAGTCTTTCACTTGACTCTCACTATGCCCGCCCAAGATATCAGCAAAACCTCTCCTTCAAAGAAATCACTCCTCAGCTTGCACACAGGGAAAAAGAAAAAAAATGTTTCACCAACAGTTCAACACCCACAAATCACACTCACTGTTTGTGGACAGCAACAAAGTTCACCTGCATGTCCTCAATAACTTCAGGAGCACATTCTGCCAACGCTTCTCCCAATTCCATGGGCAGCTCACCAGACAACATAGGCTTTTCGGCAGACCCCTCCTCCAGCACCTCCATAGGAACTGGATCGTTGCTCCTGCTTGGCTGCGAGGGCACCCTAGGGAGGAAAGGATTAAATCTCCTACCTATCCTGCTTCCCTCTCTGCTCCCAGACCTGGGCTTAAGTACCTTAGGGCGACACCCTGCTTTGTCAGCCCTGGCTGAGTTCCAAGGACCCCTTGGGCTCCCCCGGTGGTCAAGGTCGTTATTACATTTAACCACTGTCTGTCCCTTCCCAATTCCACTCCGGGTTTCCTTTATTGCTTCAATTTTTCTTGTTCTAACTGAGACCTGGGCAGGGAGCCTACCTGACTGGTCACAGTACGCAGAACCACCTTGTCATGGTGAAAAACAGTGAACGGTGGATCGGCGACCAGTGCATGCATCTCACTAACCCTCCTGGCAGAGGTGATGGCAATGAGGAAAAGCACCTTCCATGTTAGAAGTTTGAGCGAAGTTGTGGCAAGAGGCTCAAAAGGGGGTTTCATGAGGGCTGATAAAACCACATTCAGGTCCCAGACGACAGGTGGAGGCTTCAGAGGTGGTTTGACATTGAAGAGGCCTCTCATGAACCGGGAAACCAGTGGATGAGCCGTGAGAGGTTTTCCGAGGATAGGCTCATGAAACGCAGTGATGGCACTGAGGTGGACTCTGATTGAGGTAGACTTGAGGCCAGCGTCGGACAGAGAGAGCAAATAATCCAGTACAGTTTCCACCGCTAATGAGGTGGGATCGTGATGATGCAGTAGACACCAAGAGGAGAACCTGGTCCACTTCTGATGGTAACATTGGAGGGTGGCCGGTTTCCTGGAGGCATGCAAAATGCGACGGACCGGCTGAGACAGATTCTCTGGAGAGGTCAGCCCGAGAGAAACCAAGCTGTCAGGTGGAGCGAAGACAGATTGGGATGCAGTAGAGACTGACGTTGCTGCGTAAGTAGAGTAGAAAATACAGGAAGAGGAATGGGCTCCCTGGAGCTGAGCTGAAGCAGGAGGGAGAACCAGTGTTGGCGAGGCCACCGAGGAGCGATGAGAATCATGGTGGCCATGTCCCTGCGGAGTTTGGATAACGTCCGCAACATCAGAGGTAGTGGAGGAAAGGCATAGAGGAACCGATCCGTCCAGTCGAGCAGGAATGCATCTGGGGTCAGACGATGAGGAGAGAAGAGTCTGGAACAGAACTGGGGCAGCTGATGGTTGTGAGGCGCTGCAAAGAGGTCCACCTGCGGAGTGCCCCAGCGAGCAAAGATGGAATGGAGTGTTAAAGGGTCCAGAGTCCACTCGTGAGGTTGAAGGATGCGGCTGAGATTGTCAGCCAGGGAGTTCTGTTCGCCCTGGATATAGACAGCCTTGAGGAAGAGATTGCGGGCCGTGGCCCAGGTCCAGATGCTGAGAGCCTCCTGACAAAGGAGGCGAGATCCGGTGCCGCCTTGCTTGTTTATGTAGTACATGGCGACTTGAATGTCTGTGCACAGGAGAAGAACCTGAGGGTGCTGGAAGGCCTTGAGAGCATAGAACATGGCTCTGAGTTCCAGGAAATTGATGTGATGTTGACGCTCCTGAGGGGTCCAGAGTCCCTGGGTGCGTAGATCTCCCAGGTGAGCTCCCCACGCATAGGGGGAGGCATCCGTGGTTAGGATCATGGAGTGAGTGGGTAGATGAAAGAGTAGACCCCTGGAAAGATTTGAGGAGTTCAACCACCATTGAAGAGATTGCTGAAGTGACGATGTCACAGAGATGGGATGAGAAAGAAGATCTGTGGTCTGTGACCATTGGTTGGCAAGAGTCCATTGAGGTGTCCTTGAGGTGGAGTCGCGCCAGAGGAAGCACATGGACCGTTGAGGCCATGTGGCCCAGGAGGACTATCATCTGTCGGGCAGGAATGGAGTGATGAAGGAGCACCTGACGACAGAGGTGGAGCAGGGTCCGTTGACGGTCGGAGGGGAGAAACGCCCTCATTAGTGTGGTGTCAAGAACTGCTCCAATGAACTGAAGTCGCTGTGTGGGAAGCAGATGCGACTTGGGGTAGTTGATCTCGAACCCCAGGAGATGGAGGAAAGAGATGGTGTGATGAGTGGCTTGTAGCACAAGTGGAGACGTAGTTGCTTTCACCAACCAATCGTCCAAGTAGGGGAACACCTGGAGGTTGTGAGACCTGAGAAAGGCCGCCACCACAATAAGGCACTTGGTGAACATCCTGGGCGATGAAGCGAGGCCAAAAGGTAGCACTTTGTACTGATAGTGACGGTGTTGTATCTGAAACCGTAGGTAGCGACGTGAAGTCGGATTGATTGGGATGTGAGTGTAGGCCTCTTTGAGGTCCAGGGAACATAGCCAGTCGTGTTGAGAGAGAAGAGGGTAAAGCGTGGCAAGGGAGAGCATTCTGAACTTCTCCTTGACCAGACACTTGTTGAGGTCCCGGAGATCGAGGATGGGACGGAGGTCTCCTGTCTTCTTGGGAACCAGGAAGTAGCGGGAGTAGAATCCCTGACCCCTTTGGTCCGGAGGCACCTCTTCGATGGCATTGAGAAGAAGGAGGGATTGGACCTCCCTCAGGAGGAGGGGGGTTTGGGAGGAGTGAGAAGCAGACTCTACGGGAGGATTGTCTGGTGGAAGAGTCTGGAAGTTGAGAGAGTAGCCGTGGCGAATGATGTTGAGGACCCATTGGTCTGATGTGATGACCTCCCAACGGCTGAGGAAGATTTGGAGGCGACCTCCGATAGGCTGAGGAAGAGGCAATGATGATGGGAGACTGGCTATGCCCTGGAGGAAAAAGTCAAAAGGGCTGAGATGGTTTTGATGGAGGGAGAGGCTTGGCAGGTTGGTGGGACTGTGAGCGAGCCTGAGATTGATGCTGTTGACGAGGTCGGCGAGGCTGTTGTTGAGGCGGGTTGAGAGGTCTGGCCGAGAACCTGCGCTGGTAGGAAGACTGCTGTCTGTAGGTGCGAGCAGGTGGAGTCTTCTTTTTAGGTTTAATCAGAGTGTCCCACCTGGTCTCATGTGCTGAGAGTTTCTGGGTTGTTGAGTCCAGGGACTCTCCGAAGAGTTCATCACCCAGACAAGGTGCGTTAGCCAGGCGGTCCTGGTGGTTAATGTCCAGGTCAGAGACTCTCAGCCATGCCAAATGTCGCATGGCCACCGCCATGGCAGATGCGCGAGAGGTCAGCTCAAATGAGTCGTAGATGGAGCGAACCATGAATTTCCTGAGTTGGAGGAGGCTGGAAATATGTTGCTGGAAAAGAGGGACCTTACGTTCAGGGAGGTATTTCTGTAAAGAGGAGAGCTGTTGCACCAGATGCTTCATGTAGAAGGAGAAGTGGAAGGTGTAGTTGTTGGCTCTATTGGCTAACATGGCATTTTGGAAAAGGCGCTTACCAAATTTATCCATGGTTTTTCCCTCTCTGCCAGGAGGGGTGGAGGCATATACACTGGAACCCTGAGATTTTTTCAAAGTAGATTCCACCAGGAGGGACTCGTGGGGCAATTGAGGTTTATCAAACCCTGGGATTGGAATAACCCGGTACAAGCTATCCAATTTACAAGGGGCTCCAGGAACCGTGAGGGGAGCTTCCCAGTTTTTATAGAAAGTTTCCCGTAAGATGTCGTGGACGGGCAACTTCAGAAATTCTTTGGGAGGTTGCTCAAAGTCTAGGGCATCGAGGAAAGCCTGAGACTTTTTAGAGTCGGACTCTAAGGGAATGGAAAGAGCTGCTGACATCTCCCTAAGGAATTTGGAGAAAGAGGATTGCTCTGGTTTGGAGACGGTGTCGGTCATGGAGGGTTCTTCGTCGGTTGACGAAGCGTCCTCCTCGGTACCATGAGGGGAGTCTTCCCACAAATCTGGGTCCCTAACGTCAGGGTGCGTACGTTTGGGCATCGGTGTGGAGGGCTCGGCATGGCGGGTCTTTGAAAGAGATTTGCCTGAGCGCACCGAGGCGGTACCGGGTGAGAAAGACCGATGTCGTTCCTGGGACCAGACAGGGTCGGCAGCATCACGGGTATGTACTGTAGGTGTTTCTGCCAAGAGCACCGGCATGGAAATATTAATCGGTACCGAGGGGGTCGACACCGATGGGACAGTGTGAGGCTCAGATCGGTCCCGTACCGGAAGGTGCGGTGCCAGCAACGCCGGCAACAGTTGTTGGAGCTGTTGTTGCAGCTGCTCCTGTAACTGTGTTTGGAGTATGGCTGCGATGCGGTCGTCCAGGGGAGGCACCGGTACCGCTTTTTTCTTCTTCGGTACCATAGGTGCCGCTCTACGCTCTGGCGATGAGGAGGCCGATGATGAGGCACTCACCGAGATCGGAGCGGAGCGTTTGCGGGGCCGGTGCGGTGCCGGGAGGGCCGGTGTCGCAACCGTGGCAGGAGGGCGCTCAAGGGAAGTGGGAGGCTTCTTAGCCGGCTTACCTGGGCCCAACGACCCCGAGGAAGGGTCCGGTGGTGTTGATGTCATCGGCGCTGACTTTTGTGGTGCCGTCGACGTCGCAGCCGGTTCCATGGCAGATCCGGTACCAAACAAAATATTTTGCTGGATCTGCCGATTTTTCAAAGTACGCTTTTTAAGCGTAGCACAGCGGGTGCAGGTGTCAGCCCGATGCTCTGGACCCAAGCACTGGAGGCACCAATTGTGTGGGTCGGTGAGGGAGATCGGGCGTGCACACCGCTGGCACTTCTTAAAACCCGGTTGAGGGGGCATGAATGGAAACACGGCCTCCGCAAAATCGAACCCGGAGGCCTGTATGGTGGCAACAGGCCCCGCCGGGCCCGGCCTGAAAAAATAAGGAAAACTCGACGAGTTTTTTTTTTTTTTTTAAACAAAAATAAAGGGAATCCGATAGAAAAAAGGAAAAAAAAAGTGAAAAAATACGCGAGCGGGAAGGCAAAAATTAGTTTTTCAACAGCCGTTGAAAACACATGCGTCTTCTTCGCTCCGCGGAAACGAAGAAACTGGGGACCACGCTCTCCTCCGTCGGGCGGGAAGGCACTCGCGCATGCGCGGTGCGGCCAACTAGAACTTTCTAGTTAAAAAGGTCCGTACCGGGGCTCCGTCGGTGACGTCACCCATGCGTTAAGAATATGCTGCCTGCTTGTCCTGGGATAAAGTTATATACTCGTATGCACAGTCCCATATATCAGGTAAGCAATTTTATGAAAATCTATTTCTGCATGTTTAAATAACCTTATGTTTATAGCAGAGTAATCAAAATCAACAAAATAACAAACTTCCAGTGATATGGTATATACCAATATGGGGTGTCAGATTGACCATATCAAGTAAAGCACCTCAAAGGTCTGTCAATTCTTCATTCATCCCCAATATCTTTTATCATGGTGATATTTTTATGCTTTTTATGCGTTTTTCAATTCTTATATCTTCAAAATAAATTAAGTAATAAAAAGTAACTTAGCTTCTTTCAATTATAGATGTTATTTAGATCATGTTGTATTGAATATGTTTTCTCCAGCATTCAAATAAACGCTCCCCTCTGCCAACGCGTTTCGCCGATCTTTATCAAGGCTGGGGGCACTGCATAATTAAATATTCCTAGTTGTTATGTCAAGTGGCATCCAAAAGATGGCCGCGGCGTCTTTCCACTCACTGAAATAGTAGCAGGGATAGGCAACTCAAGTCCTCAAATGCAGCAAACCAGTTAGGTTTTCAAGATATTGTCACTAAGACTTTTTAACTAAAGTGTGTTAAAATTTGCACCGACAGCACATTTAATCCAAAAATTGATGTATAGAAATACCTGTACTATATAACAGTGCAGGTGATGCAGTGCAGGCCCATTAAAAAATAAATAATGCTTTGTATGTAGTTCACCAGCTCCATATCACTCCCTGTGGCCAATCTCCCCTGCACATCTTATACATGTATGTTTTATTTATTTAGTTTTCTATACTGTTTTCTCAGGAGAGCTCAGAAAGGTTTTTCATGGGTTTATTGAAGTACTCAATTTTCCCCTGTCTGTCTTATTAGCCCACAGCCCCTGACAATCAGGCATCTAGTACCCCATAACACCAACTTACCCCCTCACTGGACACACAACCTGCCTTCTTTACAAGACTCCCACCTCTTCAACCAAAAACCCTCCCCCCAAATAAACCAACCCTCCTCCAGTCTTGGATCCTTCTGGGGACTTACCCGGAGGTCAGGACTGGTGACAGTGATTTCACTCAGGTCAGCGCCTGATTCCAAAATAGCATTGCTGACCCCTAGTCATCTTGTAGTACTAACAATAGGGATCATACTTACATGTATGGAAGTGGGTTCTGGATGCCATTTTCGGAGGGTAAGTTTAGCTGCATTATCTGCATTCCCAACAACTAGTACATGGTAATGCCCCGTGTACTAGTTGTTACTGCCAGCCACTCCTCTGCTTGCCCATGCCAAGACCAGATCCCATCCGCAACTGGGTAGGTAGCTTATGTAGGGATTTTACTGTAGCAGCTGCCTCTTTTTTTTTTTTGTTAGTTCAAAATATTTTTATTGAAATAATTTTTCAGTCTTGTACAACAAAAATAAGAATAAGCAATAACGACATAATGCCTCTTTTTTATTGTATTTAGTTTTGGTTTTATGTTTGTAATGATATTTATTATGTCTGTTTTCTTGTGCTTTGCTTTGTATAAGGTGAATAATAAATAAATACAATGCAATACAACATGGATCTGCACAATTGTCTATTTTGTGGTAAACCCTGTGAGGAGCATAATTGAAAGAAACATCTAAGTCCATGGTGGGCCTAAATTGCTAGTCGCCCAAAGTCGGCAGTGTCTAAAGTCCATTCTTGAAAAATACGGCCAAAATATTTTTTTTTCGAGAGTCGTCTAACTGTACGTCCAGCTGTTTGATCACCCAGACCGCTATGTCATCTATCTTTATACCCCCATTCTCGTCCAAAAATTTGTCCAAGTCAAAAACGCGTACAAAAGGACATTTTGAGCATGAGAGGGGCCAGCAAAGTGATGGACTGGACACCCACACATGGCAACAGAGTAGTGGACCACCTTATAGGGCACTGCTGCAAACTTCACAAAAAGGGTGCCATATAAACATCTCACCACAACTCCCTTATAGGTTATGGTGAGCCCCCCCAAACACCTCCAAAACTTACTAGACCCACCTGTCTACAACCCCAATAGCAAAACACAAAAGCAAAAATTCCACAATCAAAATATCAAATATACAACAAAAGTGGAATGGAGATGAAATTAAATTTGTCAATTCAATTGCACTGATAGATCATTTATGGAAGAAGGCAAACCTCAGACCATATTGCTACATCTCATAACAGCCATTGGCCATTTAACAAATGCAATGTTATGGTTTGTATCATTGGTCCGCCTCCATCCCTTTAATATAAGTGCAATAATTCATTAAGTGCAACAATAGGTATAAAAAAAATTTTCCAATGGATTTTATGAGTTAATATGATTTGTCAAAAATTAATAATTATATAAGATCATACAAAAATTCTGTGCAAAAATAGCAACTGAGCAAAATAGCAATTTATCATAAAAAGATTTTTTGAATTCATATGGTCATTAGAACTAATTCTGTTTATAGGATTCACAAAAACTCATAAAGAAATCAATGATCTAAATAAATGGAATCAATGCTATTGCAGAATGTCATAAAGCTTATCAGAATCCATAAAAAAAAACAACCACTTATCTTAGTGGCCACAATAGCTGACTCTAAGACAGAAGCATTTTGCACAGAATTTTTGTATGATCTTATATAATTATTAATTTTTGACAAACATATCAACTCATAAAATCCCCCCCTTTTAGACACACAAAAATTGCAATCAACAATAAAGGTATTTCCCCACCCTGGACGTGTATAATCAAAGGGCAAAATCAATAATCACTCCTTACAGAATTTTGTCAATGGCTCCCAAACATCCTTAAATTTCTTATAATGTCCCAGTTGTATGGCAATCATACGTTCCAGTTTAAAATTGTGGCATAAAGATTCCCACCAGAAATTATAATTTAAGTGGTCCTAGTTTTTCCAGTTCTTCAAAATAAGTTCTATGGCAACTCTTGTCATGATAAAGAGAAGTGTGTTGTTATGGGAAGTTATTGGGCTTTTAGCCATCAATACCATGCCAAATAGCACCGCATCATATGTCAATTTCAATGGGACGTCTAGTATTCTATTAATTGGACCCCAAATTTATTCTTCAGATTTTATATTTGAGTTACACATCCAGGGTGGGTGGGTGAATGGGTGGAGGGGTATTATATTTTGATGCCATCATTGATCAATAAGTTCAATATGAATTTTACTGAAAACTGAAAACCCTAAATGAGGGTGGAGTACAAATAAAATAAACTAAGCTCATCTGGTGGTTTCTAAAACAGCAGGAAGAAATGAACTACATTGTGGTTTTTGTTCTTATATTGGGGAGGGGGAATGTTTTTGAAGTATTTTTATGATTTCTGAAAATGCAATTTTGAAGTTAATTATATGTAGTTGTATATTTTAATACATTGCTTTTGAATGAAAAATCAATAAAGAATTATTAAAAAAAAAAATTATAGATCAAAAGCATATTTAAATTAAAAAAAACATTTTAAATTGATCTTACACTGGTCGAGAGAATGTTCAGCCCATAGAAGAAGTGGCAATGAGTTCCATATTTGGGATGCCGTAATGGGAAAAAAAATGTTTTCCCTTTTAGAGAGGGAATAGATAATAAGTGTTGATCATTAGACCTCAATAGTCTAGTGGGGGTGTAAGGTGTTAGTAGTCAATCTATGAAGTAGGGAGCCTTGGAAGTAAGTGTTTTAAATGTCAGTAAACATAATTTATAAGTAATTCTATAGGAGACCAGAAGCCAATGGGCTTTTTCGAGAAGAGGTGATACATGTGTACCCCACCCCAGGACAGTTTTTAGTGGCCACAAGGCAATTACAAGATTGGAGAGTTGCCCAGTAAAACCCTAAATGAGGGTGGAGTACAAATAAAATAAACTAAGCTCATCTGGTGGTTTCTAAAACAGCAGGAAGAAATGAACTAAGGGCTCCTTTTACAAAGCCGCGCTAGCGGTTTTATCGCATGCACGCTATAGCACGCGCTAGCCAGAAATCTACTGCCTGCTCAAAAGGAGGCGGTAGTGGCTAGCGCATGCGGCAATTTAGCGCGCGCTAATCCGCGCGTTAAGGCCCTAGCTCGGCTTTGTAAAAGGAGCCATAAGATTCAAGGAAAACAGCTAAATATAATATTTTATTTTCATATGTAAAATTAAAATTTAGTGAAATTCAAGAGATTCAAACAATTTCGGGGAGTTACAATAACATTTTCAACTTAGATTTTATGTTTTTACAGTGAATCCTAAAAATACAAAACTGTTTTGTTCTCAGTAAAGAATAACTGAATCAGATAAGTATTTTTCTAAAGGTTTTCTATTAAAAATAGCTCTCACAACTCTGAGCCCAAAGATATTAAAAGTACCATTAAGTCTTTCTGTTGTATTTCTCTTGTAAGTTCTGTTATCTGTCTTGTGGAGGGTACCTTCTTGACTGTAGTCCTCCTCTGTTTCCTACTGACCTACCTTGAATAAATCAATAAAGCAAAACCCGTGCAGGGGAATAATAATAAAAAAAAGGTCTACCGTAAGTCCCATTTGGCCTAAGTCCCTAGATGCAGAAAGCAGTCAGCAGGGAAATGTCCATTCTCAAAAAAAATGTCCAAAATGAGGGTTTTTTAAAAGAATGGCCTATCTCTTTGTTGAGCAGTTTAATCACCCAGACCACCACTACATCTATCCTTACCACACATTTCCAACCCCAAAATTGCCCAAAACAAGACTTTTTAGGCAAAGGAGGGGCCAGTCCTTCGCCTAAAAGCAGGATTCTGTAACCGGCGTCTGTCATAAACAATACCACTTACAGAATCCTGGAACTGGCCCCTAATACCTAATCTCTCTTGCCAGACAAAGTATCCCCCCCCCAACACCCGTGCGATTACGAGCAGGAGAGATGCCCAATCTCTCCTGCCAAATCTTTCCTGCCAAAAGGACCCCCCCCCCCCATCATGGCTCATTGGCAGGAGGAAGCCCAAGACCTCCTGCCGGAAGAAAAGCATCCCCTCCCAAACAGTCACGATGACTGGCAGGAGGGAGCCAAGCCCTCCTGCCAGAAGAAAAGCCAGAAAGAAGAATACCTCCCCACGAACCCCCAGACTGCGCACCCAATCCTCTGGACCCCCCACACACCCCCAACCCACCCTTCCTCTAATCTCAAAAGATGACTGGCCAGCTGGATCCTTCCTCCGAATAGCGGGCCTGCCCCTTCCCGGTGCATTGTGGGATGTACCGTGGAGGGGCCTAGTATTAGTTTTATGTGAAGTCTGCCAAATTTACTGCTTCAATTATTTTATAAGCTGCCTATTTTTGTAAATAGAATAAATGGCCACCTAATATTCTGCTGTAGCATTGCATATAACCATGCAGAGGATCCGTGGTTCAGTTCCTAAACTTACCTGGATACTGCAAATGCAAAATTAATAGCCCCAGGAAGAAGGACAGAGGAGAACTCATGGTCAACGATGAAGGCAGCAACTAATGGCTAAATTTAGAGGTCATAATTAACGTGACCATTTATTTTTTTCATCAAAAGGGGACATCTATTAATTATCAGTCCTGCCCCAATCCCACCCTAGCCCCGCCCCCAATATATTCCATTCATTTTTCATGTACACTTAATATCTTATTAACTCATAATGGTAACCATAAAATTTTAAAAACTACAAAGCACACTATACGCAGATCAACTTTAAGAAAAATTGTCAATGGACTCCAAGTTAATTTAAATAACTTATTATTACACAAAATTTCTGAATTCATATTCTCATATTTGTAGCATAAACATAAAGAATCCCACTAAAAAGAGAAATTAAACCAATCCCAATTTTTCCAGTTTTTGGTAACCAATTGCATGGCTATCCCAGTCATAATGGCAAATCTACTTTTATATTTGTCCAAAGGAGGTTTAGGTGACAGCAATGTACCACAAATAACCACCTCATGAGATAGCGGAATTGAAGATTCCAAAATCAAGTTGATTTGCCCCCATATTGATTTCCAAAAGTTGAATATCAAGGGACAGTAGAACAACAGATGATCCAGTGTCCCTATTTCGAGATGACAATGTCAGCATCTATTAGACTTTGAACTATCTAACTTTTGCAAACAAACTGGGGTCCAAAAAACTCTATGTAACAGAAAAAAACAAGTTTGTCTCATAGATTCTGATGCTGTACATCTCATCCTCCAAGTCCAAATCCATGGCCATTGAGTAGCAGAAATCTGTTGCTTTGTCTCAATGCTCCAAATGTCCCTTAGGCTTGTTTTTGGTTTCTTATTCGAATATTCAGATATTAATTTATACCACTTGGCAGCCTGATGCCCTTGATCTGTAAATTTTTGAGAGAGGTTCCTTTGAATACTGATTAGATAGACAGGTTCTGTTAAATACTGATTAGAAATCATTTTTCTGGCTCTTGTCCTTAACCTTCTGAGACATGATCCATGAAATACTGATCAGCAATGCTTCCGTCTTTGGATTTCAAGCTTCTTCCAACTACACTCAAGTTCAAGTTTATTTAAAATTTCTTATACTGCCCAATCAAGCCTTCTAGGCGGTGTACAAAAACACCAAAATAATGTGCCAAATAAAATACAATTTAAACAAAAACAGACCAGGGACCAGGGATTTTTAAAGACATTGATGAACGGGAACAAAAGGAAAGAAGGGTTAGAACTACAATTGATAGAGATAAATAAAACAAAAATTTGTACTTCCTCCCCTCCTGCCTATTCTGTTAGTTCATTTGTTTTTTTTGGTTTGTCAATGTGATCATAATATGTTGGTATTTCCTATTTCTTTGTAACGATTTTATTCCTGTACATCGCTTAGAAAGTCTGATTGAGCGATTTTATCAAATTTTAAATAAAACTTGAAACTTTGTTTGAAAATATGGTATAAAGATAGACATCCTGGCGGTCTGGGCGACCCAATAGCCTGGACGTCCAGATAGATGATTTTCAAAAAAATAAAATAAAATAAAATTCTAGATGTATGGTGATTTGTCTTTCGAAAATGGGCATTTTCCCAGTGCCAACTTTGGGCATCTAGCACCATACATCCAAATTGGACTTAGACCATATGTTTGATTATGCCCCTCCACATCTGTATCTGCTGTCATTTTCTACGTTTATATGAATAAAAATAGTATGTGTATTAAATTTGCTAAAATTACATGCATTGTGAAAGAACATTTAAGAGGTGAAAATCCACCTGTAACCTGTGCTTATGTAATCAGTCTGAGTGTGCTCAGTTTTTACCTGTGTATCCTGTCTAGGCCTTTGAAAATTTACCTAAATATGTAGTGAGCTCTCCCCTGAGTGTTCTCTAGTGGTACGTTCTATATGTCTTCTCTTATGATAATTTAATTTGTTTTTCCCTAGATACTAGTGACTGTGCCACAGTGTTTGGAAATTCTGTTATTGTCTCCTCATCAACAGGATTGGGTAAACAGAATCAGATATGTTATATTTGATGAGGTATGTCCTTATGTTCTTTCAAACAGCTGTTTTAATTCAGTTGGGACAAAATTATTTTTTATGCTTACCAATATCTGGCATATTGGAACGAATTATATAAAAGGTGATATGAGTATATCTATTTGGGGGCAAAATTACTCTGGAAAGAAAGGATAGAAAAACTACTAAATTTATCTTACTGAAAGAAAATAGAAATATCTCAGATGGGTTCATAAACCAGAAACTTTGGGTCCATATTTTTAGAGAATGAACTCTTCCCAAAAAATCACCATAGTTTTTCTATGTAAAACAGAGATTAGAATTTTGGTGTCTACTCCATGCCAAGACCCTCACTCATTCCTCCAACTGATGACTCAGATCAAGGAAAGCAGGCAGAGATGGTGTTAAAAACTAAACAGCTAATACAGAATGGTGCACCCATCTTACAATCAACAAACCTCTTGTGACATACAGACATAGTCAATAGCGCTTTCAAATACTTACAACTCACTAAACATAAATGTGCTCATTTCATACCCCACTTTGTATTCAGGTAACCCACCTTGAACCTGTTTTGGATAAAGGGTGATAACCAGAGAAGTTTGGTTCAAAGCCCACCCCCACATTCACACATATAACAAGCAGCACCACTTTCAAAAAAATACACACACACAAGAATCAGCACCCCCAGAACTGTCCCACACATCTCTCCCCATATGCATCATATACCTTAATCATATACCTTTCCAAACATCTCCATCTCCCACATCACTATATATAATGCAATCTCACACTATCTACATAGGGCCAGACTCTATAAACAGCACCTAAGTGCACCTACATTATAGGCACCACTCAAGCAAGGTTGTCAGCCAACTGCTAGGCGTTCTTCATTGAATCATGACTAAATGAACTTAGGCGTCCTAGAGGTTTTACCTGGACCAGTTTACCAGTGCCTAACTCAGATACCTAACGACACCTAAGTCAACCACACCTAGTCACTGCCCCTAACCACGCCTACTTTTCAGGTAGGTGTCGTTAGGCATCAGAGGGCACCTGAACTTAGGTATTACTAGGCACCACTCTGAGTCCTGTGTGGAACTCTTAGTTGGCTAATTTTTTAAAAAAAATTTCTCAATTACTTCAATGCTGTGGTTAATTATCATGCCATTTAAGCTAATTAACACAATTTGGGTTGCGCGTAGATTTTGGGCATTACTAGGCATCCTAAACCAAATAGCTATATATGGGACACAGATTGTGCAAGTCTGCCCAGTACTGGCCTTAGTTCTTCAATTTATATTCTTCATTTTCTGTTTAAAGATTTTCTGTGTTCATCCAACACTTTTTTAAATTTCATCACCATTTTCCTCTCCACCACCAACCTTAGGAGGGCATTCCAGGCATCAACCACCCTCTCCATGAAAAAGAATTTCATAGCTTCTATTCTTTTTTTTATTTTATTTTTGTAACATCTTTTGGAGAAGAGGAGAAGGTAAAGGATATTCTGTGTGTTTACATAGATTGGAATTGTTATGAAAGCTGTTTCTTTTACCAACTGAGAGAAAGGAAAGTTCTTGTTTAGAGTTTACAAATCTGGTGGTGAGTGAGTGGACAGTCTGATGCTAACTTGTGCCGCCACCCAGCTCTAGAGTTGGTCCCAGCCCTGATCCTGACAACATTCGTTGTGTGCCCCACTCTCCAGCTTCTGGATAGGGTCTAGGCAACTGCCTAGCACCCAGGGGCTTACATACTATTTTAGAATAAAAATTTTAAAATAAAAATATGGATCAATGAGCAATTGTGGTGAAAAAAACCCCAAACATTTATGTCTTTTAAAGTCCACCTTTTGAGTATCCACACAAAACAATTTGATAAAATTGTGAGATTTGGAATTTATTTGTTTTAGAGAGATTTATAAAATGCTAGCATAAACAGCAGCCAATCATGCCTACCTTGTAAGTGCAACTCTTATACCTGTTCTTGAGCAGATGTAAATGGCCATGGTTGGATAGTGCAAGTGCACAAGTGGATTAGTGTTGTTTGATAATCTGTGCACATACATGTGAGGTTTGCTCACATCCCACCCAAACTGCACTCCTATACATCCCTACTTGGCAAAATATGTACCATGTATCACTTTGAAGTTAGGACCCAAAATGGTGAACTGGATTAGAAACTGGTTGACTGACAGATGCCAGAGGGTGTAGTTAATGGAATTCGCTCAGAGGAAGGAAAGGTGAGTAATGGAGTCCCTAAGGATTGGTGCTGGGGCCAATCCTCTTCAATATGTTTGTGAGCGACATTGCCGAAGGGTTAGAAAGAAAGGTTTGCCTTTTTGCAGATGATACCAAGATTTGTAACAGAGTAGACACCAAGAAGGGAGTGGAAAACATGAAAAAGGATCTGCAAAAGTTAGAGGAATGGTCTAATATCTGGCAACTAAAATTCAATACAAAGAAGTGCAAAGTATTGCATTTGGGGATTAGAAATCGGAAGGAGCCATATGTGCTGGGAGGTGAGAGGCTGATATGCACAGCTAGGGAGAGGGGCCTTGGGGTGATAGTGTCCTAAGATCTAAAGGCAAAGAAACAGTGTGACAAGGTGGTGGCTATTGCCAGAAGGATGCTAGGCTGTTTAGAGAGAGGCGTAACCAGTAGAATAAAAAAGTGTTGATGCCCTTGTACAGGTCATTGGTGAGGCCCCACTTGGAGTATTGTATTCAGTTTTAGAGACCATATCTGGCAAAGAACATAAGAAGATTTGAAGTGGTTCAGAGAAAGGTGACGAAAATGATAGGAGGTTTGCACCAAAAGATATATGAGGAGAGACTGGAAGCCCTGAATAGTATGTATACCCTAGAGCAGTGTTCTTCAACCTTTTGACACCTATGGACCGGCGGAAATAAAATAATTATTTTGTGGACTGGCACCAGTCCACGGACCGGCAGTTGAAGAACGCTTGGCTAAGTCATGCCCATCTCCACCCAATCTCCGCCCCAGACCCCACCCCTATAATAGTACTAATTGTAAAACCATTTTTTCTATTCATTTTTCATATACAGTATTTTTTGCTCCATAAGACGCACCCTAGATTTAGAGTAGGTAAACAAACAAAAAAAAACCCATTCTAAACCAAATTGTGTACTAACATATACCAAGCTCTGCACCCAGTCCCCCTCACTCACTGCCAGGCTCTGCACCCAATCCCACACTCCTTGCAAGGCTCTGCACCCTGTTCCCCTCCCCTACTAATGCAATTTTTTCCTTTTATTATTCATATACACAAGGTACAGTAGATATAAATTCTCAAAACTGACACATTTTGATTACTAAATTGAAAATAAAATCATTTTTCCTACCTTTGTTGTCTGGTGATTTAGTTTCTGGTTGGACTTCCTTATGACTGTGCATTCAACATTTCTTTCACAATCCAGCCCCATCCCCTTTGGGTCCAGGTCTCTATCTCTTTTCCCTCTACTTACCCTCCCCAGATCCAGTGTCAGTTCTCCTTTGTACCTACCACCACCTTTGGTCCAGGCCTCTCTCTCTGTCTTTCTTCTGCTTACCAACCCCCTCCCCCATGTCCAAAATTTGTTCTCCTTTCTTCCAGATCTTTCTCTGCTTCTCTCTCTCTCTCTTTCCTTCCTCCCTGGTCCAGAATCTTTCCACCTCTTTGCAGTCTTTCTCTCTCTCTCTCTCTTCCCTCTGTACTCCCCCAAGTTCAACATCTGCCCCCTCTCTTCTGCCTCCCCTTTGTTTATGTTTTCTTCCTTTCTCTTCCTTCTAACATTTTGAGTCTTCCCCTCTCTACCCCCCTCTAGTCCAGCATCTGCCCTGCCCTGTATTCAAGTCTGTTTCCTGTCATTTTCTGTCTCTCTCTCCCCCACCCCCTCCGTGTCCAGATCCAGCATCCCGCCATGGCCCTCACAATGGATGGGACCATACCTTCCCTAACGGTACTGGGTTGAGCTGGGATGGTTGGTAGAAGCCCTCACAGTGCATGGTTGCAGTTTCTTCCCGGGTCCAAATTCATGTTCCAGAGTTGGCAGGCTCTTATCGCCTCCCCAACAGTTGCTCTTCTTGCTCGCTACCTGGGGCAGGAGATTGGGGGAGACATGGCTCTCCTTTTCTGTTGAGGGGTCATTTCGGTGCTGTAACTGCTGCTGAGCTAATTACGGCAGCCTGCAGAGTGAACCTAATAGGCTGCTGTTGGCCTCCGAAGCACATTTCATCTACCGCGGTCCCACCCTTTCTCTGACGTCAGGGGCGGGACCGTGGCAGAGGCAACATGCTTCGGAGGCCAATGGCAGCCTGCTAGGTTCACTCTGCAGGCTGCCGTAATTAGCTCAGTGGCGGTTACAGCGCCGAAGACAACCTTTCTCGCTGGGTGCAGGATGCAGCTTGGAGGTAAGGACCCCCCATGAGCCTAATTAACTTTAAAGGGGAGAATCCAGAGGACGCTGTGTGGGAACCAAGAAGACAGACGGGCGCTCACAGATCCTAGAGAGCCGTATTTGGCACAGGCCCTTAAAAAGGTACGACGGGGTGGGGATGGGGTGTTTAAAAAAAAGTATCTTCGCTGCATAAGACACACCGACATTTCCACCCACTTTTGGGCTGAAAAAAAGTGCGTCTTATGGAGCAGAATATACGGTCTACACACACACACACACACACAAAATAATTGTATTAACAGCACATAATGGTTAACCACAAAATTAAAATACACAAAGCACACTGTATGCTTTTTAACATTCATTTCTACCAGAAAACAGATAACCCCATGCAAATGCAGGACCAAAAACTAAAAGTATTAATATTTACAAACAAACCCTAAGATGTAAGATTCTGCAAGCAGTACAACCCCAGAGGAAAAGAAACAAATGCATTTCTTCCTGAACAGACAGCAGATGTAAATCAATCACTAAATAAAAGCATTCCCCCTAACGTTGTTGTCTCTCTCCCTCCATGCTGTGCCTTGCCTTCTGGCCTGCCCCCCGATGTTATCTTCGGGCCAGTCCACGGTGCGATCAATGCGGCATCTTCGGGCCGGCTCCCTGAGTGCTGCATTGCACAAAGCTGTTGCGATGTCAGAGAGAAGGCTTCCGGTTCAGGCGCAAGAAGCGCATAGTAGCCTTTACCCACGACTTTGCGCACTGCAGCATTCAGGGAGCCGGCCCTAAGATACCGCGTTGATCGCACTGTGGACCGGCGGCTGAAGAACACTGTCTTCTGCCCGATGGGCGTGCCGGCCCTGTGGACCGGCAAAAATTTTCTGCGGACTGGCACCGGTCCATGGACCAGCAGTTGAAGAACACTGCCCTAGAGGAAAGGAGAGACGGGGATATATAATTTAGACATTCAAATACATGATAGGTATTAACATAGAATAAAATCTTTTCCAGAGAAAGGAAAATGGTAAAACCAGAGGTCATAATTTGAGGTTGAGGTGTAATGTTAGGAAATTCTTCTTTATGGAGAGGGTGGTTGATGCATAGAATGTGCTCCCAAGGGAGGTGATGAAGAGGAAAATGGTGACAGAGTTCAAACAAGCGTGGGATGAACACAGAAGATCTCTAATCCGAAAATAATGGGTATATATTGAAGGAACTAAAGCCAGTACTGGGCAAATTTGCATAGTCTGAGTCCGTATATGGCCATTTGGTTGAGGATGGGTTGGGGAGGGCTTCAGTGGCTCAGATGGTTTAGATGGGCTGGAGTGGGCTTTGACAGAGACTCCAGTAGGTAGAACATAAGCTCTGGGTTTCTGGCCCAGAAATATCTAAGACAAAGGACCATTTAAATTAAATTATTAATTTATAGAGTTTGTAAGGTTGGGCAAGCTGGATGAACCATTCAGGTCCTTATCTGCCATCATTTACTATGTTACTATGTCATGGCACATACTTTTACACCAATCAGTATTTTATAAGAACCTATTTATGCATGCAAATCAGCAATTTTTGTGCAAAAAGTGTTTATCAAAATTATCCTCATATTATGCTTATTCTAGTTAATTTTCAACATGTAGTTAAAGGGCAATGCACATTTTAACTTATTTAGTGATCAGTGAAAACAAAGGAAAGAGAGGTCTCGTCGGATCTTGCTCGGCCTCTTCACTGTGTATGACTGTGCCTCACTGTGTTTAATTACAGTTGCCTTTTATTTTACTTTATCTCTGCTCTATATTCATGAAGATTTCCCTCCTTGTGACAGGTCCATTGTCTTGGAGGAGAAATTGGAGCAGAAGTGTGGGAGCACCTGCTGGTTATGATCCGATGCCCATTTTTGGCACTTTCAGCAACTATCAGTAACCCAGAGCACCTTACCGAGTAAGTGTGCTGTTTTGCATCTTGCACACAGGGGCTCCTATTTTCTCTTTCCTATAAATTTTAGGGCTCCTTTTATTAAGGTGCACTAGCGTTTATAGCGCACGCAGGATATTACTGCGCGCTAGGCAGCTAGAACTAACAGCTCAATGCTGGCATTAAGGTCTAACGTGCGTGGCAATTCAGCGCGTGCTATTCCACGCATTAATGCCCTAAGGAGTAAAAGGAACCCTTACTGTATTATAGGTGACTATAAACATAGATAACATTTTCAAGATATTCACAATGAGTATGCATGAGATAGATTGGCATGCACTTCCTCCTTGGTATGCCAATCTATCTCTAGTCATTGTGGATATCTTAAAAACCCGATGGGACTTGGGTGCTCCCTGGGTATTGAGTTGAAAAGGCCTGCATCAGAATATCAGCCTCTATGTGTTTTCATGATTTATTTTTTTTTGTTATGTAAACTGGACAGACAACAGCCTGCATATTTGAAAAATAAGTATTTTATTTTTTTCTAGGTGGCTACAGTCGGTGAAAGAATACTGGCAACATGTCGACAGTACAATAGAAAGCAGTGCTTCTGCCATGGTTACTGAACAGTGTACAAAGAAACATGAAAGAGTGAAGGGAAAGAAGAAATCTTACAAAGTTAGATTAGGTATTACCATAGAGTGTGACACACAAACTATTTAAAACCAGAAAAATCAATCAAATCAATTAAAAATATAGTTACACCGTATGCTGTAAACTGTCAGCATGTATTTATTTCAAATGTCCCACACATATTCTGATGTTTTACAGTATTATATGACAAGAGGTATAATGATCTGGAGAAGTTTTTCTGTTCAATAAAGACGGGTATGTTCAGCATTGAAAAATATCACCCTTGTGCTGCATTAACAGTAAATCATGTGAGTAGCAGAGAATAAACCAGACCAATGTGATTATATTTGTGCCATAAAGCTTGTAAAACCCAAGACAGCATCATGTTTTTCTTAATTTAGATTAAGAAGTATGGCATTCCTTCCGACCTTGCCTTTTCTCCGCAAGAAAGTCTTCAGTTATATGACACTATGGTGAAAAGCTGGCCAGATTGTCCCACATTAAAAGTGAGTACATAATATAAATTCTTTAGCTGTGCATCAGTAAATATGTCTGACAGCCATATTTTCCTTGTGTGAGCAACAGGATGGTAGTTTTGTATGTGGACTGTGGTCCACTAGAAATAATTCTGATACTAATCTAATCTAATGCTTAGTTTTGTATACCGAGACCTCAATCCAAGAATGCTCAACTCGGTTTACAGTAGTTAGATAAGGTAATGAAAATATAAAACAGTAATTAAATTAAGCACATAATAACATAGCAGAAGTGGGAGAGGAATTAATTACCAAAGTGTTTAGTGAACAGGGTGGTTTTCAGAGACTTGCAAAAAGATGAGAGAACTAAAACTTCGCAAAAAAAGTGAAAGATCATTCCAAAGTTGGGTGAACTTGAAGGACAGAGATTGACCAAAAGCTTTGGTTCTTTTGGTACCTTTACTAGATGGACAAGATAACTTAAATTGTTGATCGCCCCTTGCAAAAGAGAATATATAAAGATACTATCCGAATGGATATTTTACACCTACTTTTTGTGTAGTTACTTCTCAATGGAACATGACACACATAGGAGACTTTTTTGCTAAAGTGTGGTAGATTTTGCAGTAAATTAACACGGCGTAGCATTACATGCAGTTGCAGATAACACAGGAGCAACCATGCTATTTACTCCGGCATGTAACACGGTATAAGTCCAGCTGGAAATAAAATATTCTGGCGTGGCAATGCTGTTTTCCACTTTATTTATATAATTTATTGGGATTTATTAACTGTCTTTATGAAGAGATTTCACACAGGGCGGTGTACAGCAGGTATAACTGCATAACAGTGGTAAAAAGAACAAATACTTTAGTATCTCTCTCTCTGATTCCTTATCACAATGTCAAAGGACATGATAGTACTTCTTCCCTCCTTCTTCTGGCCCAGACCATCGATCCAAATTATAAGGATACTTGGACCTCAATCCAAATTAGAAGGACCCCCCCCCAACAACCCTGCTCCCCTGACACAAATCCAGCCCCTGGTTTATCCTTCACCCAACCCCCATCCCTGGGACTCACCCAGGAGGTTCTCATTAGTAGCCAGTGGTCCCTCAGTTGACAGAATCCAAAATGGTGCTGATGGTAGTACTAATCTAATTTCCTCAGGTTACCTTTGCTTAAACCAACGTAAAGGGAATTGGCATAGTCTAGATAAGCCAATATTATAGCCTGAACCAATATATCAAAATGTTGATGGAAAAAGCAACGTACTCTCCTCAGCATCCAAAAACTAAAAAAAACATTTTTTAGAAATGTTGTTAATTTGATTTGTCATAGTACTGTGAGACTACCACTGGGGGTCATCAGCCCTATTTTGGATTACAGCATATTCCAGAAAAGGAGGATTGTTGTCACCTGGGGGACCACTGGCCACCAATGAGGACCCCCCCCCCCTCCCAATGTGTGAGTTGTGGGAGCAGAGGAAGTATAGGAAAGGATTGGGTTTCTCAAGAAGGAAAAGGGTTTTGTGCATTGGGGGCTGGGTTGTTGAGGAAGGCCCTTAAAATTTGGACCAGGGTCCACAGGTCCTTCTAATTTGGATTAGGGGTCTGGTGGAGGAATGAGTGTGAAAGGGGAACAGGAGAGAGAGATTCTGAAGGGGGAGAACAGGGCTGCCACAACTCCAGTACCAGAGCTATGCTACCAGACTGCCAGTAGCACAGCTACATTTACCGCCTCCTCTTGAGGTGGCATTGTTTGGCTGTGTTATTGGCAGTCATGACAGCTAGTAAGCAGTATTGACCAGCATGCTAGTTGTCACAACTAACCATATCTCTCTCCACATATGTCATGCTTAGATCTGGCTGTCTCTCATATCAGGCAGCTAATGTAGAACTTTTACTACAGAGGCTACCTTTTTAATACAGGATTCAGCAGTGGGGGGGTCTGTGCTACTGACTGCCATGCACAGCTTAGCAAAAGGGCTCTAAATATCTGATTGATTGTTTATTCCACATGTATTATTTTCCTCCCCGGTCACAGGGGTGCCTGAAAATGCTGCTTCTTAATATAGCTAAAAGTATGTATGCTATGGAAACACATATGCTTATAACCACATTGAAAGGAAGGCAGTTTTCTAAGAAGTGGGCCCTAACATTTACACACTGATTACACACGTAATCATATTTATCCCAGGACAAGCAGGCAGGTATTCTCACTAATGGGTGATGTGATCCAACGGAGCCCCGATGCGGACGCTTCTTTGAAGAAAAACTCGAAGTTTCGAGTCGCCCGCACCGCGCATGCGCTAGTGCCTTCCCGCCAGACCCATTTACACACTGATTACACACGTAATCATATATACCAGGGGTGCCCAAAAGGTCGATTGTGATCGACTAATAGATTGCAAAGGCAACACGGGTCGTTAGCGGAGCCCATCCTGGATTTTGATTAAAATTTGTAAGGGCAATTAATCATGCGAGTAAAGGTATACTATTTATGTTTTCCCCCACTGCAGCTCCTTATGACTCTGCGCAATGGAGGGTTAAGTGACTTGCCCAGAGTCACAAGGAGCTGCAGTGGGGGAAAAAATAACGTACCTTTAATTGCATGATCAATCACAATTAAAATTTTAATTGAAATGCAGCCCTACCTGCATGAATGACTTTGTTCCCAGTAAACACTCACATTATAAAACAATCACATAATAAAAGATTTAAAACATTTTTTTTTAAAGGAACTTGATCCTGAGGAGTTTGAAAGCTTTAAGGATAATGCTGTCATCACAAAGAATGATGTAACGAAATATCAAGAGGCGCTGAAGAAGGAACTGAAAAATTGGGTACAGCAAGGGCATACAAACAAGGTAAATAATATTGTGATGCAGATTTACTATTCACTTTGGTATAGAGATTAATTATGGTAGAATATTTGTAAGTGCTGATCTTGTAACATACTATACAATAATGAGGAAATTCTACAAGACAGTTGAGAGCTTATTCGATATGGACATATGTAGGTGCCTCAGTTTACACTTTCCATAGGTCTGGTGTACATGGAGGAATCCTAAATGTAGCAGGCATGCTGGTAGCTTACAGAATCGCAGAGAGAGTGGGAGCCAGAAGGCTTTGAGCATGTGCAGATGCTCAAGGCCCACCAGAGATCAGCGGCAGGCTCTTTCGGCACCGGCACGTCCTATGGGTTGGTGCTGCGTGCTGATGCCCGATCGCGGTAAGGGGTTGGGGGTGCAACGCCGGTTCTCGGGGGCAATGCCGATTCTCGAGAGTGGAGGCTTGCATATCAAGTCAACGCTCGGTTTGCAAGGCAAGATTTGCGAGAGTGTTTTTTTGCTCGTGTTGCAAAACACTCGCAAACCGCGTTACTCGCAAACTGAGGTTTGACTGTATAATTCAAAAAGATAGACATTTAAATACCTATGTGATATAAATACGCATGAGATAAGTCTCTTTCAATTGAAAGGAAACTCCAGAGTGAGAAGGCATAAGATGAAGTTAAAAGATGATAGGCTCTGGAGTAAGGAAATACTTTTTACAGAAAGGGTGGTAGATGTGTGGAATAGTCTCCTTGTAGAGCAGGTGAAGACAAAGGCCTTGGCCCCTATGTTCTAGACTTACTGTGCCATTAACGGTTGACACTAAACCAGTTCTAACCAGTTTAATGCTGAAATATTTTAGCTTCCAACGCACATAATGGCTTTGCGCAGTCTTTTCCATGCTTCTTAGCATTCTCCGATAATACTATGGAAATGTAGTACAACGATGTTATTAATATTAAAATGAGCACTCCAGGCGATGCCCAGACATTGCTTGAGGATGCACAAATGAAGCACTGACCTTGAACTCTAAAAAATTATCAGCAGGTCTGGAGGTGTTAAAAGCATATTTAAGGTGAGTGTGGTAAAGACGCGTCTCATGCATGTGCATCAAAAGTGTACAGAGAATAGTTGGCAGTGATGACTTTTTTAGCCTCTAGGCTCTAGTTTCCAAGTAAATGACCTGGAAACTTCTGGAATTTATTTCTTTTTCCTCACTGTAATTGCATTAGAAGTCTTAGCTTAGCAGCTGCGTTTAGAGGGTGTATGCATCTTCATATATTATACGTTTTTTTTGATACACTCGTTGAAGACTCACAAGACTCCTGAGGCAGGCCGGTTAGGCCTAAACATGTGCATGTCGGGTCATAGAGTCATTGGATGAATTTACGAGACTTTGGATGAATAAAGGCATTTGAATTTATCAGATGAGTTGAAGGACACTTTTTTTGTGCGCACCATTCTGATTGGGACAATTCCACTCTGTTTCTTTGCAACAAAAGTGTACACCAATAGGTCTGGGCAGTGGCGTACCAAGGGGGGGGGGGCGGGAGGGGCGGTCCGCCCCGGGTGCCAGCCCTGAAGGGGTGCTCCCGGCCTTGCCGTTCAGTCCCCCCACACCCCCGAAGGACCACTCGCCCCACTGACCTTCCTGCACCACCTGTGAAGCAGCAAGCAGCAGGATCGCGAGGTCAGCTATCCCTGAGCTGCTTGGGCGCTGCTTCCTGCGCCGCGGTACCGCCCCTCCTCTGACGTCAGAGGAGGGGCGGGAACGCGGCGCAGGAAGCAGCGCCTAAGCTGCGCAGGGATAGCTGACGTCGCGATCCTGCTGCGGCTGCTTCATAGGTGGTGCAGGAAGGTCAGTGGGGCGAGCGGTCCTTCGGGGGTGGTGGTGGTGGTGGTGGGGACTGAACGGCAAGGCCGGGAGCATAGGTAGTGCTGCTTCATAGGTGGTGCGGGGAGGCCAGGGGGGCGAGCGGTCCTTCGGGGTGGGGCGGGTGGGCAGGCAGGCAGGCATTCAAGGGGGAGGGGGGTGACAGGCAGGCAGGCCTTCAAGGGGGGGGACAGGCCTTCGGGGGGGTGCAGACCTTCAAGGGGGAGGGACAGGCCTTCAAGGGGGGGGCAGGCAGGCCTTCAAGGGGAGACATGTCTACAAGGGGGGACAGGCCTACAAGGGGGTGGGCAGGCCTACAAGGGGGTGGGACAGGCCTTCAGGGGGGGTGCAGGCCTTCAAGGGGGGGGACAGGCCTTCAACGGGGGGACAGGCCTACAAGGGGGTGGGACAGGCCTTCAAGGGGGGACAGGCCTTCGGGGGGGTGCAGACCTTCAAGGGGGGGACAGGCCTTCAAGGGGGGGACAGGCAGGCAGGTCTTCAAGGTGGGGGGACAGGCCTACAAGGGGGAGGGACAGGCCTTCAAGGAGGGGACAGGCCTACAAGGGGGTGGGACAGGCCTGCAAGGGGGGTGCAGGCCTTCAAGGGGGGACAGGCAGACCTTTAAGGGGGGACAGGCCTTTGGGGGGGACCCTGGTTTAGAAGTACACGGAGGGAAGGGGGTGTTCAAAGAGACGTGCATATGCCAAACTTTGGGGGGGGATGAAGAAATAATGGGTCTGAAAATAGAGGAGAGGGAGAGAAATGATGGACCATGAGATTTAGGGAGGGAAGGAACTGAAAGGGAGAGAAATTGGACACAAGGGATGGTGTGGAGGAGGGATAGAGATACTGGATAGGAGGGTAATTGGGAAAAGAAAGGGAGAGATGGTGGACTCTGGGGTGGTGGGGAAGGAGGGAGAGATGCCGGATGAAAGGGTAGTTAAGAAAAGGTGGATCTGTGGAGGGAGATGAAAAAAAGGAAAGATACCAGACTTCCTGGGGAGGGAAGGGAAATGGAAAGGGAGGACAGAGTTGGCAGATGGATGGTTAGCACGCTGAAAGAAGAAAGAAGGAGACCCTGGCAAGCAAGTTATCAGAAGAAAACCAGAGCCTTGGACCAACAAGATTTGAAATATAACCAGACAAAAGGTAGAAAAATTAATTTTATTTTCTGTTTTGTGATTATAATATGTCAGATTTGAAATGTGTATCCTGACAGAGCTGGTGTTGGACTGCAAACGTGAGCTAGGATTTAACATAGAGAGGAAAAGTCCTTTTTGTTTCTTTATTTTATTTACACCACAGCGCCAGTGTGGTTAGGAGAAGCCAAAGGGGATGAAAAAGCTATAAAAACCCACCAGGAGTTTTGAAAAAAATCACCCAACTGGGCAGGAAAATCGAATTGAAAAACCAATTCAATAGGCTGAATCGAACCGAAATTTTTTTTCCTGAATCTGGCAGCATTAGTTTGCGCTACTGTCTTAGACTTTAGGACCTGGGATTGGGGAGAGATGGCATCCTCAGTATTTTATAATGCAAGTGAAACGAGGATTTGGTCAGACTTTTGAAGGGTCTGCAGAAAAAAAATATTGTATAGGCCGGGGACATGAGACAGCAGGAAATGGGAACTTTTCTTCCTTCTATTTTTGTGAATGGAAAGGCTGAGGATGTCAGAGAGTTCAGTTAAAATATGTGCTTTATAAGAAAATATAATAATGTGTTTTATAAAGTTTATAGCATAGCTGGCCTACCCAGTGAGGTGTTCCTAGTGGTGGTGGTGGCAGCGTGTCAATGTGTTGAGAGGAAGAGGTGGTCTGGGAAATTCTGAGCAAACTCCGGGCCCATTTCCACCCCCCAGTTAGTCCACTCCACTCAACTGGTTCACACACTGAGTGGGTCTTTGGGTGTTGTGTTGGGATCTCTTCCAGTGGTTTATCAGTATCTCCTTCTGGTCCAAGGAAGGAAACTTTGTTATCCTTAGCATTGACCTACAGAATATGTTTGTAACAGCGCTGCTTGTGTGGCATTAAGCTATGTAGTGATCGAAAGAAAAAACCAGACCTTTGCACATTTTTGCACTATATGGTGGGTGTATTAGGAGATTCACATTTCCTGCACAGCTAAGTCCATGTGAAGTTACCTTGTGCTGTATTTGACATCTAGCAAGGTCTCTGTTTGAAAGGAAAGATCTAAACTTAAAAATGAAGTGGCCAGAAGTTATGGTAAAAGCAGATAGTGTAGCTGGTTTTAAGAAAGATTTGGACAAATTCCTGGAGGAAAAGTCCATAGTCTGTTATTAAGACATGGGGGAAGTGTCTGCTTGCCCTGGATCGGTAGCATGGAATGTTGCTACTCTTTGGGTTTTGACCAGATATTAGTGTCCTGGATTGGCTACCATGAGAATGGGCTACTGGGCATGATGGACCATTGGTCTGACCCAGTTAGGCTATTCTTATGTTATGTTCTCATCTGTAGGGGCCTTTGATTTCACTTCTTATTTTAATGTATTTTTTTTCTGGGAACTTATCAGTGTTTTTTATAATGGGAACAAAAATGGAAGAGAATTAATGTGTGTGGGATGAGGGGGTAACTAATTTCTTCAGCTAAATAATTCAATCCACTTCAAACAGACATAGGAGAACTCACGCATCATTCACACACCCTCCAACCAAAAACGTCAAAAGAAAAAAACTGTTCGACAACCTCCTAGCCATTCAAGCTGCAACACTCGACCCCCAACTCTACAACCAATTGACATCGACCACAGACTGCAAAACCTTCAAAAAGAAATAAAAACACTTCTATTCAAAAAACACATAAAACCGAACTAACACAATCAGAACTGTCCCAAGCATCACCTGCAACTACTCCATATGTACTTCTGATGTCATGACAATTCAGACATAATTTATGTTATGTTATGTTATGTTTGGAATATAAGAAAATTTTCACTGCCTGTTTCTATTCTGACCATTTATTCCGTTTCATGGTCATTACAAAAAATATTTTTTTACATGGGGGGGGGGGGGTGTCAAGAAATGATGGGCCCCGGGAGCCACATACCCTAGGTACGCCACTGGGTCTGGGATGCTGATTGTAAGAGAGATGAAGATACATTTATCATATTTGATGGGAGGGGTTTCCATATACATGTATGTTAAAAGTGTGTCTCATGCATGTGTTTTAAAGGTGCATTTACTTAAGGATCTCTGCACAGGCCTCTCAAACCTAGTAGGAACATCAAAACCAAATTCTCAATCTGTTGAAGAGGCAGCCGCGGAATGGCACACTGAGGTAAAAACCCTATATGAAGGACTAACCCCAGTCAAAGAGATCAAATACTATCCTTCCTCTGGTTTACCGATGACTTACACCTAAGAAAAGAGAACTAAGGAGAGCAAAAAGGAAATGGTACAAATCCAAGCTGAACAGTGAAGGTCCAAATGGAAGGAAAAGCATGTAGAATATAAAAAAGCCACCCTAGAGGCTAAAAAGAAATACCATTCTGAACTATTAAGGATCCCCAATAGATCAAAAAACCTTTTCAAACTAACAAAACAGATATGACATCACAAGGAGACAACCAATGCCTGAACAACGAACTCGACAGCAAAACACTCTCAGACTACTTCGCTGACAAAGTAGACAAAATACAATCTCACCTTGACTCCGCCATACTACAGACATCATCCCTCCACAACTAGGACAAAACAATTAAAACTACTACTGGGCACCTAACTCACTTCAAAACACTCTCCCAAGATGACATCACCAAGATACTAGATGCTATTTGCCCCTTCGGCTCCAACCTGGACCCCTGTCCGCCTCACCTCCTGGTGGCGGTGAAATATGCCTTTGCAGACTCCATTCTCCCTCTCATCAACACCTCTCTAGAAACAGGCATAGTGCGTGCAAACTGGAAGTCAGCAGTCATCAGACCGATCCTGAAAAAACCCACCCTCAACCCTAACGTACCCAGCGACTTTAGACCTGTCTCTAACCTACCCTTTGGAAAATACAGTATTAAACCAATTGCACTCCTTTATCAACAAACAAGGAGCCCTCTCCGCCTTCCAATCTGGATTCAGGAAATTCCACAGTACTGAAACCATCCTTCTCGACATCGTTGACAACTGCTGGAAACTCATGGATAAGGGAAATGATGTCCTTGTGGTGCTGCTGGATCTCACTATTGACCATCCTCGCCTCACTGAATGGCTCTTTGAAATTGGAATCCGAGATGTTGCACTACAGTGGTTCACCTCTTTTCTGAATAACAAATCCCAAAGCGTTCTGCTCAGTGACATGCTGTCAAAACTGAAACCGATCAAATACGGTTTTCCGCAGGGGGCTCTGTTATATCCCCTTACTATTAAATCTCTATGTTAGATCTGTCTTGGACATAACCCACAAATATCAAATACAGATTCACTCCTTCACGGATGACATCCACTAGGAGAAGCCTGGAACGCTCAGATGGCGAAATGCCTAAACTCCTTTTGGAAATCAAAAACTGAATGTTTATAAATAAACTATAACTAAACACCTCCAAGACAAAACTCCTTTGGATCTGCAAAGAACGCTGCACTTGCGCCCGTTACTCGCTGTGCTGGGACTTGATTACTTTAACTGCAAAAGACCAAGGGCTCCTTTTACTAAGGTGTGCTAACGTTTTTAGCACATGCAGGATTTTAGCGCTCGCTAAACCCGCGCTACGCTAACACCAGCTCAGTGATGGCGTTAAGGTCTAGCGCGTGTAGCAATTTAACACGTGCTATTCCATGCGTTAAGGCCCTAACGCACCTTTGTAAAAGGAGCCCCAAGTGCGCAGCCTAGGAATACACCTTGATGGCAACCTGTTTCTTTCCGACCATATCTCCCAAATGGAATCATCCTCATATTACTTCCTACAACAAATCCGAAAAATAAGGAACTACTTTTCAGAGTCTGACTTCGCCCAACTACTCTAAGCCTTAGTACTCTCCCGCATGGTACATCTAAATGTGTGAGCGTGGTGGTGGAGGCATGGGCAGCGATGAGAGCCCTGGGCTGTGCGACTATGATGGAAGGAGCTCAGTCTCCGGCAGTGGCCTCTACTTCTACACAGAGCGAGACTTGGCATACGGCATTGCGCTCTGGCAGGAAATCTGCTAAGTCCCAGCCCTGAGTGCATTTGATCCTGTTCTGGCGAGCTTTTGGCTGTTCTCTCCAGCCTGGCCTGTTCTTTTTTGAGACTCTTTCCCTTGCCTCCCTCCGACCTGGTGGTATGGGAGTGACTGTGGGAGATTGGGACTCTTGCTGGAGCCTGTGCTCCCAGGTTGTTTGGGATTGGGCTTTGTTTGGGTGAATTTGGTTGTGAGGATGGGGCTTTGTATTGTGTGGGAGTGCTTGGTGTGTGTGTGCGGGGTGGGGGTATGCAGAGTGGCACGTTGTGTATGTTTGCGTGGGAACACTTTGGAAGTTTCATAGTTATTGGTATTGGGTGATGATTGCCTTTGGGGGAGGATTGCACTTTCTACAAGCTGGCAAATCCTGGCAATCAGGGTTTGATGCAGCATCGGGGAGGGAGGAGGGGGATGGGAAGGGGAGTTTGGTTGGTAAGCTTTTTACCGTGGGCTCTTGGAATGTTAATGGACTTAATAGTCCGGGTAAGCGTAGTATTGCGTATCGGGAATTGGTCAAAATGAAATAGGATGTCTGTTTACTTCAGGAAACTCACTTGAGGCCCAGAGATGTGGCGGTTTTACGTTCACCTTCTTTTGATCAGATCTGATCCCACCAGGGGTTAACTCCTGGTAAAAAGGTGGGTGGGCTTGCCATACTAGTCAGAAAGGGGCTGGGTCTTGTGGTGAACCAAGTCTATCGTGATGGTGCTGGTCGATGTCTGGCTCTTGTGGCTTCTTTACAGGGACGCCCCATCACCATTATCAATCTGTATGGTCCCAATGTAGGACAAGCTGGGTACTTTGACTCTCTTAGAGCTGAGTTGGTAGATTTTGTGAAGGGGTCTATCTATCTTGGTGGGGATTTTAATGTTACACCTGATGTTCATTTAGATCACTCTTTTGGTGGGACTCGCTCTCCTAGAGCTTTTCGAAAGACTTTACTGTCTCTGTTTTCTGCTCTGGGATTGGTAGATTGTTGGAGGTTGTCTCATCCTACGCAACGATCCAACACTCATTCTCATGCCCACCAATCGTATGCACGTATAGATGGGATATGGGCTCATCGTAATATGTAGGGTGGGATTTGGCTGGCTGAGATTGGTTCTATCCAGATTTCAGATCACGCACCAGTCTGGATAGCTTGTGCGGGATTTTGGGAGGAGGGGTGTATCGTTTTTGGCACCTCAATGAGTTTTTATTAAAGGATCCAGCTGTAGTTCGGGAGGTGGGTATCACCGTTGACCAATACCTTCAACATAATGATAATGATTCGGTTAGCGATGCTACTTTGTGGGATGCGCTGAAGGTGGTGGTCCAGGGAGTCTTTATAAAATGGGGTGCTCATCGTAAAAGAATGCGTGCACAACGTTCTTTGTCCCTTCATGAACAATTGGAGAAGCTGGGGAGGTTGCATCAGAGACACCGGGACCCTTTGGTATATGAACAACTTTTGAAGGTTCGTGCGGAGCTCTCTTTATTGCAGTTGGAAGATTATGAGTTTTTGAGATTGCGCTTGAGACAAACGATTTATGAGTATAACAACAAATTTGGGTCTCGTTTGGCCCGCTTTATTAAATTAAAGCAAGTGAGAGCGGCTATTACTTGTATATGGGACTCTGCGGGTACCACTCATTGTACAGGCCAGGCTATTCGGAAAGTTTTTCTTTCTTATTATTCTGATTTGTATCGGGCGTCAGCGGGGGGGTCTACTACTGCTGTTGAGGGATATTTGTCTGCGTTACGGCTTCCCCAACTTTCGGACCCTGACCGGGACCTTCTTAATGAACCTATTGAGCTGGGGGAAGTCCTGGGTGTCATTGCCAACTTGAAATTGGGGAAATCGCCAGGGCTGGATGGGTATACTAATCAATTCTACAAACAATTCCATGTAGTTCTGTCTCCGCTGTTGGTTCGCGTTGTTAATGGAGTGCGGTGCGGTTCTCCCTTGCCCTCCTCTATGGGGGAGGCTGGGATATCGGTCCTGCTCAAACCGGGAAGAGACCCCACAGGGTGTGGCTCATACCATCCAATATCATTGTTGAATACTGTTGCAAAAATTTTGGCGAAGGTTTTGGCTCTTCGGTTGGGCAAGGTGCTGCCCACTCTGGTACATTTGGATCAATCTGGCTTTGTTCAATGTCGGCAGATTTGTGACAATATTAGAACGTTACATCTATTATGGGCAGTCCAGCGGACCCCTGCTAATATTGCCTTTTTGGTGATTGATGCCGAAAAGGCTTTTGATCAGGTTGCATGGGAGTTTTTATGGCAAGTGATGCATAAGATGGGGTTGGGCTCTTATTTTTTGGCCTGGGTGCAGGCCTTTTATAGGGCTCCTAGGGCCACTGTGCGGATTAATGGGGGGTATACCAATTTTTTTTCCATAGCTAGGGGGACCCGACAGGGTTGTCCTCTGTCTCCATTGTTATTTGCCCTTTCTATGGAACCTCTGGCTATTCGTATTCAGGAACATGGGGACTTACAGGGAGTGCAGGTAGGGGACTTGGAACATCGTATAGCCCTGTTTGCTGATGATGTTTTGTTGTATGTTCGGGACCCGGAGCCTCCCTACCGATTCTGGTTGATCTTTTTTTGGAGTATGGGCGAGTATCAGGGTTTACGGTGAATATGAATAAATCTGAACTTTTGGAGGTTACCTTGGGTGAAGCGGATCAACAGCGCCTATCGGCTCGGTTCCCTTTTCTCTGGGCTCCTGGGGTCCTTTGCTATTTGGGGATTTGCTTGCCCGTAGATTTAACCCAACTGTATGAGGTAAATTATGCTCGGATTGTTAAACAGATTCGGATCGACATTCAAAGATGGAGTGGTTTATGGTTGTCGTGATGGGGTCGCATTGCCATTATAAAAATGAATGTTTTGCCTCGCTTACTTTTTCTGTTCCAAACGTTGCCGATTCCTGTCCCTTCTTTGGTTTTGAAGCAGTTACATACCTTGTTTTTTCGATTTATTTGGCAGGGGAGGCCTCCTTGTCTTTCTCAGCATGCTTTGTGGGCAGCCAGGTCGTGTGGGGGGCGTGCTGTACTTAACTTGTTTTGGTACTTTCGAGCCGCTCAATTACGTCTTCTGTTAGACTGGGAGATTGCTGACTTTAAACTGGCGGTGTGAATGGAGCAACATTTTGTGGGCCCTCATTGTTTAAAGTATTGGCTTTGGTCTTCTTCCATGGGTCGCGTGCGCTTAGAGAGTAGGGGGAATCCGTTTTTGGACCATCTTTTGAAATTGTGGTGCGATACACGTAAGCGATGGGGAGACGGGGTAGTCCCATCTATTTTTGGTGCGGTACGGGAGGAGCCTCTGTTCCCTGTTGGTAGAGAGAGTCGCACTTTTCAGCAGTGGGCCCACTCGGGGTTGTGTACCTTTTGGGATGTACTTTAGAAGGGGGTCCTGGTGTCTTTTGAAACCTTTCAGCTTAGTAATGCCTTTCCCAATGGTGATTTTTTGGCCTACTCTCAAATTCGTCACTTTATTCATTCCCAAGGTTGGGATAGGGGGTCTCTCCATTCTATTGATCCTTTTGGTCATATGTGGTATACTCTCCGGATCCTTCCTAAACCTATCTTTGTTCTTTACCAATATTTTCGGGGCTTTATTTCTTTTCCATCTAGCTATCAGAGGGCCTGGAAGGTGGACTTGAGCTGTACATTTTCTGCTCAGGAGTGGGCCACGATTTGTACCGAAGTTGGAAAGGCCTCCTCTTGTGTTCTTATCCAGGAAAATGCCTATAAAATGTTTACTAGGTGGTATTACACACCGATGCGTCTCCATCGTATGTTTCCTGGTGCTTCGGCTTTGTGTTGGAGATGTGGGACTATCCCGGGGACCTTTTTACATATTTGGTGGGAATGTCCGATTTTACAGCCTTTCAGGACTTATGTGGTAGGTTGTTTATCTCAATTGTTACAAATTCTCTTGCCTTTTTCTCCACAGGGTTGTTTGTTAGGCCTTTATAATCTATGTTTACATTCTTAGCAAACTAAGATTAGGCGCTGGGGATTGGCCGCAGCCAAATATTTGATCGCTTCTCATTGAAAGCAGGTGGTTGCACCTACCCAGCTGGAGTGGACTTTAAAAATTAGACTCATCAGCACTATGGAACTTTCTATTGCGAAGCGACATGGTTATTATTATACATATACCCGGACTTGGTCTCTGATAATGGATAAAGTGGATTATCCCAGGACAAGCAGGCAGCATATTCTTGACTGATGGGTGACGGCACCGACGGAGCCCCAGTACGGACAATTTTAGAGTGATTGCACTCTAAGAACTTAGAAAGTTCTAGTTAGGGCGCACCGCACGTGCACGAGTGCCTTCCCGCCCGACGAAGGCGCGCGGTCCCCAGTTTCTTAGTTTCCGCGGAGCTAAGAAGTCGCGTGTTTCCAATGGCTGTTGGAAAATCCTTTTTGTCGCCTTCCCGCTCGCGAATTAATTTTCTTCGTAAAATTCTTCACGTTCTTTTTCTTTTCTTTTTCTTGTTAATTAAAAAAAAAAAAAAAAAGTCAATTTTTTTCGACTTTTTTCGGTCGGCCCCGGCGGGGCTTGTTGGCACCATCGAAGCCTCGGACTTTGATTTTGCTACTGCCGTTTTTCCCTTCATGCCCCCTTCACTGGGTTTTAAAAAGTGTCAGCGGTGTGCATGCCCTATTTCGTTATCCGACCCGTACAAGTGGTGCCTTCAGTGCTTGGGTCCGGACCATAGGGCTGAGACGTGCACCCGCTGTGCTTCTCTTCAAAAGAGAACTTTGAAGAATCGCCAGATTCAGCAGCAGCTTCTTTTTGGTGCCGCTATGGAAGTTCCACCGGCATCGACCCTGGCATCGGCAACTTCCTCCAAATCGGCTCCGGCGCTTTCGACACCGCAAGATACATCTTCGGTGTCGCACCCCACAGGTAAGCCGGCTAAGAAGCCATCCCCTACAATTCTCGGCCCGCCAGTTGAACATGCAGTGAGCCAAGTCCTGCAGACTGCGTGCCGGCCCCGTAAACGCTCCGCTCCGATAGAAGTTACTGCCTCTTCATCGGCATCGACTTCGCCTGAGCGTCGAGCTGAACCGCAGGTACCGAGCAAGAAAAAATCGGTACCGGTGCCATCGGGACTATCCCTGGATGAGCGCATAGCATCCATTCTCCAGGTCCAGCTTAAGGAGCAATTACAGCACCTTCTCCTGGCTCTTCTAACTCCGAACCTTCCAGTGTCGGTACCCACTGAGCCTACGGTACCGATCGTCGACCAGCCTATTTTGTCGGCATCGACGTTATCGGCACTGCTTAAATCTGCCTCTTCCATGTCTATGCCTATTTTGTCAGTAGAACCAAAGTCTCTTCGTCGAGCTGTTCACTCAGTCTCTGATCCGGTACCGCTTTCTGACACCCGTACCGCTTTACATTCACCAGGTACGGTGTCGATGCGTTCCGGCAAATCGGTACGTAAAAACCAGACATACCGAATCCTCTACTCCTCTATCTCAGGGCTGTCTTCCATCGGTACGTGACCCTGATTTATGGGATGATTCCGAGAACCCCCTCGGTACCGAGGATGACTTTTCATCGGATGAGGCTGATCCATCTGTGCAGGATCCTGCTAGTAAGCCAGAGCACACTTCCTTCACTAAGTTTCTTAAGGAGATGTCAGACACCCTTTCAATCCCATTAGAGTCTGATTCTAAAAAGTCCAAGGCATTCCTTGATGCTTTGGATTTTGACCAACCTCCCAAAGAATTTTTGAAATTACCCCTTCACAATATCTTAAGGGAAACTTTTTTTAAAAATCTGGAGACTCCTCTCACCATCCCAGGAGCTCCAAGAAAACTGGAATCACTTTATAAGGTTATTCCCATTCCAGGGTTTGACAAACCTCAGCTGCCACATGAATCTTTGCTGGTGGAGTCAACCCTGAAGAAATCTGCAGGATCAAGTGTGTATGCTTCTGTCCCTCCTGGCAGAGAGGGCAAGGCTATGGACAAATTCGGTAAACGACTTTACCAGAATGCTATGTTGGCCAACCATTCAGGTAACTATGCATTTCACTTCTCGTTTTACCTGAAACATCTTATTCAGCAAATGGCCACTTTTCAAAAATATATTCCAGACCGCAAGCTTTCTGCTTTTCAGCAATGTACTGCCAGTCTCTTTCAGCTCAGGAAGTTCATGGTCCGTTCCATCTATGACACATTTGAACTGACATCCCGAGCTACTGCAATGTCTGTAGCTATGAGACGATTAGCATGGCTTCGCGTCTCCGAACTTGATGTTAACCACCAGGACCGCCTTGCCAATGCTCCTTGCCTGGGTGATGAGCTGTTTGGAGAATCTCTGGATACCACCACCCAGAAGCTTTCGGCTCATGAGACGAGGTGGGATACCTTATTGAAAACCAAAAAGGAGCCCCCTCCTGCTCGTCCTTTTAGACAGCAGACATCGTATCAGCATCGTTTCTCTGCTCGGCCGATTCAGCCTCATCCTCCCCAGCCTCGGAGACAGCGGCAACAGCAGCACCAACAGACTCGCCAACAACAGCCGCCTGCAATAAAGCCTATTGCTCAGCCTAAACCAACTTAGCCCTTTTGACTCTATTCTCCAGGGCATCGCCAGTCTTCCTCCCTCATGTCCTCTTCCACAACCTATAGGAGGTCGCCTCCAATTTTTTCTGGGCCGATGGGAGGTAATTACCACCGATCAATGGGTGCTCTCTATCATCGCCCATGGCTACTCCCTCAATTTTCAGACTCCTCCTCCGTTAGGCCTTCCAAAAGAGTCTGCTTCCAACAGGTCTCAATCCCTCCTTCTCACTCAAGAGGTTCAATCCCTCCTTCTTCTCAATGCCATCGAAGAAGTTCCTCCAGATCAGCGAGGTCAGGGATTTTACTCCCGGTACTTTCTAGTTCCCAAAAAGACCGGAGACCTCAGACCTATCTTAGATCTCAGAAATCTCAACAAATGTTTGGTCAAGGAGAAGTTCAAAATGCTCTCTCTTTGCCACCCTCTACCCTATTCTCACTCAGGGCGACTGGCTATGCTCCCTCGATCTCAAAGAGGCCTACACTTATATTCCTATCCATCTGGCGTCCAGGCAATATCTACGCTTTCTCATCAATCAAACTCATTATCAGTACAAGGTGCTACCCTTCGGTCTGGCCTCCTCTCCCAGGGTATTCACCAAGTGTCTGATTGTGGTAGCAGCCTATCTCCGCTCTCACAATTTTCAAGTCTTCCCTTATCTGGACGACTGGCTGATCAAGGCTCATTCTCCTCAGGCGGTTCTTCTTGCCACCAACCAGACCATTCGCTTTCTTCAACTGTTGGGTTGCGAAATCAATCTTCCCAAGTCGCACCTCATTCCAACCCAGTGACTTCAATTCATTGGCGCCATTCTGGACACTGTTCTCATGAGGGCGTTTCTTCCATCCAACCGCCTTCAGACTATATTTCATCTCTGTCGGCAGGTGTTTCAACAGATTATCATCTCTGCAAATCACATGATGGTGCTCTTGGGGCATATGGCATCGACGGTGCATGTCACCCCCTTCGCACGTCTTCACCTGCGCACTCCTCAATGGACCCTGGCCACCCAGTGGTCACAAGCGACAGATCCTTGCTCACAACACATATCTGTGACATCGTCTCTTCGACAGTCGCTACTTTGGTGGTTGACATCTTCAAATCTATCCAGAGGTCTACTGTTCCATCTACCTCCTCATCATCTAGTCATCACCACAGATGCATCCCCCTATGCCTGGGGAGCTCAATTGAACGAATTCCAAACTCAAGGTCTTTGGACTGCCCGGGAAAAGAAACATCACATCAATTTCCTGGAGCTCCGAGCAATGTTTTACGCCCTCAGGGCATTCCAACATCTCCTCTTTCCTCAAGTACTACTCCTTTGCACAGACAATCAAGTTGCAATGTACTACATCAACAAACAGGGAGGGACGGGCTCTCGCCTGTTGTGTCAGGAGGCCCAACGGATTTGGTCTTGGGCGACAGCTCGTCATTTATTCCTGAAAGCTGTCTATATTCAAGGGGAACAGAATTCCTTAGCAGACAATCTCAGCAGAATTCTCCAACCCCACGAATGGACTCTCGATCCCTTGACTCTCCAGTCCATTTCGCTCAGTGGGGCACTCCTCAAGTGGACCTTTTTGCAGCTTCTCACAATCATCAACTGCCCCTGTTTTGCTCCAGACTCTACTCCCCTCACCGTCTGGCACCCGATGCATTTCTCCTGGATTGGACCAATCTCTTCCTCTATGCATTTCCTCCTCTACCTCTCATGCTACGGACATTGTTCAAGCTCAGGAGGGAACAAGCCACCATGATTCTCATCGCTCCACGGTGGCCCAGGCAACACTGGTTCTCCCTTCTACTTCAACTCAGTTCCAGGGAGCCCATACTTCTTCCACTGTTTCCTTCTCTGCTTACTCAGCATCAGCAGTCCCTACTACATCCCAACTTAAAGTCTCTCCACCTGACAGCTTGGTATCTCTCGGGCTAACTTCGGCTCACTCACTTCTTTCTCAGCTTGTCCGTTCTATCATTGATGCTTCCAGGAAACCGACCACCCTTCATTGTTATCAACAGAAGTGGTCTTGGTTTTCTTCCTGGTGCCTCTTGCATCATCACAATCCCACGTCTCTAGCAGTGGGACTGGTGATGGACTATCTTCTTTCCTTGTCTGACTCTGGTCTCAAATCTACCTCTATCAGAGTTCATCTCAGTGCCATTGCTGCCTTTCATGAGCCAATTCATGGAAAACCCCTCTCTGCTCATCCTTTGGTTTCCAGGTTCATGCGGGGCCTTTTCAACGTGAAACCACCTCTCAAGCCCCCTCCTGTGGTCTGGGATCTCAATGTAGTTCTTTCCGCCTTAATGAAGCCTCCTTTTGAACCTTTGGCCACAGCACATTTCAAATTTCTCACTTGGAAAGTGGTCTTCCTTATTGCTCTCACCTCTGCCAGGAGGGTCAGTGAGTTGCATGCATTAGTGGCCGATCCACCTTTCACTGTTTTTCACCATGATAAGGTGGTTCTGCGTACCCATCCAAAGTTTCTCCCTAAGGTTGTGTCTGACTTTCACCTTAACCAGTCCATTGTCCTACCTGTTTTTTTCCCGAAGCCTCATTCTCATCCAGGTGAACAGGCGTTACATACCTTGGACTGTAAACGTGCTTTGGCTTACTATCTCGAACGCACTAAGCCTCACAGATCATCTCTTCAACTTTTTTTGTCTTTTGACCCTAACAAGATGGGTCATCCTGTTTCTAAACGCACTTTATCCAATTGGCTTGCTGCTTGCATTTCATTCTGTTATGCTCAGTCGGGACTGACACTGGAAGGTTCTGTCACAGGCCACAAGATTAGAGCTATGGCAGCGTCTGTAGCTTTCCTCCGTTCCGCTTCCATTGAGGAAATCTGCAAGGCTGCTACTTGGTCCTCAGTTCATACTTTTACATCTCACTATTGTCTGGATGCATTCTCCAGACGGGATGGACACTTCAGCCAATCTGTTTTACAAAATTTGTTTTCCTAATGGCCAACCTTCCCTCCGTCCCTCTTTTTGTTAGCTTGGAGGTCACCCATCAGTCAAGAATATGCTGCCTGCTTGTCCTGGGATAAAGCACAGTTACTTACCGTAACAGGTGTTATCCAGGGACAGCATGCAAATATTCTTGCGTCCCTCCCACCTCCCCGGGTTGGCTTCTTAGCTGGCTTATCCTAACTGGGGACCGCGCGCCTTCATCGGGGGAGAAGGCACTCGCGCATGCGCGGTGCGGCCTAACTAGAACTTTCTAAGTTCTTAGAGTGCAATCACTAAAATTGTCCGTACCGGGGCTCTGTCGGTGCTGTCACCCATCAGTCAAGAATATCTGCCTGCTGTCCCTGGATAACACCTGTTACGGTAAGTAACTGTGCTTTCCTTGCATTGATTGTATTTCTGTGGGTGGGGGGGGGTGTTGTTAGGGGGGATCTCCTGCAGAACCAATAGGAGACCTCTCATTGCTGTTTGTAGGGCTTTGTGGTGGGTTGTGGAGTTCTGATTGCAGATGGGTATCGGGGACTTGATTGTCTTAATGGTTCTATTACTTGTGTTATGTGGATTTAGTGTTTTGCCCTGTTGTACGGCTGTTTGTATATTTCAAAAATTTTTCAATAAACATTTATTAATAAAAAAAAAAAAAATTAAAAACCAATGATTAGAAATACTGTAATGATCTAAATCAGGGGTGTCCAACCTGCGGCCCGGTGAAGTATTTTGTGCGGCCCCAGTCGAGGGCGATGCAGTGTTTTCCTCTGCTGCCCCTGGGTGTTTACCGTCTTGCCGGCTCCCTCCTCTGTCTTGCTACAGCATTTGCGCGATTGTGCGGCCCCAGAAACATTTTTTTCAGCCAATGCGGCCCAGGGAAGCCAAAAGGTTGGACACCCCTGATCTAAATGGTCCTTTATAAAATCATTGTCAATTAACTGCCTAAATATTTCGTAAACAGATATGTCTTTAAGTGTCTCCTAAATTTCAAATAGGAGTCAGAAAGCATAAGCAGTTCCAGCCTTCTTTACCCCATAATGCTGCCTGATATGAAAAAAGATTTTGATGATGCTTTATTAATTTACATCCTATAACAGGTTGAAAAACAAAATTCAAATGTGAATTTCTCTTGTATCTGTTGGTTGCAAAAGAAAACAGCTCAATTATATATTTGGGAGATAAACCAAACAAAGCCTTGAAGCAGAAGCAATCAAATTTAAACTTCACCTGTGCCTCCACTGGCAGCCAATGTAGTACCCAATAGGAGGGTGTTACATGATCATATTTCTTCAACCCCAAAATCAACCTGACCACCGCATTTTGGATCATGCATAATCGCTGCATAGTCCTCTGGGATATTGCCAAATAAGCAATATTGCAGCAATCAAGCTGACTAAATATAAGAGACTGCACCAAAATTCTAAATGATGAAACATCAAAATATGCCCTAATGGACCGAAGCTTCCAAAGAGTAAAGAAACCTTTTCCAACCAAAGAATCCACCTGATTCTTCATAATCAAGCCCTGATCCAGTATTATTCCCAAAACCTTAATGGTAGATTGAATAGGATTGCTGAATTTATTTATAATCAAAGATGTCTTGGTATCAAATGGGCATGGCAAAGCTACAAAGAACCTCATTTTTCCTGAGTTAAGCTTTAATTTAAATTCAGTCATCCATTATTCCATTAGACCTAATACCTCTGTTGCCTTAGGAATGACTTCAGAAAGAGAATTAGCAAATGGAATAATGATCATAAAATCATCTGCATAGCTAAACAATTTTATCCCCAGTTGAGACAGTTGCGCATCCAGTGATGACATATGAACATTAAAAAGCAGTGGGGACAATGGTGAACCTTGCGGAATGCCAGATGAATTATTCCAAATACCTGAAAGATCACTATTAAAATGAATCTAATAGGTGCGAGATATGAGAAAACCCCAAAACCATTCTAACACCTCTCCTTAGATACCAATAGCATCCAAACATTGCAACAGTTTCCCATGGTCCACTAAATCAAACGCCAAACTCATGTCAAATTGCATGATCAAGGCGTTAAGACCTTTACTAAATAAGGAACACAAACTGTCCAAAATAGCCGCAATTACTGGCTCGGTGCTAAATAAGGGTCTAAACTGACTGAGATTCATGCAAAAGAGAAAATTGATCAAGATATTCCATTACTTGAGAATGAACCAATCCTTCCATAATTTTTACAAAAAATGGAATGGATGCTACTGGTCTATAATTACTGATCATTGCCAATGATTCTTTAGGGTTTTTGGGGATTGGAGTAATTATAATATGACCCAGGCCCATAAGCCACTCTAATCACTGCATTCATGGTGAAACATGTTCACCCACCAAAACCCCCCAGAACTCTATTGTATTGCCATACAGGTGGCACCTGCAGCCATAAGGCCTATTGGGGTGGTAGACAGGTGGGTTTAGTAGGTTTTGGAGGGCTCATCATAACTATAAGGGAGTTCTGGTGAGATGTTTATATGGCCCCTTTTTGTGAAGTTCACATCAGTGCCCTGTAAGGTGTCCCACTACTCTGTTGCAATGTCTAGGTGGCCAGTCCATCACTTTGCTTGTCCCTCACACGTCTAAAAGGTCTTGTTCTAGGCATTTTTGACTTGGACAAATTTTTGGACAAGAATGGTGTATAAAGATAGACGACTTAGCAGTCTGGATGATCAAATGGCTGGACGTACAAGTAGATGATTCTTGAAAAAAATATATATATTTTGGATGTATTTTTTGAGAATGGACTTTGGACATGTCTAACTTTGGGCAACTAGCGACTTAGGCCAAAATCGGACTTAGACGTATTTTTGATTATACCCCTCCTTGTATGTTTAACCTGTAACCAGTACTGAGCTCTTCGGGGACAATGGGTCAGAAAACTAACTAACTAACTAAATATGCTGGCAGGTCTGGGGCTGCTGATTACATGAGAGGTGGAAGTTAAAAAAAAAATACAGGGGGCAGCATATATATCCCACAGAAGCAGTGTAGAAAAAAGCATTTGCATCATTTGCTGGTAGTTCCCCGTCCCTCCCCTCTGCCTTTGGCATTGATGGATGCACATAAATGACATACAGTATAAGACATTCTTTGGCAGTTACTTGCTTTATGGCAAGAAAAACCCAGAAAGTATGTCGTTAATATTAGATTTAAGCAGGCTATAAGGTTTTTAAATAAAGCGGTTCACAAAATACATACATAGTCTTCAAAAGATTGCACTGTAAAATTTAAAAGCCCATGAATTATATGCGTTTGTAATCCACTTGTATTTTGTGCTACAACGGACAACATTATAGATGGATGCTTATGACATGCACCCATGATGTGCTACAATAAGGCACACCTATGATTGACACTCATGCACGTCAATGATGTAACATTTCCTGGTGTATGCACACATTTATGGACCATTCTGTGCATATGGGTGACGGGACTAAAGCGCGCCGGATAAAGACGCTAAGACAAATGCGTGCAGGATGTCAGCGCACCGGATTAAAAGATAACTTTAAAACGCTCCGAGGAGTGTGTGTGTGGGGAATCCCACGATTTTACTTAGAAGTGTTGCCACTGCCGTTCGGGTGGGGGAGGGGAAACCCCCCCCCCCCACACACACACACACACTTACAGAGGAAACTAATTTTTCACTAAAACATTGGGAAAAATTATACTTTCCTCTCTAATGGGGGTGGGTTTCCCTCCCAACCCCCAATGGCAGCACCAATATTTCTAAGTAAAATCAGGGGGTTTCCCCCACACACACCCCCTCGGAGCGCTTTAAAGTTACCTTTTAATCCGGTGCGCCCCTCTCTCTCCCTGCCTCCATTCTGTGCTTCAAGTACGTGCCTTCCTCTGGCTGACTCTCTCCTCCTTCCTGCTTGCAGTCGTTTCTCTCTATAAAGTGGTGGGCGACAGCTCCTATGTGTGTCCCGCGACTGAGCCAGAAGTCTGCCCTCTGACGTGGGAGAAACTTCCTCCGATTTCAGAGGGAAGGCTTCTGGCTCTGCCACGGGACACACATAGGAGCCACCGCCCATTGCTTTATGCAGAGAAGCAACTACGGCAGGAAGGAGGAGGGAGCCAGCCAGAAGGTAAACACCCACCGGAGGAATGAGAGTACCCAAGAAAGGGATTTGGGGGTAATGGTGGACATGACAATGAAGCCGACGGCACAGATCGCGGCAGTCGCTAAGAGAGCGAATAGAATGCTAGGTATAATCAAGAAGGGTATTACAACTAGGACGAAAGAAGTTATCCTGCTGTTGTATCGGGCGATGGTGCGTCCACATCTGGAGTACTGCGTTCAATATTGGTCGCCGTACCTTAAGAAGGATATGGCGTTACTCGAGAGGGTTCAGAGGAGAGCGACACGTCTGATAAAAGGGATGGAAAACCTTTCATACGCTGAGAGATTGGAGAAACTGGGGCTCTTTTCCCTGGAGAAGAGGAGACTTAGAGGGGATATGATAGAGACTTACAAGATCATGAAGGGCATAGAGAGAGTAGAGAGGGACAGATTCTTCAAACTTTCAAAAAATAAAAGAACAAGAGGGCATTCGGAAAAGTTGAAAAGGGACAGATTCAAAACGAATGCTAGGAAGTTCTTCTTTACCCAACGTGTGGTGGATACCTGGAATGCGCTTCCAGAGGATGTAATAGGACAGAGTACGGTATTGGGGTTTAAGAAAGGATAGAACAATTTCCTGCTGGAAAAGGGTATAGAAGGGTATAGATAGAGGATTACTGCACAGGTCCTGGACCTGTTGGGCCGCCGCGTGAGCGGGCTGCTGGGCACGATGGACCTCAGGTCTAACCCAGCGGAGGCATTGCTTATATTCTTATGTAAGGCACGTACTTGAGGCACAGAATGGAGAGAGGGAGGCAGAGAGAGGGGCGCTTTGGGACTCTGGAGGGAGAGGGGTGCATTGGAACTCGGGAGGGAGGGAGAGGGGTACGTTGGGACACCAAAGGTAGAACAGGACCCCCCATTTGTAAGTACGAGTCTAACGTAAGACAAATGTTCATAAAACAAGGACTACCTGTATTAAATTGTGACCAATATTTTTAGGGACCCGTTTACTAAGCCACACTAAAAAGTGGTCTTGCTATCCCCAGCATGGGACTTTCCTGTAAACTGAGGCCAGATTTAGTATGGTTTCCATTTTTTCTTTTAATGGCTATGTGCTAATTTCCCCATTAGTGCATATTCTGTAGGTTGTAAAGGCTCATGTGCTAACCACATATAAATCATTTAGCATGTGGTGATGAACCTGCGGTGATTAGTGCAGCACACATTCTTTGCACCCCATACATACCCCCAACACTAAAAAAATAAAATTATTTTTTAGCACATGGGAAATGTATGCCAGTCCCAAAACTACTGCTGGACTTTTATGCAAGCCCCACATTAGTGCTTACCGCAGCTTACCGTATATACTTGAATATAAACTGAGATTTTTGGTCCAAAAAGAAGGACCAAAAGTGGGGGGTTTATATTCGAATCTCTCATCTCTTCCCACCATCTGATAACCAGCATTTTATCTTCAACCCCACCCTGTCTTCCTGCAGTAACTCTCATATCTTACCTTTGCCTCCACCCCAAAGACCCACATTTCTTTCTTAACACCCCATCTCTGCAGTAACCAACATTTCCTGCTTTCTCCCCCACTCCAAGGAATGGCATTTGTTACTCAACTCCCTCTCCTTCCCCCTCCCCCCGATGATCGGCATTTGTTTCTTAACTCCCCCCCAATGCCAAGCATTTGTTTCTTTAAAAAATCCTGCCACTGTTGCAGCTGCAACCAATGTTTCCCACTTGCCTGCCCGATAACCAGCTTGTCACTTATTTGTTTCTCTGGGGCCTTGAGCATCTGCGAATGCTTTTAGGCCTAGCGGCTCCTGCCCTCTCTGAGAGTGGGTGGGAGCTGGTAGGCCTAAGAGCATGTGCAGATGCTCAAAGCTCCACTCCGATCCAGTGAGTAAATAACTGCCAGCATCTGCCAGAGAAGCAAGTAAGTGAAAACTAATTATCTGGGTGTGGGGTACGAAATGTTGGTTGCAGCGGCAGGGGATTGAGAAGCAAGTGCTGGTCAATGGGATGTAAGTGGATGCAGGAAATGTCTGCTAGGATGGCAATAGCAGCATGCATAAGGTGACCATACGTCTTGTTTTGAACGGAACCATCCTGTTTTTAGATCCCCTGTCCCATTATCCCCACACACAACTTCAGGACGCCGAAATGTCCCATTTTCAGGGACAGCATCCCGAAGCTGTGCGCAGGGACAACGGGACAAGCGATCACTTCCCCTCCCTCCTTCCCTGCCATGCCAAAGCCAGCCTCCCTCCTTCCTTCCCTCCAGCGCCTATTCATCCCCTCCCCCGTCTGCCTCCGCTGCTTGCCTGCCTCTTTCCTTCCCTCCCTTCATCACCGATTCAAACCTCTGCCCTGATCCGCCGCTTCTTGCCGCCCATAAGCCTTCTTTCTGACGTCAAGGTTGGCCCGGAACTTCCTCTGCGACGTCAGAATTGACTTTGGGAACAAGTTTTCTGGGTGGCAAGAAGCAGTGGTGGTGGACCGAGGGGGAGGGGGGATTTGAATCGGCGCTGCACTGAAATACAGACAATTCTGACATTTAACATTGCAGAGGTGGTTGAAGTCTGATGTCAGAGAAGAGCATCTGTGTGTAAGCTGAAGCTGGTACAGCTATGCCCTTGTTCATCGAGGCTCTGTGAGTAGGAGCTGGGTCTTATAATTTGTCAGGACTGCCCGAGAAAATAAGAGGGGTATAATTGAAAGGGACGTCTAAGTCCATTTTCGTCTAAGTCGCAAGTTGTCCAAAGTAAAAAACAGCCTAGGACACATTTTCGAAAAATGAATCCAAAATTTTTTCTTTCAAAAATCGTCTAACTATACGTCCAGCAGATCTGATCGTCCAAGTTGCTAAATCGTCCATCTTTATACCACATTTTCGTCCAACTATTCGTCCAAGTCAAAAACGCCTAGAACAAGCCCTGTTGGACGTGGGAGGGGTCTGCAAAGTGATGGACTGAACATCCAGACATGGCACCTAAATAGTGCGGTACCTTACAGAGCACTGCTGTGAACTTCACAAAAAGGGTGCCATGTCTTCTTCTCACTACAGCTCCCTTATAGGTCATGGTGAGCCCCCCAAACCACTTCCAGAATCCCCTAGACCCACTTATCTACCACTCTAATAGTCTTTATGGCTGCAGGAGCCACTTATATGCCAGTAAAAAAGGTTTTTGGGGGTGTATAGGGGAGTGCACATGTTTCAGCAACAATGCAGTGATTACAGGGGCTTATGAGCATGGGGCCTCCTCTCCATGGGTCCTTAACCCACCCCAAGATGGCTTAAGCTGCCTCTGTGCTGGACGACTAGCCTTTCCTATGCCAGACTGCCAGGTGATGATGGTCTGGAGGCTGAATTTTAAAGGTGTGATTACGATTTTTATAGGGTTGGGGGGGTCGGTGATCACTGGTGTAGTGTTTGGGGGGGTCTGTATTATGTGTTTGCAGTGCTTATCTGGTGACTTTAGATGGTTTTTTTGTGACTTAGACCATGTTTTAAATGGTCTAAGTCACAACGTCCAAATTCCGTCTAGGCTCTGTTGTAAAACTTTTGGTTATACATGCTGTACGACTAAGTCTAAGCTTGCCTACGTCCCGCCCAAATCCCGCCCTCGACACTCCTCCTGAAACACCCCATTTAGCTATGGTCGTTCAGCGGCACTATGAAGGCCTAGGTCGTTTAGAAATACGTCCAAAACCCGGTTTGATTATCGGCACTTGGACGTCTTTCGATTATGATCATCCAAGTGCCGACTTAGGTCGGTTTTTGGACGTTTTTCTCTTTCGATTATGAGCCCCTAAGTGTGTCACTGGAACTCCAGCACCAAAAGAGAACAATTGTGTGGCACTTCAAGTAAATTAAAAGTATTAGTTTTCCCTGCATGCCCTTAAGTGAATTTAATAGTAAGGGAGACAGTTTTGTGTTTCTTTATAGGCTCAGAATTCAGTGAAAGACTTGCCTGCACTGCCAGACAAATTTGCACGTAGGGAAACATATGAATCTGTTAACTAGTCTTACGAAGTTAGAAATATTAATTTGATTTTAGAACAAATATATTGACTTTTTGGGATCAGACCATGTGGGATTGAACTTCATGGGAGATGCACAGCATTCAAAAGTACTAGACCATCACATGAGCTCACCAACAAGCAACCTTTCACTTGCCATGCTGATTGAATATTACTGAGCTGAATTAGAGAAAAGCAATCCATTTATGGGCTGGAACTCTATAATATTTATAGCGGATTGCATTTCACATAAGAATGGCTTTGGCACGACATTTCACATAAGGCTGGCTTTGGCGAGGGAGGGAGGTAGGCAGGCAGGGTGGCTTCGGGGGAAGGGGGGATAAAGGCTAGAAGGCAGTGAGGGGGACATAGGAAGGAAGGAGGGAGGGAGGAAGGAAGGAAGGAGAGAAAGGGGGGTTGTAAGCAGAAGAAAGACTAGAGAGAGAAAGGCCTGGACCAAAGGGGAAAGACAGGAGGCAGAAGCAGGACTATGGGAGGTGCAGACAGAGGGGGGAGAGACCCTGAGGAAGAGCAGAGAGAGGCAAGAGGAGGGAGAGAGAGGGAGATCTGGTACAAAGGAGAACTGACACTGGATCTGGCAACACTAAGGACACAGGAAGGGGCACTAATGACATAGGAAGGAGGCACTAAGGACATAGGAAGGAGGCACTGGGGACACTAAGGACATGGGAAGGGGCACTAAGGACCTGGGAAAGAAGCTCTGGGGGCACTAAGGACATAGGAAGGAAGGAGGGAGGGAAAATAAAGGAACAATTGTTGGGCATGAGTGCAGAAAGAAAGGAAGGATGCACAGTCAGAAGGAACGCAACTAGAGACTCATGAAATCACCAGACAGCAAAGGTAGGAAAAATGATTTTATTTTCAATTTAGTGATCAAAATGTGTCAGTTTTGAGAATTTATATCTGCTGTCTATATTTTGCACTATATTTGTCTATTTTTCTATAGTTACTGAGGTGACATTGCATATTTTAAAGTCATCTGCCTTGACATCTATGAAACCCCCCAAATATAAATGATAATTAACATTTTCTTCGTATAGTATGCTTTGTGTTTTTTTAAAATTTATGGTTACCATTATGAATTAATAAGATGATATGTGTACATGAAAAATGAATGGAAGAAATTGGTGGCGGGGCTAGGGCGGGATTGGGGGCGGAATTGACAATTAATAGATCTCCTGTTTTGATGAAAAAATAAATGGTCATGTTAACCATGCATAACTTCATCATTTATAAAGTTTCTTTTTCCTCTACTTCCAGGTTCATCTGTAGGACTGTAACACTTGAATAAAACCCCCCTTCCCCCCCCCGGTTTATACTCGAGTTGACAGTTTCCCCCCCCTTCCCCCACACACACTTTTTGAGGGGAAAACTGTTATCTCGGTTATTTCAAGTATATATGGTAATAAAAGGGCCCTTTAGGGATTTACTCTAGTTGTGGGATTAACATAAAAATAATAATAAAATATGGTTAAGTAAAAGTATGTTTTTTATTTATCAATTTTTCTGAAAATGTATTAGCTATTAGCTATAACATCCTTTAAAGAGGATGGATGGTTTATTGTGTCTTTTATAAGGGTATTATTTAATATTTTCTATTATGGTTTATCCAGGTTCAAAATGTGCTGAAGCTCCTTCAACCATCTCATGTGTACTCCTTAGAAAAAGAAAAGCAAGAAAATTTTCCACAGTTTGTTGAAAAGCTCAGAGAAATGGATAAATTGCCTGCAATATTTTTTCTGTAAGAAACAAAGTAAATGAGAGCAAAAAAACCCAAAAACGAACCATAGACTCAGTCAGTCTGCTTAGCAATTCTTGTTCACACTGTAAAGGTATATCATTGTGGTCAGTTGTAGAACCTTGAGTAATTTGAGAACATTGCTGCTTATCTAAACCATTTACAGTCAAACCTCGGTTTTCGAGTAACCCGATTTGCGAGTGTTTTGCAAGATGAGCAAAACACTCAGCAAACATTTGACTCGCAAACCGAGTGTTGACTTTGGGACGGCTGGGCCAATCCGGCCCCATTCTGCCGTCGGCTGTCTGCCGGACAGGCGGGTTTGGCACCCGTCTGTCCGGCCAACTTGAAAAAAGGTACGGGGAAGGGGGGTGGGGGGTCGTGGGGTTCTGGGGGGGCGGTCTTTGGGGGGAGGGGGGTTGCGTCGAGGGCAGGAGGGCCTGTGATCCCTCCTGCCCGTAATGTAGTGGGGGATGGGGGTAGGGGGTTGCCGGGGCCAGGAGGGCTTGGGCTCCCTCCTGGCCCTAACGAGTCGGGGGTCGCCGGGCCAGGAGGGCTTGGGCTCCCTCCTGGCCATATTGAGTCGGGGGGGGGGGGGCATGATCGCCGGGGCAAAAGGGCTTGGCCTCCCTCTTGCCCTGATTTTGTCGGGGGGGGGGGGGGTCGCGGTTCGACATGGCAGGAGAGCTTGGGCACCTTCCTGCCTGGATAGTAAGTGTAAGTGTGTGTGGGGGGGGTTCTGTACCTGGTGTTGTTTTTGACAGACACCGATTACAGAATCCAGCTTTTAGGCGAATGACTTGCTCCTCCTTCGCCTAAAAGGCCTTCTGTTGGACATTTGGGGCTTAGGCGTTTTATTGTTTCATTATGGCTTAAAAGTGTAGACGTCGTGTGGGTGTACTTTTAGACGTAGTGGAGATTGGGCGTTTAGGCAGAGGAAGGCCATAATCAAAACAAGGACGTTTGTTTTGGTTATGGACACTTTCCCTGCTTCTGCGTTGAACATTTAAGGACTTAGGCCAAAGGGGACTTAGACACTTTTTTTTGGTTATGCCCCTCCACATGTTTGCCTATTTTAACATCAGAAATACTCTCTACATTCATAAGCACCAGGTCCCATTCTACTTGGTTTCCATTACCAACTGCTAGAATAATTCTCCCTGTAGGCCCCATTCAACATCCAGCATATTAAAATTATATGGATGAGGAGGAGGAGGCAAATTGACTTTTCATAAAGTATGCATTTTTAAATTACTTGTTTTAAGGTTCAACATTAAGACAGTAGAGAAACTGGCTGAAAATGTGTGTAATTATCTAAGGAAGAAGCAAGAGACTAGCCAATTGCAGTTATCATTGATGGAAGAAAACAAACCAGCAAGTAAAGAAAAAAAGGTTGAAGATTCTACTGAATGTGGGCACTCTGGGTAAGTCTTAATCTACATTCATTATTTCTAATATTTCTAGACCGCCTAAAACTAAGCTGTTAACAATTGAAAAACTTTAACAATAATTCACACACAATACATTTACAAAGTGCATTCAAATAACATTGCAGTTACATAGCAATCTCATCCCCTAATCTATCAAAGACTCCTTAGGGTATACTATTCAGCCATGGGTAATCAGCATTTTTGTTTAACACTCTCTGCTACCAGTTAAATGGGCCCAGTTATTCAGTCCCAGGCCCTGGGTAATGGCACCAGTTATCTAGGCACAAGGTAGCCACCGTGAATTACCTAAGCACTGCCAGCATTCAGTGGTGGTACCCAGATACCTGCCCGGTTAACTTAGGTCAGCATTTTTTGCTGCTTTAGGTTAGTCAGGCAGTTATCCAGCCATCGCTACTGAATCCTGGTCATGCCTGAGAAACTCCCGACTCGCCCCAGCAATAACCAGATAGTGATAAGACCAGATTTGTAGCACTGAATATCGAGCCTTTCCTAACCAATTAAGTAGTGCTCTTAGATTTTTTGAAAAAGCTGTATTGTGTAAATTTCAGGATGTTTTTTTGTATAGTGGAAACTGTACCAGGGGTATAGCTACCTGTGAGTGGGCCCAACAAAATGCCTGGGTCTACCTGCTGATAGGGACTTATGTGCCCTCCTCTCGCACATTGGCTCATGGATCCCTGCCACTGCAATTTGGCATCTCTTTCTTTCTTTTTCTCCTTTCTATCTCCCCCTCCCTTGGGTCTAGCATCTTTCTCTCTCCTATCACACTCAACCTCTTATAGTCCTCCAAACTTTCTGTGGCAACAACTGCCCATCCCTAGTTGACAGATAGCAAACTCGATAAATTTAGGGCAACCTTTGTGCTGTCCTAACTTTATCCAAATAATTATCTGGTTAGAGGCTGAGGGGCTCATAATCGAAAGAGAAAAACGTCCAAAAACCGGCCTAAGTTGGCACTTGGACGATCATAAGTCAAAAACTTCCAAGTGCCAATAATAAAACTGGATTTTGGACATATTTAAAAACGACCTAGGCTTTCATAGTTCCGCTGAACGACCAAAGCTAAATGGGGCGTTTCAGGAGTAGTGTCGAGGGCGGGAGTTGGGCGGGACGTGGGCCAGCTTAGACTTAGTCGTACAGCATGTATAACCAAAAGTTATACAGCCCAGGATCGACCGAACTTGGACATTGTGACTTAGACCATGTAAAACATGGTCTAAGTCACAAAAAAACCATCTAAAGTCACCAGATAAGCACTGCAAACACATAAAACAGACCCCCACACACTACCCCAGTGATCACCGACCCCCCCACCCCCATAAAAATATTGATCACACCTTTGAAATTCAGCCTCCAGACCATCATCACCTGGCAGCCTGGCATAGGAAAGCCTAGTCGTCCAGCACAGAGGCGGCTTAAGCCGTCTTGGGGGTGGGTTAGGAACTCATGCAGAGGAGGACCCATGCCCATAAGCCCCTGTAATCCCTGCATTGATACTTAAACATGTGCACTCTCCTATACACTCCCAAAACCCTTTTGTACTGGCATATAAGTGGCTCCTGCAGCCATAAGTGCTATTGGGGTGGTAGATAAGTGGGTCTAGGGGATTCTGGAGGTGGTTTGGGAGGCTCACCGTGACCTATAAGGGAGCTGTAAGGAGGAGAAGTCATGGAACCCTTTTTGTGAAGTTCACAGCATTGCCCTGTAAGGTACCGCACTATTTAGGTGCCATGTCTGGGTGTTCAGTCCATCACTTTGTAGACCCCTCCCACGTCCAACGGGACTTGTTCTAGGTGTTTTTGACTTGGACGAAAAGTTGGACAAAAATGTGGTATAAAGATGGACGATCAGATCTGCAGGACGTATAATTAGACGATTTTTGAAAGAAAAAATTTTGGATGTATTTTTCGAAAATGTGTCCTAGGCTGTTTTTTTTTACTTTGGACAACTTGCAAGTTAGACGAAAACAGACTTAGACGTCCCTTTAGATTATGCCCCTCTGAATATCACAGCTAGCTGGACAACTCCTAACTCTGCCCCAGTTCTGCCCCCAGACTGCCCTAGCACTATCTGAAGAGTGCCGAAGGAGTCTTCCATGGAGTCTGAATATCCATGTTCAGTTCCAGCCAGCACAAATATCCAGATATTTGGGTTTGAGTATCAGGCCATTAATAAATAAGACCCTTCGATTATGGAGATGGAAAAATACACTAATTTGATTTGTAACTTCGGTTGATCTATCAATGAAAATATATAAGCTAAATCCAAATAATAAAAGTAGACCAATGGACTGAAAATTATGCCTTGCCCATTCTTCGACCAGGAGTGCCTTCTCTTTAGATTTTCCGAGCACTGGCTGTTTGCTAAAAATAGAGGAGGTTTATGAAGGTAGAAGTAAGCATCCAATCTCTGAGTTACACAATGCTGAGAATTCACAGAAACACTATTCTAAAAGCCCTCAAGCTGTATTTCATTAATCATAAATATTGCTATGTTAGTGATCAATAGGCTCTTCAAATTCAGATGTTCAGTGCGGAAATCTAAAATAGAATAGAGAAAATTATTTGTGAACATGTCTGTATTTTGAAAGATAAATGTTTTTTAAAATAAATTTCTTCTAGGGCTACTAATATTTCTGTGGAAGAAATGACTGACATGGGCTTTTGCATACAGAAAAAGAGATCGAGAAAACGACAGGAATCTAAGAGTAAGGAGCGTGAGTAAGTATTGCTTTTCATACATTACAGAATTTCTGTACAGGGCCAGAAACTTAAACTTTCCAGGGAGCCTGTTGCAACTCATGTGCTCACAGTGCACAGTGAGAGATGCTGTGTTTTAAAAATATATATATGAATGTCTTCAGTGAAGACACAAGAAAAGGAGAGGAAACCGATATAACTGTGTAATGCCAAGGACTGTTCTGTAAATTTTATCATTTATTCTTCTGTCAGTTCACACTCATTTTTCACTCTCACTACTAGTACAACTGCTACTTATCACTTATATAGCGCTAAAAAGCTTATCATCAAGACAGCTGTTCTATCTTATCTGGATAGGTGTTTGGGTGCTGGCACTGATCTATACTACTCAGATAACTTCCAGTGGCCACTTTATACCCCAACATTCAGCGCTGGTATCCAGGTATGATCCGGCACTAAATATCTGGGTATAAATCTAAATGCCATGATCGGTGTTTGAAGTCAATGCTGACAGCAGTGCTTAACTGTTACTCTCAAAAATTATTAAACTACTCGCTACATGTCGACAGCCCAAAACAGTAAACAAGTTCTGTTCTGTTATTCTAATCCCCTGGATCTTATATGTATGGCACCTGAAGTAGCGTCCCCAACTTTGGAAATGCTTCCAAGATGTGCCCACAAATAAATCAGATTATGAGCTCTCAACCATCAATAACACTGGTCAACAAAAAGTAAAGTTTTTCTTTGCTACTGAAAACTTAAGAAATGTTCTTAGTTAATTTAATGACACTGATTTCAGATCTGTAATTGAAATTCATCTAATAATAATCATCATCATCATCAATTTATATACCGCAAGGCCTCTAGCATGTCAGGTTTCTCAGATACATGTTACTGATTTTTTAGACAGTTTGCCATATCGGCACAATATTGCGAGTATGAACTATGTCCCACCAAACTTATGTTAAGGAGTTTACTCTGAAAACAAACATGAAGACAATAAGGAAACATGTTACACAGCATATATTTACGCCTCTCAACTCACACAAAAGTGGTGTCAACATGTTCAGAAATGTTTGAGACACTTGCTTTTACACTTGTACTGGGATTGAACTTTCCCTGATATCTGCTTTCTATCATCTTGATATCTTGATGAAATCTTTCAACATGCTCATCGCTGACATCACCAAGAGTGGATGGGAAGAAGTCAAGGTCAGAATGTAAGAAGTGCATTTTAAGTAACATGACCATTTATTTTTTTTTCATCAAAAGGGAGACATCTATTAATTGTCAGTCCCGCCCCAATCCCACCCTAGCCCCGCCCCAATCCTGCCCTAACCCCGCCCCCAATTTCTTCCATTCATTGTACACATAATATCTTATTAATTCATAATGGTAACCATAAAATTTTTAAAAACTACAAAGCACACTATACGCAGAGCAAATGTTAATTATCATTTATATTTGGGGGGTTTTCAAAGATGTCAAGGCAGATGACTTTAAAATATGCAATGTCACCTCAGTAACTATAGAACAATAGACAAATATAGTGCAAAATATAGACAGCAGATATAAATTCTCAAAACTGACACATTTTGATCACTAAATTGAAAATAAAATTATTTTTCCTACCTTTGCTGTCTGGTGATTTCATGAGTCTCTGGTTGCGTTTCCTTCTGACTGTATATCCTTTCTTTCATTTCTTTCTTTCTGCACTCAGGCCCAACAATTGTCCCTTTCTATTCCCTCCCTCCTTCCTTCCTATGTCCTTAGTGCCCCCAGTGCCTCCTTCCATATCCTTAATATCCCCAGTGCCTCCGTCCTGTGTCCTTAGTGCCCCCAGTGCCTCCTTCCCATGTCCTTAGTGTCCCCAGTGCCTCTGTCCCAAGTCCATAGTGCCCCCAGTGCCTCCGTCCCAAATCCATAGTGCCCCCAGTGCCTCCGTCATGTGTCCTTAATGCCCCCAGTGCCTCCTTCCCATGTCCTTAGTGCTCCCAGTGCCGATTTCCCATGTCCTTAGTGCCCCCAGTACCTCTGTCCTGTGTCCTTAGTGCCCCCAGTACCTCCTTCCCATGTCCTTAGTGCCCCCAGTGCCTCCTTCCCGTGTCCTTAGTGCCCCCAGTACCTCTGTCCTGTGTCATTAGTGCCCCCAGTGCCTCCTTCCCATGTCTTGCCTTCCAGCCTTTGTCCCACCCCTCCCCCGAAGCCAGCCTGCCTGCCTACCTCCTTTCCTCCAGTGCCTGGAAATCTGCAGATCTATTGAATAGCACATTCTGGTGGAATACAGATCTCATGGTACATTTATATGAATCCAAAGCAGCGGAATTCTCCAACAGACAAATCATAGTCAATAAGATATGGGCCCCCATTGTGAATTTTTCTTACTAGCCAATGACATTTCCACCACATTATCCTGCAATTATATTTAACACCAAACTATGTTGTGATTTGCAGACTCCCTATTATATACAATTTCTTGGTGATCACCCTCTTACACACTCCATTATTACCCTTTAATGGTTGAGTCTAGTGTTATATCATCCCTCTCCAGGTTTGATTTTTTATTCTTACAGAATTGTCGTGTGTGACTACATGATATATTTATATTTTTCTGATAATGTATCTGTTTACCTTTGTAATCATGCATTGGCATATGCCGTATTTGTATTACCTTTTCTGTTTTGTTTGAAAATTTTTTTCAATAAACATATTTGAAATGAATATTTTTTTTGTTTTTAAAGACACTTTTTGGCAGAAAAAACCTGAAGCAATCAGAACAATAAAGGGGTCAAAACTAATTCTTATCCAAATTGACCAAGAGCATGTCACGTGAAAAGGTCCGTATTGTGCCCAAATTATTGGTACTATCTTAAGTGTATATTTTTGTTTTAACATTTTGTACAGCAATACAGAAGCCCGTGATGATGAAACCTTACTGGGAGAACTTGAGAAGATAGCCGAAATGTTCCCTGACTGCACCTATGCTAATTGTAAAGCTGTGACTGAGAAGGTGAGAATATTTGTAATTATACCATTTAATCTATATATATAAAATCGGAGGTATGTATGTGTGTATGTATGTATGTGTGTGTGTGTATGTGCCGCGATCACGCAAAAACGGCTTGACCGATTTGAACAAAATTTGGTATGCAGATCCCTCACTACCTGGGATGATATGTTCTGGGGGTCTCTTCACCCAAGAATTTATATGTTCAAAAAAATGTAAACAGCTGCCATTCTCACAGTAAATCAAAAATGGCTTGACCGATTTGAACGAAACTTGGTATGCAGATCCCTCACTACCTGGGGTGATATGTTCTGGGGGTCTCGCGGCCCTCCTGCACACGTGGGCGGAGCTACAAACAGAAAATCAGATTTCACCCATTCATGTCAATGGAAAAAATGTAAAAAGCTGCCATTCTCACAGTAATTCCAACTACCTGGGGTGATATGTTCTGGGGGTCTCGCGGCCCACCTGCACACGTGGGCGGGGCTACAAACAGAACATCAGATTTCACCCATTCATGTCAATGAAAAAATGTAAACAGCTGCCATTCTCACAGTAAATCAAAAACGGCTTGACCTATTTGAACGAAACTTGGTATGCAGATCCCTCACTACCTGGGGTGATATGTTCTGGGGGTCTCGCAGCCCACCTGCACACGTGGGCGGAGCTACAAACATAAAATCAGATTTCACCCATTCATGTCAATGGAAAAAATGTAAAAAGCTGCCATTCTCACAGTAATTCCAACTACCTGGGGTGATATATTCTGGGGGTCTCGCGGCCCACCTGCACACATGGGCGGAGCTACAAACATAAAATCAGATTTCACCCATTCATGTCAATGGAAAAAATGTAAAAAGCTGCCATTCTCACAGTAATTCAAAAATGACTTGACCGATTTGAACGTAACTTGGTATGCAGATCCCTCACTACCTGGGGTGATATGTTCTGGGGGTCTCGCAGCCCACCTGCACACGTGGGCGGAGCTACAAACAGAAAATCACATTTCACCCATTCATGTCAATGGAAAAAAATGTAAAAAGCTGCCATTCTCACAGTAATTCCAACTACCTGGGGTGATATGTTCTGGGGGTCTTGCGGCCCACCTGCACACGTGGGCGGAGCTACAAACAGAACATCAGATTTCACCCATTCATGTCAATGGAAAAAATGTAAACAGCTGCCATTCTCACAGTAAATCAAAAACGGCTTGACCGATTTGAACGAAACTTGGTATGCAGATCCCTCACTACCTGTGGTGATATGTTCTGGGGGTCTCGCGGCCCACCTGCACACGTGGGTGGAGCTACAAACATAAAATCAGATTTCACCCATTCATGTCAATGGAAAAAATGTAAAAAGCTGCCATTCTCACAGTAATTCCAACTACCTGGGGTGATATGTTCTGGGGGTCTCGCGGCCCACCTGCACACGTGGGCATAGCTACAAACAGAAAATCCGATTTCACCCATTCATGTCAATGGAAAAAATGTAAACAGCTGCCATTCTCACAGTAAATCAAAAACGGCTTGACCTATTTGAACGAAACTTGGTATGCAGATCCCTCACTACCTGGGGTGATATGTTCTGGGGGTCTCGTGGCCCACCTGCACACGTGGGCGGAGCTACAAACATAAAATCAGATTTCACCCATTCATGTCAATGGAAAAAATGTAAAAAGCTGCCATTCTCACAGTAATTCAAAAACGACTTGACCGATTTGAACGTAACTTGGTATGCAGATCCCTCACTACCTGGGGTGATATGTTCTGGGGGTCTCGCGGCCCACCTGCACACGTGGGCGGAGCTACAAACAGAAAATCACATTTCACCCATTCATGTCAATGGAAAAAATGTAAAAAGCTGCCATTCTCACAGTAATTCAAAAACGGCTTGACCGATTTGAACGAAACTTGGTATGCAGATCCCTCACTACCTGGGGTGATATGTTCTGGGGGTCTCGCAGCCCCCCTGCACACATGGGCGGAGCTACAAACAGAAAATCGTATTTCACCCATTCATGTCAATGGAAAAAATGTAAAAAGCTGCCATTCTCACAGTAATTCTAAAACGACTTGACCGATTTGAACGTAACTTGGTATGCTGATCCCTCACTACCTGGGGTGATATGTTCTGGGGGTCTCGCGGCCCACCTGCACACGTGGGCGGAGCTACAAACAGAAAATGAGATTTCACCCATTCATGTCAATGGAAAGGATGTAAAAAGCTGCCATTCTCACAGTAATTCCAACTATAAAACACTTTCTATGACACTATAACCACTAGGGACATCGTTTCTATTCTACCACGGACACCATACATATAGAGTTTGTATGTTCTAACTGTGTTTGTAACTGTTTCCTTCATGCACCCCAGTTCATAATGTTATTACATTACATGAGTACTCACATATGCTGAACTAGGAACACAGGTTCCATTCTGAACCGGGAAAAAAACTGCATGGAGTTTCTTTTCAACCTGAGTTTCCACATATTGAGTTGTTTAAATCAATACTGAAACTTTTGGATGCCACTTATTCCAACAGATCTTCCTTTTCAGTTTAAGAGATTGCAAATTCCAGTGAGACTTGCATTCTCTATCACAATCAACAAATCACAGGGACAGACTATTACATACTGTGGAGTGGATTTTAGATCCCCCTGTTTTTCCCATGGACAACTCTATGTTGCTTGATCAAGGGTGGGTTCACCCAAGAATTTATATGTTCTTGCTCCTGGAGGTGAAACTAAAAATGTTGTTTTTAATCAAGTTTTGTGTTAGTTGTATTGTATTCATTTTGTCAAATATTTCACATTATAATTTGAATATTGTACTTTTTATAAAGCTGTAAAAAAATAATTTCATTCACCACTATAAAGTATCTTTATTTCAATCCATTTACTGTGTTATTGCTATAATTAAATACCCGTGCCACGCCGGGGCATCAGCTAGTTTATTTATATACCAGGGTAATGATATCTCTTGTGAAAATAAGACTGACAGGATTGCACAGAAATGTAAAAATGAGCTTGTTTGGTGTTGCTAATATCCCACTGTGCTTGCCACTGTTGCTTGGTCTCTAATGGAATCTAGGCACCTAATATGATTGAAGTCTACAAAATCCTGAGCGGTGTAGAACGAGTAAAGGTAGATTGATTTTTTTTTTTTTTTAACTGCATCAAGATTTACAAAGACTAGGGGACACTCGATGAAGTTACAGAGTAATACTTTTAAAAACCATAATTGATATTGTGTAATGCAGGGGGTGCCCAAATTGTCGATCGCAATTGACCAGTAGATTGCAAAGGCAACGTGAGTCGATCGTGTTGCCTTTGCAATCTTTTTCTCGCTGCTGCTTCCCCGAGCCAGGCCAGGCGCATACAAGCGCCAGACTCACAAGACTTCACGACAGAGGTGAAGTCTTGTGAGTCTGGCGCTTGTACACGCCTGACCTGGCTCGGGGAAGCAGCAGGAAGAAATCTGCGTGGTGGTTTGGCCTGCAATTAAATGTTTGAAAATCTGAGTCTTGATGGTGACTCCAGAGGCTGCTTTTGCATCCCCTTCAACTTTATTGTTGCAGGATGTGGAAGTATCAGTTAAATTTGAGTTCTTTCAAATTGTACTCTGCCATTTTTACTTCATACTCATATTAATGTTGTTGGATCTGTATTTTTAAGATGTGAATGTTGTGCTTGTTGAAGTCTTAATTTAGGGGGGGTAGGGAAAGAATCGGGGAAGTGGAGAAATCGGCGCAATGGCTTGGGGGGGGAGGGGGAGAGAGAAAGAAAGACAGACAGGCAGGGGGAGAGAGAAGGAAAGGCAGAAATAAAGAAATATTGGATTTACAGAAGAAGGAAGTGCAACCAGAGACTCATGCCAGACAAAAAGGTAGGAAAAATGATTTTATTTTCAATTTAGTGATCAAAATGTGTCCGTTTTGAGAATTTATATCTGCTGTCTTATATTTTGCACTATGGCCCCATTTTACTAAACTGCGACAGTGGTTTTTAGCACAGGCGCCTATGAGCGTCAGGAGCTGCGAGGGGCATTCAGTGCAGCTCCATGCGCTAAAAAACGCTATCACGGTTTAGTAAAAGGGGAGAGGGGTATATTTGTCTATTTTTGTATAGTTGTTACTGAAGTGACATTGCATATTTTAAAGTCATCTGCCTTGACCTTTGAAAAAAACCTCAAATACAACTGATAATTAACATTTTCTCTACGTACAGTGTGCTTTGTGTTTTTTAAAATTTTATTGTTGGTAGATCATTTTGACTTGGTCATTTTAAAAGTAGCTCGCCCTAACTGAGACTAGCCCTACCTGCTGAACCGGAACGTACGCAGGTAGGGCTAGTCTCAGATAGAGCGCTGGTCTTTGACCAGAGGGCCGCCACGGGAGTGGACTGCTAGGCACGATGGACCACTAATCTGACCCAGCAGCGGCAATTCTTAAGTTCTTAAGTGTGGGCACCCCTGGTGTAATGCATACGTATTGATTTCTGCCTGTAGACTTTGCAGACGGTGTTTGAGCGTGCTAAAGATGTGAGAAAGAGTGCTTTCTTGAAAGCATTAGCAATGAGAGGTATTGGGTACCATCACGCTTCATTGGAGCCTGAAGGAAGACAAATCGTGGAGATGTTGTTCAGAATGGGATATATGAAGGTTGGTAAATCTACATCCGTTTCATGGCTGCTAACATTCTTTAGAATCAAAACAATTGTTCATAATTAGACACACTTTTAGCAGTCTGTTCAATAATGGATGGGGTATGGGTTGTTTTTTGCCACTGCATATGGTATACCAATGCATTTATCTCTCCCCTCAGCATGCATGTGGAACTGGCAAATATAATAAAAAATAAAAAAAAACAACAACAACTTTATTTAGTTTTTAATGCCAACAAAAAGTGCAATACAATTTATATACAAATAATAATAATCAAATAAGCACTTATAAACAATCAGAATCCATACAAAAGATAAAAGTTCCCTCCCCATCCATTATTACTATCAGGAATAATACCAAAACAAAATATATATTCCCCTCCCGCTCCCCCCCCCCCAACCTGGATGTATGAATGCAATACAATGGAAAATAATGATAAAGGGCAACTATAACAAATCTACAAAAGACGTCAATGGACCCCCAAACCAATTTGAATATCTTATTATGCCCCAGCAAGTTAGCATTCATTTTCTCATACTTATAAGTTAAGCATAAGCTCACCCACCAGAAAGGAGCTGGCAAATATTGATAGCATTTTGATCTGCTGCAGCTCTCCATTCACAGATGATGTAAGCTGGAGGAAAGAGTGATGCTTTGAAAGCAGAAGTGTCGTAGTGATCATAGAAGAGCTGTGGCAGTAAATGCCATCAATGTTTGGAAACTGAGGAAAGAAAATGAGAGGAGACAGAGCAAACCTTGGTGGTAGAAGGGGAGAATGAAAGATAGAGCCTTTATGGGAAAATTGAGTGAGTGAGAGAGAGTGTGTGTGTGCGCGCGCATATGCATGAGATTGGATCAGGTATGAAAGGTGGGTGTCAGGTCAAAAGTGCGCCGGGACAAAGGCGCGCGCAGACAATTGAGCGCAGCGTGGAGGCGCGCACTGCAGAAAATTACTGTTTTTAGGGCTCCGACGGGGGGGGGGGCGTGGGGGGGAACCCCCCCACTTTACTTAATAGAGATCGCGCCGCGTTGTGGGGGGTTTGGGGGTTGAAACCCCCCACATTTTACTGAAAACTTCCCTGTTTTTAGGGTAAAAGTTAAGTTTACAGTAAATTGTGGAGGGTTACAAACCCCCCACAATGCCGGCGCGATCTCTATTAAGTAAACTGGGGGGGCTCCCCAACAAAACCCCCCGTCGGAGCCCCTAAAAACTGTAATTTTCTTTGGTGCGCGCCTCCGTCTTGCGCTCAGTTGTCGGCGCGCGCCTTTGTCTTTCGCGGGGTTGTCTATGAACCTGGAAGGTGGAGTGAATGCAGAGACTGCAATCAAAGTTTTTGTGTGTATTTGGTAGTTAGAGAGATTACTGAATTGTCTTTGAGGCAGTGGATACATTAAGATCTATTTTAAGAGATGCAGAAATCCTGATGAAAATTATTCTGGTCATTCATTTTATCCTATTATTTTCTATTGTAACCTGCCCTTTTCCTATGGCCACACAGACACAAGTCAGCAGAGCAGAGGGGCACTCTTGTGGGTACTGTAGTGAATATCACATTAAAAAGTCCCAGGTACACATCTCACCATAACCCACTTATATTGTATGGTGATCCCTCCAAAACCACCTAAAACTTACTGTACCCACATGTATACCACACCAATAGCCCTTATGCGTCTGGATCGGTAGCATGGAATGTTGCTACTCCTTGGGTTTTGGTCAGGTACTAGTGACCTGGATTGGCCACCATGAGAATGGGCTACTGGGATTAATGAACCATTGGTCTGACCCAGTAAGGCTATTCTTATGTTCTTATCTTTATGTGGGTACAGTAGGTTTTTGGTGGGTTTTGGAGGGCTCACCATACAACAGGTTATGGTGAGATGTGTACCTGGGATTTTTTTATGTGACGTTCACTGAAGTACCCTCTAGAATACCCTTCTGCTCTGCTGAGCTGTGTCTTTGTGGCCATCTGAAGCTGTGATAAGGGCTAGAATGTACTCTTTCTTTCACATTAATCCTTCCAGTGGTCACCTGTTCAGTTTGGGCAGCTTTTTGACCCTTATTCATTTTTTAAATAGGTCTAGCTCCAAACGTCTAAAAAGTGCCCTGGGTGTTTTGTTAAATGTTCAATTATCACTGCAAAACACTTCAAAACATGCTTCAATACACCCCCTTGGAATTTAGATGAACAAGAGATGACCAACCTAGCAAGACGTCTAAAATATGGGTTTTGAAAAAAGTGATGTGGACGTTTATGCCATTTTTGCGCATTTTCTCTTTTGAAAATGAGCCCCGCAGTCTCATACTAATCCAAATGTATGCACAAATAAATGTGGTTTCAGTAATTCCTAAAAGTTGATCTTAAAGTGCAAAACCACAATGTTCCTGGAAGCTGATTCCAAAGCACAGGTGCCATACAAGAAAAAGTAGCTGATCTTGTATTCTGACAGTGTGCAGTATAGTAAACATCTAAAGATAATTGCATGTCAAACTCAGATCTTACACTGCGTTTAGGTTGGTATAGAGATAAGATGCTTCACCATCCATGGTGCCTCCTGGTACAACATCTGGTACAAACCAAAAGAAATTCTGTGGAATGACGATGTTCCTTAATGGACTTTATTTTCAAATAAAGTCCATTAAGGAACATCGTCATTCCACAGAATTTCTTTTGGTTTCTTCTGGATTTTCTTCTCTGTGGATATTTTGGGGTCATTGTTTTGGTTTTTGCTTGTTGACAACATCTGGTACAGACAGTCCAATAAAAGGCAAGGTAGACGTCTATTCAACCAATGAGAAGATCTTTATTCATAAATGTAGTCTCAGGATCTTTATTCATAAATATAGGTATTTATTCATAAATATAGGTATTTATTCATAAATATAGTAACATAGTAAATGACAGCAGATAAAGGCCCGAACATATATGATGATGTCACACACATGTGCGGCAATGCAGCCCAGTTGGCTCAAAGGCTTCAAAAATTCCAGAGCCTTTCCAACAGCATTTTTCACAGCCTCTCTGCAATGTTAGGTCATATATTTAACCTGACGCTGCAAGGGTTACCTATAGATAAAATGACCCTCATTTTTTGGATGATTTTTCTAGCACAAATTTCTCTACATATTCAGTAGTGCATACTTTGCATGTGAGTATTTATATGGGTGAAGTCTAGGCGCGCATAGGCCAGGCTCACTCATGCTCATAGCATAAAATACTATGGGGGTAATAATAAAAAAAAAACCGTCTAAAAAGTGTCCTAAATGGCTACTTGGACGATCAAAAAGCCTGATAGTCCAAGTACCCATAACCAAAGCTGGTTTTTAGACGTATCTAAAAACAGCTTAGGCCTTTCCCCTGCCACTAAACGCACAGAGAGAAAAGAGGTGTGTTTAGAGGAGGGGAAAGGGCGGGCAGTGGGCGGGAGGTGGGCCAACCTACACCTAGGCCAGGGGTGTCCAATGTCGGTCCTCGAGGGCCGCAATCCAGTCGGGTTTTCAGGATTTCCCCAATGAATATGCATGAGATCTATTAGCATACAATGAAAGCAGTGCATGCAAATAGACCTCATGTATATTCATTGGGGAAATCCTGAAAATCCGACTGGACTGCGGCCCTCGAGGACCGACATTGGACACCCCTGACCTAGGCATACAACAGGTATAACCAAACCATTTACAGTTTGCCTAGTCGGCACTTAGACCTTTTTGACTTAGACGTAGTCAAACCAGGTCTAAGTGCCGAAAAAGGGGCCGCTGAGCTGATGGCCGCTGGCGCCATCAGTTCAGCGGCCCAGCAACCTACCCACCGCAACCATCGCGGCAGGAGAGATGCCTCATCTCCCCTACCGCGATGCCATCACTCCTCTACCCGAACTAACGCGACGTTTGATTTGGTTATGGACACTTTCCCTGCTTCTGCGTTGAACGTTTAAGGACTTAGGCCAAAAGGGGACTTAGACGCTTTTTTTGATTATGCCCCTCCACATGTTACATGTGTATCTCCAGAATCTAGGCACAAGATAATGCCTAATCATATACACACATATATAGGTTTCACATAGGTGTCCTCTAGAAGGACAGTTAATAGGCACACACACTTGTGCATCCCTTGTGTGTATAATACATAGAATACTAGCACTGTACTGTAATGACGCACCTAAATTACATAGCACATAAATGGAAGGGGCCTTTTATATGGGTGGAACATGGGCAGAATAAACTAACTAAACTAAACCTTAAGTTTGTATACCGCATCATCTCCACGGACGTAGAGCTCGACACGGTTTACAGGAATTACAAAAGAAAGGAACTCCAAAGGGAAGAAGAAGGGCTTGGTGGAAAGGAAAGAAGGAGGGGACTAAGTAGGGTGGAGAGGGAGGGAATGGTTACATTTTAGAGAAAAGCCAAGTTTTCAAATATTTTCTGAAGCGTTGGAGGGAGGGCGAACTTCGAAGAGGGGCAGATAAGCTGTTCCATAGCTCGGTGATCTTGAAGAAGAGGGATGTTCCAAGTTTTCCTGTATGGGAGATGCCTTTTAAAGAGGGGAATGATAGTATGAATTTTTGAGTGGATCTGGTGGAGTTAGGATTCGGGGAGAGCCAAGATAGTGGAAACAGGGGAGGAAGGATGCCTTGTAGAGATTTGAAGGCTAGGCAGGCACATTTGTAGTGAACCCTGAGGAGAACTGGGAGCCAGTGAAGCTTAGACAGAAGTGGGGAGACGTGGTCAAATTTGCTTTATGCGAATATTAATTTAGCCACGGTGTTCTGAATCCGTTGAAGTCTGAGAAGACTTTTCTTTGTTAGGCTTAAGTAGATGGAGTTGCAGTAATCCAGTCTAGATAGAATAATGGATTGAACAAGGACAGCAAAGTGTTGTTGGTGGAAGCAGGATCTGACTTTCCTTAGCATGTGAAGGTTGAAAAAGCATTTTTTTACTAAGGAGTTGAGGTGATCGTTGAAGGACAGTGTAGAGTCGATGATGATTCCCAGAACTTTGCTTGAGTGTTCAAGCTGCAGTTTGGTACCAGAGGATAGTGGGATGAGGGTGGGCAGTTGATCTAATTTTGGGCCTAGCCAGAGTAGTTTTGTTTTGGTCTCATTAAGTTTCATTTGAACGGTGAGAGCCCAGGATTGGAGATTCGTTATACAAGATGAGATGTTATCAGAGAGGTTGGTGAGGTTGGAATCGGTCTCGAGGAGGACAAGGATGTCGTCGGCGTAGGTGTAAAGTGTCTCAGAGGGGGATAGTTGGAGGAGTTTCAGGGAGGACATATAAACATTGAAAAGAATCGGGGATAGAGGTGAACCCTGAGGAACTCCGCAAATCGGTTTCCAAGGGGAGGATGAGGAACCGTTCATGTTAACGCAGTAGGAGCGAGAGTGTAGGAATTTTGAGAACCAATCTAAGACTGTGGAGTTTATGCCAATTTCAGAAAGTTGGATGATTAGTATGTCATGATGGACAGTGTCGAAGGCTGCAGATAGGTCAAATTGAAGAAGGACAGCGAATTTGTTGCAGGAGTGAAGATGTTGGACTTTTGAAATTAAAGAGGCCAGAAGGAATTTGGTGCTGAAGTTGGGTCTGAAGCCATGTTGGTAGGGTAATAGAATGGAGAATCTCTCAAGATAGGATGAGAGTTGGGTAGCTATGATGGACTCCAGCATCTTAGTCAGAAGAGGAATGTTAGCTATTGGGCGGTAGCTGGATGGTGTGGAGGGGTTTAGATCAGCTTTTTTCAGTAGAGGGGATAAGGCAATGTGTTCCATTTCTGCAGAAAATAGGCCTGAGAGTAGGGCGGAATTTATAAGTTTGGTGAGAGATGAGATGGCTTGTGTGGGAATATTTTCGTATAAGTAGGAGGGGAAGGGATCCAAGGTACAGCTGCAGGATTTTAACTTGAGGCAGAGTTTGGAGACCTGGTTGTCGGAGACGGGATCGAAGGCGGTCCAGGATCTGTCGGCTGGGATATGGTTGGCATCGGTTAGATTAGGGTTGGAGGTGGCAAGCACCAGAGAGTCGTAAGAGGGTGTTGGAGGGAAGGAGCATCGTAAGGTAGTGACTTTCTCATTGAAAAATTTTCCTAGTTCATCAGCAGATGGCGAGGAGGGGGGTGTGGCGGGATCGTGATTGGAGGATATGGAACGCCAAATGTTGAAGAGTGTATTGCTTTGGTTGTTGGATCTGGAGATTTTGTTGCCGTAGTAGTTCTTCCTTGATTTTTTTAATTCAGTATTGTAGAACTTAATATTCGCCCTCCAGGACTGTCTGTCGGAGGGGATTTAGATTTTTTCCATTTGCGTTCCAGTATTCGACATTTCTGTTTCGGTTGTCTGTGGTATGGAAGGTACCAGGGGGCTTTGCGGGAGTAGGAGACAGTTTTAGTGGTTTCCGAGAGGGTGATCCAGTTGAGCCAGTTGGATTCAGGGCTTGGAGGGTTGGGAGTGGTGGAACATAGGTTGAGGAATTTGTTCCAGAACAGATCGCTTGCAATTTTTTTGCGGAAGGTAAAGGGGCTGGGGGTACGCGGTGTTGGTTCGAGGTGTGACATGAAAATGGGGAGGCAGAAAGTCCCTAGGAAATGGTCGGACCAAGGGACAGGTTCCCAGCGAGTGTCGTCAACTGAAGTTTTGTAGTCGGTGAGGTCGAGGAAGCTGATGATGTCTAATGTATGCCCCTTTTCATGGGTTGGGGAGAGAGCCGGTGGGAGGAGGCCTAAAGAGGTGAGGAAGTTATTGAGATCAATGGCATCCTTGTTGGTGGTGTCGTTTATGTGAAGATTAATATCTCCAATGATTAATAGCCTTTGAAATTTGAGGAAGGCGTTAGTAATAGTCTCAAGGACGAGATCAGAGGATTTGTTCCAGGGGGATGGTGGACGATATAATAGCAGGATACCCAGTACTCCACCGAAGTTCACGGGTGTTCCGTTCTAGGAACCCCTACGAATTTTAAAAAACTACAAATGCAGTTTTTCGCCTGTCAAAAGGCAGGGGAGGCAGTAGAGGGCAGCTGGAGTGCCGGCAGGTGAAGAAAATAACTCACGGACTGCTCCGACTGCCTCTTCCTGTCGTAAAGTCGGGCTATACCAATCAGGAGCTGTTTTGACACACAGCTCCTGATTGGTGTAGCCCAACTTTACGACAGGAAGAGGCAGTCGGAACAGACTGTGAATGAGCGAGTCTGCGAATTCGCGGAGGAACACTGTAAGTTGTGTGCTCCTGCTTCATTCATACACCCACAATTATGCCAAGTCTATGCCTAGTATAAATGTTAGTCGTACTGATACCAAGTTAGGCAAGCATTCTATAAGTAATATGGTCACCTAGGTGTTATAGAATAGGGCTCCTATTGCATTTCCTTGGGCATTTAAATGGAGATACCTATTTGTAACATCGTTCCCTAACTTCTTAAATATAGGAACCCCCATACAGAATTGCCTTCCACATCATTAAAATGATTGTATCTAATTAGTATACTCTGTTTTTGAAATAAAATACCTTTACTCCTTTACTCTACAATCAAACATATCATGCAAGGTTCTAATATCCAAAGGTGTTAGATGGGAGGGTTTGAAAGATCCAGAAATGGCATCTTTGTGGGAAAAGCAGAAATAGTAACAAAGAGGTATATGTGAGAGCCAGAGGTGGTTGGGGAGAGGGTTGGGGTGTAAACTGCATAATGGATGTGGGGTTGAATGCTTTCAGAGAGAGAGAGAAAAAAACCATAGGAGTGAGGGAGTATGTGGAAACCAGAGGCTATGATGGTAGCATATATGAGAGAGAGAACCAGAGAGCTTAACTGGTGAGAAAAAAGATGATAGGAGAGAGATAGTGGGGAAAGGAGGAATAGGGAGAGAAGTGGAGTAAGGGTGAGAAATAAATGGGATATGGGTTGCTGAACAGATTTAGAACAGAAAGATGTTGGTGGACACTGGACAGGGAAGAGTGAGAGATGAGTTGGAACAAGGAGCAAAAGGTAGTTGAAGGAATACTTGTGCTGGGTAGAGGGAAAGAGGGGATAAAATAACATGATGTGGTGGAATGTGATATATTGGAGATACTGAGCCATCATTTTTATTGTGGAGAGTGCGTTGGGGGAAGATAAGAGTGAGAAATGCTGGGAGGAGTTAGTTGAGGGGAGAAGAGTGAGAAATGCTGGGCAGAGCATTGAAAGCAATAGGAGACATTGGCCAGAGCTTTATTGTATGAGGGAAATAATGGTCAGAACTTTGAAGGAGGAGAGGGGAGATGCTTAACAGAGCATGAAAGGGTGGGGGAGAGAAAGATATTAGGCATAGTAGAGAGAGAGAGGAATGTCAAGATACTAGGCAGAGATCCAGGGGGACAGTGTAGGAGAATTGAGAATGAGACTTTTTTTTTGGGGGGGGAGGGGTAATATCTATTAAGGAACCCCAAATCTTTATCTTGAAAACATGAGGCTCTCTGATATGGTGCATTTGGTTCCTTGGCTCTTGGTGCATGAAAGTTTTGTTACATCTAGAACATGTGTCTGCACGTTGTGAACTCTCCCTCTTATTTTGGACCGCTGGGGCAGGTGACTGTCTTCAACTGCTTTGGGACACAGTCATCAATTTCTCTCCTCTGGCAGATGCAGTTTCAGCCAAAGCATATGAAACAAGTGCACATATTTGCCTTTAAAACAGCTCTCCATTTGGTGTATTTGTGGAATTGTCTGGAGTGACGCTTGGATCTTTTATTGATTTGTTTTGCTTATTTTATTTTAGTTTGTTTTAATTTCTGTTAAGTTCTGTTGAGTTTTATTTAATTTTATTGCCTTAGGGCTCCTTTTACAAAGGTGCAATAGCGTTTTTAATGCATGCAATGGATTAGCACGCGCTAGCAAAAATATTACCGCCTGCTTAAAAGGAGGCGGTAGCGGCTAGCGTGCATGGCAATTTAGCATGCGCTATTCCGCGCGTTAAGGCCCTAGCGCACCTTTGTAAAAGGATCCCTTAATCTCTATTTTTTTTTTTTGATGGATATGTACATACACATAATACGTTTTTTACATGTTTTATTTCCCTTGGCACTTTGGCTTAGAATTTGAGCCCTATTGGGACAGAAAGGGAAGTTTCTAAAAGTGCCTTAAAACAATGCAATTTACGTAAATTGTAATCTGCTTAGGTTTAAGCAGAATAGAAATGTTACAAATAAATAAATAACTGTTGATAATGGACATGTTAAAATTCAGAGTAATTACACAATAATTGTACAATTTCTACATCCTGTTTACGTAAGGGTTCACATATTACTATGCAATACAGCTCATTTGTTTAAATAAAACATTTATGTAAAGATGATAACTTTTATTAGGCATATGGGCATTTGGATCATTTTTCAGGCCAGAAGGCCACATTTGAAAATATTTGTCAGACTGAGGGCTCCTTTTACTAAGGTGCGCTAGCGTTTTTAGCGCGTGCAAACCACGCGCTAAATGAAAAATACTAACACAAGCTCTATGGAGGTGTTAGCGTTTAGCGAGCGCTAAAACCGCTAATGCACCTTAGTAAGAGGAGCCCTACTTTGTTGGTTTTCCTTCAATAATCTTGTAGCTTTAGTGGGCCCACATGGTATTCTATACTGTTCAGTACAAAATACAATTTTTTTTTTTCATTTTATTCTCTCAAGTGAAGCTTTTCATGTGGTCTGTTCAGGAGGTTTTCATTTGGAACCTACTATATATATTTTTTTTTCATTTTCTCTGCAGCATTTCAATTTGGGGTAGGATAATTCCATGTGTCAAAGAGCAGTATCTACATCAAATGTAAAAACAATTCAGTGATTGCCTTAGCTTCTTTTAGGAAACTATAAGTTTTATCACTTCTTCAAACCATGACCAATCTAGTAAGCAGGAATCTGAACCATATATCAAACCCAGTTCTCATGCTTAAAAATACAAAGTACATATTGCTAAGTTTGGAGAAGGGATTGTCCCCTATTTCTCAATTCCAGAAGAGAGACTATTTGGCCATTCTTGTTTTGAAGTTACAAGCCAAAGCAATGTAATATCTATAGTCTTTGATTCTACCCATTGAAATCAGTTCTGCAGATCCCATAATGCAGCTGGATAGGTTTGTCAAAAATCTATAAAATGGAAAGAATATTAGCTGTTAAGAAAGGATGTTTTAATGGGGGCCATTAATAAATTATTATAATGAATAATTTGTATTTTTCCCCTATTAATATATATGTTTATAGGGAGGGAGGGTGGGTTTTAGTTTTCATTGATAAATAAAAATGAATAATATAGTTATTATATTATATGATACTTGTCTATAAAGTATGTTTCATATGGGGTGGGGTTAAACTCTTTTGTGTGAAAATTGTAATATTTCAAGTGGAACTGTATATTATTTGAATGAATTTCTGTACACTTGTTGTAAAATTTAAAATGAATAAAGATTTATAAAAAAAAAAAAAATCTATGATCCATAATCTACCTCCTGGAAGTTCTGATTTGTGAGTCTTCTTTGTCCCTATATACCACTATAGAATAGCTTGCAGGGCAGATCACTTGCATATAAACTTTGGGTTCTGTGGAAGATGGAGTAATTAGATGTAATAAATAATAAACAAATCTAGTTGGTGAGTGGATGGTTGCCAGTGTAGGGGCAAGTGTAGATTTGCCAAGCTAGCCAATTCTGTTAGGCCAGTTCAAGATTTTTGACAAAAGGACAAGAGTTTGGGATTCAATATACAGTCTTTCTTTGATTCCAGTCAAAGTGGTTTACATTAGAGAATGACACGGTGACAAAATTCATCACTGTTCCCGTCCCCGCGGATAACTGCGGGAAATAATCCCATGTCATTTTCTAGTGTCTATTTCAACCTCGGTCCTTCTACACCAGCATTCGGTCAGTGGTTGTGCCCAATTATACTCTGATTCTTCCCTCTCTCCTTAAAGAATGACATGAAGATGATTTCCCGTGGTTATCCGCGGGGACGGGAACAGTGATGAATTTTGTCACCGTGTCATTCTCTAGTTTACATTTTACATAAAGATACTTATTTTGTACCTGGAGCAGTATTAAGTGACCCTCTTAACAGATTATTATGGAATCTACTGTGCAAATTTTAATGGGTAAAATCAGGGACTGCAAATACTAGGATAAAGCAGCATTGGTTTTACCAAGTTGTGGCTGAGGGCATGGAGAAGTTAGGAACTCTCTCAGATATCCATAGTAGGATTTCTAGACTTGAAGATATTGAGTCAGACCTGCAGAGCTGCCAACCCAAATATCAAGTTGGCAGTTTGGGAGCAGCAGCATGCACCACTCTACCCAGGTATTCAGCATCACTTACTATCAGGATGGTGGCTCTGAGTATCCTTGAATAATGTAAATACCATGGCCAGCATTTAAAACAAATGCCATTCTTGCAGCTTGTGTTCATATTACTGCATTTTCTTCTTTTTTTTTTTTCAATAGGTGGTAACTGCTACTGGCTCCCTTGCTTTGGGGATCAACATGCCCTGTAAATCTGTTGTCTTCACAGAAGATTCTATTTATTTGAATGCTCTGAACTACAGACAGGTATTGAAACACGCTTAAACGATAGATGTGGTAGTGCATTTTCGACAGGACATCTGAGTTTGGACATTTGAGGAAAAATGTCCAAAAATCCAGAAAATGACCATTTTCAAATCAGAAAAACATCTAAATTATGTTTTGAAAATGACCTTTTTCTCGACGCTTCTGAGCTTAATGCGGCTTTTAGGACCATTTTTGAAAACAAAACATCCAAAAGAAAAATATCAACAAACAAGAGCAAAGAGGCACTCTAGGGGGTACTGCAGTGAACATCCCATTAGAAAGTCCCAGATACACATCTCACCATAACCCGCTTATGCGCCCTCCAAAACTCACCCAAAACATGCTCTGCCCACCTGTACACCACGGCAATAGCCCTTATGTCTGCAAGTATTATTTTTATGTCAGTACAGTAGGTTTACGATAGGATTTGGAGGGCACATCATACAATATAAGCAGGTTATGGCGAGAAGTGTACCTGGGACTTTTTAATGTGACATTCACTTCAGTATCCCCTAGAGCAGTGGTCTCAAACTCAAACACTTTGCAGGCCACATTTTGGATTTGTAGGTACTTGGAGGGCCGCAGAAAAAATAGGGGTCCTTATGGTAAGGCGCGCAAGCCGATTTAGCGCATGCTAAATGCCAACGCATCCATTAGATTCTATGGACGCATTAGCATTTAGCATGTGCTAATATTTAGCACACGCTAAGTCAGTTAGTGTGCCTTAGTAAAAGGACCCCTATTTTTTCTGCAGCCCTCCTAGTACCTACAAATCCAAAATGTGGATTATCAGAAGCAATTAAGGAAAGATTTATAAACTAAGTCTTTCCTTAATTGCTTCAGATCATTTCAGCTCTACACAGCTGAAAACAGTGCAACATGCAGAAAGTGAAAAAGTATCAACAGCTCTCACCTCCTCCAGCACTGGACACATGCACAAGCTGCAGTGCCTCCAAGCATTGCTCCAAGCTGCACGCTCTGGAACGTTGCCCGCCTCACCGCTGTAACCTCACACAAGCGCTTGCCTGCGTCTGCACGCGATTGGACGCCACCTCACAATCACGAACAGACGCAGGAAAGCGCTTGCGTGAGGTTACAGCGACCACCGTACACTTGTGGAGTGGACAACGAGGGCCTCAGAATAGTACTTGGCGGGCCGCAAGTTTGAGACCGCTGCCCTAGAGTGACCCTCTGCGCTGCTGAAATGTCTCTGTGGCCAACTAAAGCTGTCATATAGGCTGGAATGTCCTGTTTCTTTCAGATCTCTGAGTGGTAGGAGGAGTTGGTGACCACTGAGGGAATAAGGAGAGATTATATCTTAATCTTTCTAGTGGTCATAAGGTCAGTTTGGGTACCTTTTTGGCCCTTCCTCATTTTTAAAACAGGTCTAGCCCCAGAAGTCTAAATGGTCACGTGGACGCTTGGGTAAATGTTTGATTATCACTACAAAATGTCCACATCCTAAGCCTGCCCAAATCATGCCTAATCTAATCTAATCTTTGATTTTTTTTATACCGATTCAACCCAACAGAAGGGCTCGACTTGGTTAACAAAATATGAATAAAGTTATGCAGAAGATTAGAACAGAAACTATCGGCCTCTTTTACAACGCCGCGCTGCAACAGACCCGACGCCCTTTAAATCTCTACGAGCTTCGGGGCCATTAGTGCAGCGCAGCCGATAGCACAGCTTTGTAAAAGAGGCCGTATATCTTTTAGGCCAGACAACCAAGAGATGACCAGTCTAGAAAGACATCTAAAATATGGGTTTTGAAAGTTGTGATTTGGGTGTTTTAGCAAGAAAAATATCCCAATGCTACTTTCTGTCTTTTTTTGAACTTTTTCTCTTTTGAAAATGAGCCCCATAAATCAGTGTTATTTCAAAAGTAAAATTGTACATTATGGGAAAACTTGGAGGACAATTCTGTAGAAGGGCACCTAGATTTAGAGGGGCATTTAAAAACTGTCTAAATAAAAAGAAAAGTCCTGCATAAGACATCTCTTTCCATTGCAAATGCAAACAGTGTCTCACTTCCGGCTCACCACACAATTGTTTCCCATGTACTCACCTTTATAGGACCCCCAGGGACCCCTGAAGAAGACTTTTTGTCGAAACGCGGACCGTGTTGGGTCCTGTATCCCTAGCGGACTAGGTCCTTTAAGGCTCTTATGTGGATGATTTATTTTTATGTGGATGGAATTATTTTATGTGGATGATTTCAGTGTACCTTTGGAACTTTGACACTTTCAAATAAAGTCCATTTAGGAACATCGTCACTCCACAGAGTTTTTTTGGTTTTTAATTAAGACATCCAAAAAACAGCCATCTCAGAGGCATAATCAAACAGGAAAAAATGCCTAGAATAACTGTCTGATTATGGCTGTAAGATAGACATTTTTGCACTGAAAAAAAAAAATCCAAAATGAATAGCCATTTTCCAGAGTTAACTATCCACCTTTTGGACAACAAAAACACTTGGACATGAACGTTTGGTATCATTTTCAAAAATATGACCACATAGACATCTCTGCAGAACAAAGGAGTAGCCTAGTAAACAACGAGTAAAAAGGGACACGGGTTCAAACTCCACTAGAACTCCTTTTTATTGTGTAAATTTGATTTCTCCAGAATCTGAAAAATTTCTACTGGACTTCAAAAAACACTTCCCATCATCATAACCTCACAAAAGTATTAGAAAATGCTCTCATGACTACCCAAACACCACCACCAGAAACACCCGGACAGTATTATCTCTACTCGTCTAAACAACAGAATCCGGACAATATTATCTCTATTCGTCTAAACAACCTATCACTATCTACTATCTACTACCAATTTATCCTGGAAAAGTCCAGAACAACAATTGTAACTTAACGCATTCTTGTTTATATGTACTGCAATGCTACTGGAAATGTCCAGTCTTCTAACTTGTAATCCGCTTAGAACCGCAAGGCACAAGCGGAATAGAAATCACTAATGTAATGTAATGTAATGTAATGTAATGAATGTATGCCACTTTAACAGCCTTCAGGCTTGCAAATGTCTTACAGTATATATTTAGGTGTAATAGGTAATTTTCTGTTTCTGGAAGGTTCCTAATTAATTTTATTAAAATCTTTATTCATTTTAAAACCAGCACAAAGTGCAACATATTATCAATCAATTAACACAATAGACAGCACTCAATTCCTTCAAATGATACAATAAATACATAACCCGCTCCCCATCCCCACCCGCCATTCCTAAAAGTGTAAAAACACTTAATATAATGCAAATGATCAAGATAAACCTTGCAATCAAATAATAAATTAATTACATACCCCAGGATCAAAGGGCAAAACTAATAATCAGACTCTACCAGACCCACCCAAAGGTATAAATTATCCTTCCCCTCTCTACACGGTATTCGCTATGTAGGCAAACTGGGAAAATCCCTTCTCTTCAGAATCACAGGTCTTTGGAACAACCTTACTACCCCGCTGCGGAACCTGGGCTCCCTCCAATTATTCCGCAAGCAACTGAAAACCTGGCTTTTCACTAAAATGTAATTCTATTCCCCCTTACTCTTCTCTTCTATATATAAGTTCATGTAAACCTTTCTTTTCCTTCTCTTCCTATATTTTAAGTTCTTGTAAACCGTGCCGAGCTCCACAACATCCGTGGAGATGATGCGGTATATAAACTTAAGGTTTAGTTTAGTTTAGTTCTTACAAAATTTTGTTAATGGGTCCCAAATTTCCTTGAACTTCTTATATTGTCCCAAATGCTTTGAACTCATACATTCAAACTTATAAATTTGGCACAATGTTTCCTACTAAAAACTATAGTTTAACCTGTCCCAATTTTCCCAGTTCTTCATAATAAGCTATTTGGCAACTCCTATCATGATGAGAAATAATTTATTGTTATGTGAAGTTATTGGACTCTTGGGCATTAATAACTTACCAAACAGCACTGCATCATATGTCAATGCCAATGGAACTTCCAATATCCTATTGATTTGACTCCAAATGGATTGCCAAAATTTTTTTTAAAAAGTTGAAATGGGATCTGAGCCTATATCCCTTAGTTTACAGTCCACTGTGCTAACCACTAGGCTACTTTCTGACCGGTTTACTGCTTTGTTCAGATTGGCTATATAACCAGCTAACATAGAGCTTGGTTGTCCTTTTCCAGTTTCACTTTCAGGGGAGAAGGAAGGGGATAGCAACCATTGGGGGATTAAGGAGTCATGCCTTAATCCCTCCAGTGGTCAGCTGCTCAATTAGAACTACATTTTGTCATTTGGATGCAACTGAAACAATTCTAGCTAAAAACGTCCATCTTTTTAGACATGGACATTTCTTCCCATTCGAAAATCCCTGCTGGTTGTCCTACTTTTGAGTCCTCCCTAGTCCCTCCCAAAACTCGCGCCCTTGCTATTTGAAGGAACTGTATTGTGAAACGCACAAATTCAAACTTTCCAAAATCACAGTTTGAATGTTTTTAGCAGATAGACGTTTCTTAAGACATTTTAAGACATCTGTCTGCTTTGAACACCTTAAGAACCTAGAGGGTACCTAATTGTGGCAACTTTGCTAAGGCAGATAACACCACAGTGAAGGAGACACAAACTACTGAACTGTAATCCAATCAATTTATTAGTTCACTAGTGTTTAAGCCCTAGAGTAGATGTTTGGGGGTTTTTTTTCTTTGTCTCTCTCACCTTGGACGCTGCCTGTCTGTCATTTTTTCTGTCTATGTCTCTCCCTATGTCCTTAGTGCCCCCAGTGCCTTCTTCCTATGTCCTTAGTGCCCCTTCCTGTATCCTTAGTGCCCCCAGTGCCTCCTTCCTATGTCCTTAGAGCCCCCAGTGCTTCCATCCTGTGTCCTTAGTGTCCCAGTGCTTCCGTCCTGTGTCCTTAATGCCCCCAGTGCCTCTGTCCTGCTTGGTGCCCTCAGTTCCCCTTTTTATGTCCTTAGAGCCCCCAGTGCCTCCTTCCTGTGTCTCCATCACTATCTTCCAGACTTTGTCTCACCCCCCCCCTCCGATGCCAGCCTGCCTGCCTGCTTCCCTCCCATCCCCCTGAGCAGCATGTTTCCATTTAACCCCCCCACCCCCTGAAGCCAGCCTGCCTGCCTGCCTCCCTCCCACCCATTCCACTGAGCAGCATGTTTCCATTTAACCCCCCCACTCCACCGCTCGAAGCCAGCCTGCCTGCCTCCCTCCCATTCCACTGAGTAACATGATTCCATTTAAACTCCCCCCGCCACTACCGCCACTGTGCAGCCGACCCCACTGACCCTCCCACTGCTAGACGGCCGACAAACCTCCCAGCTCCAGCAGCGTCCGAGGCACAGTAAACACGCTGCTTTGCGGCCTTCTACTGCCCTAATTTCCTCTGCCACGTCTCTGATGATGTCATCAGGGACGCGGCAGAGGAAATCAGGCCAGTAGAAGGAAGCGAAGCAGCGTGTTTACTGTGCCTCGGATGCTGCTTGAGCCGGGAGGTTTGTGTTCGTCTTGCGGTGGGAGGTTTGGCTGGGAAGGTCAACTGGGGTTTCAGATGTGCCGGGTAGGGTCAGCGCCGGGGAGGGAGGGGGGAATCGCAGTGTGTTACCCGCCGGCGGCCCTGTCCTAGAATAGAACCCTAAGCATGCATGCGCACTCCTGCCGACCACGGAGATATGGACGCACGGAGCCACCAGATTAGAAGTGCGCATGCATGCTAAGGGAATTATTATCTTAGAAGAAGATAAGCAGCTCTCACATGCAAATCTGCGGCTGACAGCTCAGCCACTGGTTCTTCACCATATCTGCACAGCACGTCCTGCCCCCGTCCAGTCTTTGCCTCGGACCACCGAAAACTTGCGGAAGGGATTTACCTGCAGTCCTTTGCTGTTCACCGTTGCAAAAAAAAAAAAAAAAAAAATAAAAACACAGCGACAGGAAGCGACGTGTCAGGGACAGGGTACGGCCCAAGGGAGTCCTCAAAACAAAACGGCCAGGTAAAATGGAAAGCACTCCCCTCCTCTCTATACAGTTATGAAAGAACAGAAGAAGCTGGTCAAAACTCACACTGCTCTCGTTTTTGCATGGTGTGACCGCGGGACTCGGCATCGGTCCCGTCCGCCGCTGGTGCACTCTCACCTCCGAGTGCAGGAGTGCAGCTGGCGCACACGCTCTTCACCCTACATGCCACTCCGAACCCGGGCCCAGAGAGCGCGAGCTCCTCCCACCTTCGTCCCTCCCTCCTTCGGCCGCCCACCTGAGGAAACACTGGCTGCCGTGAATCTGGCGCTTTCCATTCAGTGTGGTAGCGCTTTGGACGGTGTCCCGTGCCATCTTTATTTTCCCTTTTCTTTTTGCTTGGTAAAAAAAGTTTATTCAGTTAATTTTTACAGGTCCGTCCCTTATTATTGTGGGAGGTTTGGCTGGGAGGGTCAACGGGGGTTTCGGGTGTGCCGGGTAGGGTCAGCGCCGGGGTGGGGAGTCGCAGCGTGTTACCCACCGGCGGTCCTGTCCTAGAATAGAACCCTAAACGTGCATGTGCACTCCTGCCAACCATGGAGCTACGGACGCACGGAGCCACCAGGTTAGAAGTGCGCATGCGCACTAAGGGAATTATTATCTTAGATACAACAAGATCTCATGGCTACTGGGCTTGATGGACCATTAGTCTGACCCCAGTAAGGCTATTCTTTTTTCTTATGAGACTGGCTGAAAGTATTTACAAGTTTATTTAATTTAAACAACTTATCCAATAGTACAAATGCATAATGAAAATATTAAAATCTATAAACATAATTATGAAGTACAAGCATACCTCATATAGGGGCCCTTACAAAGTGGCGCTAAAAAGTGGCTTGTGCTATTTTTAGCACAAGGGTCTTCCACGCACTGATGCCATTTTTTAGTGTAGCTCTAAAATAGCTGCAATTTGCTTTTTCTTCTTAATGGTCATGAACTAATTTTGAATTAGTGCATGGCCATTAAAGAGTGAGTCCTTACCACCACCTATTTTGGAGGCGGTAAGGGCTCCCTTGCTAATCCTGCGCTAATCAGTCTGCGCACACCAATGTTCACACACTAACCAATTAAAGCAGGGCATGCCTACTCTTCACCCAAAATACAACCCCTACACTAGTGCATGGGAAACATGCGCCAATCCTTAAACTACCATGGAATGCCTGAGCGTGTCGAGTGGTCGTGGATTTCATCCTGACCAGAGCTTAGGAAAAGGGCCTCATAATTAATGTAAATCCTAAATAGACCCATCACAATCTTCCAACTTTTTCTCTAATGTGCCACCTCTGCACATTAACTTTATTTTGGTAATTTGAGAGTTTTTTTTTTAAATGGTATCTTCCTTGAGTGGGAGGTAAATTAATTTACGAAGGTGGTTTGAAAAGTTTGGTTAAAAAAAGCAAGTTAAACAATGTAGTCTACATTGAGGGCTATACACTTACTCCCTCTTCTATAAAGCTGCGCTAGCGGCTGTTGCATGGCAACAGCCTCGAAACCCTTTAAATCTCTATGGGCTTCGGGGCCGTTGCCACGCAGCTTTGTAGAAGAGGGGGGTTAGTCCAGCGAGTTTCCAGTTTTTTCATGCTTACAAAAAAATTTGAAACTCACTGGACTAAGGGCTCCTTTTACTAAGCTAGAAACATAGAAACGTAGAAAAATGATGGCAGAAAAGGGCCATAGCCCATCAAGTCTGCCCACTCTATAAACCCTCCCCAAACTGCTCTCCAAGGGTCACCCGTAAGTGGCATCACCTCTATACTACCCCCGTAGAGTTCCGACATGGGCATCCCTTTTTGTCTTAAAATCATGTATGCTGCTGGCCACGATCACCTGCTCCGGAAGCTCGTTCCAATGGCCTACCACTCTTTCTGTGAAGAAGTATTTTCCGGTATCCCCATGAAATTTCTCGCCCCTGATTTTCATCGGATGTCCTCTTGTGGCCGAGGGTCCTTTGAGAAAGAAAATGTTGTCTTCCACCTCTATGCGACCAGTGATGTACTTAAATGTCTCTATCATGTCTCCCCTCTCCCTACATTCTTAGAGAGAATAAAGCCGCAATTTGTGCAGCCTGTCCTCATACGAGAAATCCTTGAGCCCCAAGATCATCCTGGTGGCCATTTGCTGAACCGATTCAACTCTCAGCACATCTTTACAGTAGTGCGGCCTCCAGAATTGCACACAGTACTCCAGATGAGGTCTCACCATGGTTTTGTACAATGGCATTATGACCTCCGGCTTCCGGCTAACAAAACTTCTGCGGATACAACCCAGCATTTGTCTAGCCTTGGATGAAGCCTTCTCCACTTGAATGGCTGTTTTCATGTCTCCCTTAATGATTACCCCTAAATCCCGCTCTGCTGCATTCCTAGCCAAGGTTTCACGCACACTTGAGCATTGAGCTGGCGTTAGTTCTAGGCGTGTAGCGCGGGTTTAGCGCGCACAGCAAATCAGTGCGTGCTAAAAACGCTATCGCAGCTTAGTAAAAGGAGCCCTAAGTGTATAGCCCTCAATGGAGACTACATTGTTTAACTTGATTTTTTTACCAAACTTTTCAAACCACTCTCGTATTTTCAACCCAGAACCTGCAAGGTTAATGAAATATTTTTGTAATAAACTTACATTCTACTCATAGAAAAGAATGGAAAGTTTATGAATTCTATATTCTCTTTTCAGATGTCTGGGCGTGCTGGAAGACGTGGTCAGGACATGACAGGCAACGTGTTTTTCTATGATATTCCACTGCCCAAGGTGGAAATGCTCATTAAAGCAAATGTTCCTGAATTGAAAGGGCAGTTCCCTTTGAGTATCACCCTGGTGCTACGACTTATGTTACTAACTGCAAAAGCAGATAATAAAAAGGATGCCAAGGCAAAGGTACATTTCATTTGGATGTCTGGTCTTCTGTATTCTATAAATTTATTTATTTAAAAAATTATATACCGCATACAACTATGCGGATTCCATATCACATACATAAAATCTTGTTTCCCTCCAATTATCACATATAACATAGACATGTCAAAACAACATCGTTAATTGTCCCTGTTATAATAAGGATAGAGCACAAATTCACTCAATTCAGAAGTACAAACAAGCTTTAAATCATACATTGATGTCAGAAAACTTCTAAAAGGCGATTATTAACTGAAATATGCCATTGGTAAATAATTGAGTTTTCAGCATTTTCTTAAAATTCATCCTCCCTATACAAAACTACAGGATACCAGGGAAGGCATTTCATAGTTGTACGCCAGCCACAGATATAATTGATGCTCCGATCCTAGCATGCATAGTCGACATGCTACCCTCCAAACTTAATTTTTGAATGAAATGTTAAATGCAACAGTTTATCTAAATTAAATTAGTATACATGAAACATAGCTTAAAAGGTGCTAAAGGTTACCACAAGATGTAGATGCCCAAAGAAGCATTCTAATAGAGTTCTAGTATTCAAAGGCTGATGTCCACGTAGGAGAACCCAGTGCTGTTTTGGATTTTATCTCTATGGTAAAATTTCCATAAGGACTGGAGGGATCAGGTTTCATAATACTAGCTGACAAATTACTCTTAATACTGTGCTAAAAAGTAATAAGAACATAACACTTAGGGCTATTTTTACTAAGTTACGTTAGGGCTTTAACGCACGGAATAGTGTGCGCTACATTGCCGCGTGCGCTAGACCATAACGCCAGAATTGAGCTGGTGTTAGTTCTAGCCGCGTAGTGCTGAGTAATTTCCTGCGTGCGCTATAAATGCTAGCGCACCTTAGTAAAAGGAGCCCTTAATATTCCAGAAGTCATATTTGCAAAGTGTTCCTTACACAAAATGATAGAACCACCATTAGTAAATATTGTTCTATGTTGAAGAAAAGATTGAATTGAGCAGTTGCAAATGGTTTTCAATTCACTTGAGCCAAATCATGATAAAAACAACTAGCTCAACAATCCAAACAAAGAGAAAGGCCTTTAACTGCTAGGTAATTGCTATAAGATGTTGTTTTTCTTTTTCTTATCGCCTCTTTTCTTAATGGATATCTCTCATTAATAGTGGACTTTATAGGGAATTCTATGTAGTTTTTAGTTTCCAAAGCAGATTTTGTTATCGGCTTTTCTTTTTCTTGTTTTAAAGTATAATACATGTGAACTATTTTCCTAATGTATGTGATAAACCTGACCTAATATATGTGATAAACCTGGCCAGGGGAAACGACAAATGCCTGCAACTTGGTGTGGTATACAGACCTCCAAGACAACAGGAAGACAAGGATATAGAATTAATCGAAGACATAGAGAACATCACTATGCGTGGGGACACAGTACTGTTAGGGGACTTCAACATGCCCGATGTAGATTGGAACACACTTTCCGCTACAACCAGCAGCAGCAAAAGGCTATTGAACTCCATAAAAGGAGCACGACTCAAACAAATGGTATTGGAGCCCACTAGGGATCAGGCGATACTGAATCTGGTACTCACCAACGGAGAAAGCGTCTCAGAGGTTTTGGTAGGTGATATGCTAGCCTCCAGCGACCACATCATGGTATGGTTCAACCTCGGGAAAGGTTTCACTACATCAAACACAGCAACAAAGGTCCTCAACTTTCGGGGCACTGACTTCAAACGCATGGGAGATTTCATCCATCGGGCACTTCAAAACCAAGCTGAAACCGATGATGTAGAGGCTATGTGGTCAACCCTGAAATCTACCCTACACGAAGCTACAAACTGCTATATAAAAACAGTAAGCAAATGACGGAGAAACAATAAACCCCAGTGGTTCACTGCGGAGATCTCAGACCTCGTTAAAGAAAAGAAAAAAGCATTTATTTCCTGCAAACGATCAGGAAAAAGAGAGGCAAAAGAATACTATCTGGCCAGGTCTAAAAGCTGTCAAAACAGCAGTCAGAGAGGCCATACTTCGAATAGAAGAGAATCTAGCAAAGAACATTAAGAAAGGGGATAAATCCTTTTTCAGGTACATTAGTGATAGAAAAAGAAACATAGATAGATAGTACGCCTTAGGAAACCGGACGGGAATTATGTAGAATCAGATTCCGATAAAGCCAAACTACTAAATAAATACTTCTGCTCAGTCTTTACCTGCAAGGCGCCGAGGTCCGGTCCACAGTTGCAGTCAAGGCAAAGCTCGGAAGACCCATTTCGGAATTTTGAGTTTACACCCAGCAGCGTCTACTGTGAGCTATCAAAACTCAAAGTGAACAAAGCCATGAGACCGGACAATCTACGCCCCAGGGTGCTTAGAGAGTTGTGTGATGTCCTGGCGGAAACGTTATCCATGCTCTTCAATCTTTCCCTGAGTACAGGAAGAGTCCTACTGGATTGGAAGACAGCTAACATCATTCCACTCCACAAAAAGGGTTGCAGGACGGAGACTGCAAATTACAGACCGGTGAGTCTCACATCAATAGTGAGTAAACTCATGGAAACACTAATTAAGCAGAAATTGGATACGTTCCTGAACGAGGAGAATTTACAGGATCTCCATCAACATGGATTCACAAAGGGAAGGTCCTGCCAATCCAATCTAATCTAAGATTTGTAAAGATAAGAAAAAACAAAGTATTTTCATAAAAGTGTTTGAAAGACTGTAAAGACATTTATTTATTTATTTATTTTTGTAATCAAACTTGGAGCGTAACCAGCACTAATAAAGTTGCAACGACTGAAAAGTATACTTTGGTTCATCACTAGAGGGCGCAACTTTCTCCTTGAAGAACTCTATACCTCTGAGTGACTTTCAAATGTGACGGTTGCAATCCTGAAGTTTGGTTACCAATTTGAATGAGAAGACAGTTCTTTTGTTTGAACTTTGAAATCCAATCTAATCAGCTTCTTTGACTGGGTAACAAGAAAGCTGGATATGAGGGAGTCCATGGATGTCATGTACTTGGACTTCATTAAAGCTTTTGATAGCGTCCCACACCACAGGTTGTTGAGCAAGTTGAATTCGATGGGATTAGGAGAAACATTAACTGCATGGGTCAATGACTGGCTAAGTGGTAGACTTCAGGGGGTGGTAGTTAACGGTACCCTCTCTGAAACATCGAGGGTGACCAGTGGAGTGCCGCAGGGCTCGGTCTTGGGCCCAATCCTCTTTAACATATTCATAGGCAACCTGACTCAGGGGCTTCAAGGTAAAATAACATTATTCGACGATAACGCCAAACTATGCAACATAGTAGGTAAAAGCACTTTGCCCGACAGTATGACGCGGGATTTACTCTTGGTCCTTGACTTGGCAGTTAAGCTTCAATGCTAAAAAATGTAAGGTCATGCACCTTAGCAGTAAAAATCCATGCAGAACTTACACCCTAAATGGTGAGACCTTAGCTAGGACTACAGCAGAACAAGATTTAGGAGTGATCATTAGTGAAGATATGAAAACTGCCAATCAAGTGGAGAAGGCTTCTTTCAAGGCTAGACAAATGATGGGTTGTATCCACAGAAGTTTCGTCAGCCGGAAGCCCGAAATGATAATGCCATTGTACAGATCCATGGTGAGACATCATCTGGAATATTGTGTACAATTCTGGAGGCCACATTACCAAAAAGATGTGCTGAGAGTTGAGTCGGTTCAATGAATGGTCACCAGGATGGTCTCGGGACTCAAGGATCTCCCATATGAGGAAAAGCTGAGTAAATTGCAGCTATACTCACTCGAGGAACGTAGAGAGAGGAGACATGAATGAGACGTTTAAATATATCACGGGCCGTATCAAGGTGGAAGATGATATCTTCTCTCTTAAAGGTCACACGGCCACAAAAGGGCATCCGCTGAAAATCAGGGGCGGGAAATTTCATGGTGACATCAGGAAGAACTTCCACTGCAGTTGATCGAGGCCAGCAGCGTATCAGATTTTAAGAGAAGATGAGATACGCATGTGGGATCTCTTGGGGGGTGAAGTTGGGGGGTGGGTCATTAGAGTGGGCAGACCTGATGGGCTGAAGCCCTTTTCTGCCTTCATGTTCAATGTTTCTATGTTTCTATATAAATTTGAATGTAAAAAACAAAACAAAAAATAGAGAGAAAATGGCTTTAGGTATTGTTTTCTTTCTTAAATTTCCATGAAAATATTTATTTTGGGGAAAAGAGTACAATTTATTTAACCTTTTGCATTTGAAGAAGTTCTTGTTAAACTACAGTTTGATGTAGAAGATACTACTACTGCTACTATTTATCATTTATCTACATATCTCTTATCATTTATCTACATATCTCATTTATCTACATAACTCATTGCTGAATATCACTATGGTCACCTTTGAAGTATGCCCCTTGGAAAGCTATGCACTGACGCCAGTGCCTAGTCCATCCTTCAAAGCAATTGTGGAACTCTTTTTCTGGAATGGCTATCAGAGCTGTCGTCGTATTACCCTAGATGTCCTCAAAGTCACCAAAATGTTTTCCTTTCAATATTTCTTTATCTTCATTGCAGTTTTCTTTCAAATAAAAGAGACTCGACTCATGCACATTTACATTACGTAGGATATTGCAAGATATTTCCAAGGAAGAACATATCCCATGCAGGCAATATCTACTGGCTACAAGAAGGCTGCAAAGACAAATAGGAAGGAATTGTTACAACCAAAGAGGTGGAAGCCTAATGAAAAAATAATCTGCACTTTACCTTTTACATAGCAGATATCATTCAAATTCTACATAAGCTTCACCCATGTGTATGTCTTCTTGTATTTATATACCATAGGAGGGGCCTTAACCCGGGCCAATCAGAGCCTTAGGCTCCTTCCTGGTGCATCCTGGAGGGATCTAAGGCTCTAATTGGCCAAGCCACCTAAAGCCCCTCACATGGGGAGAGCCTTAAACAACCTGGGCCAATCAGAGCCTCAGGCCCTTCCTTGTTGCATCCAAGGAATTATTAAAAAAGGGATAGTTAACAAGACTAAAGATATTATAATACCTCTGTATCGCTCCATGGTGCAAACTCACCTGGAGTATTGCATTCAATTCTGGTCTCCTTATCTCAGCGGCACTAGAAAAGGTTCAAAGAAGAGCGACCAAGATGATAAAGGGGATGGAACTCCTCTCATATGAAGAAAGACTAAAAAGGTTAGGGCTCTTCAGCTTGGAAAAGAGAGGGCTGAGAGGAGATATGAGTGAAGTCTACAAAATCGATTTTTTTACTCCGTCAAAAATTACAGACTAGGAGACACTCAATGAAACTGCAGGGAAATACTTTTAAAACCAATAGGAGGAAATATTTTTTCATTCAGAGAATAGTTAGGCTCTGGAACGCGTTGCCATAGGTTGTGGTAAAAGTGGATAGCATGGCTGGTTTTAAGAAAGGTTTGGACAAATTCCTGGAGGAAAAGTCCAAAGTCTGTTATTAAGACATGGGGGAAGGCTCTGCTTGCCCTGTATCGGTAGCATGGAATGTTGCTACCCTTTGGGTTTGGGCCAGGTACTAGTGACCTGGATTGGCTACCATAAGAATGGGCTACTGGGCTTGATGGACCATTGGTCTATTCTTATGTTTATTTGGGAAATACAAAAAAAACTCAAGAAGAGCTGTGCAGAAAGGAATATCAGATAAAACTGAAAGAAGCCAAGAGATAGAGATGTCTGATAAAAGCACAGGCGGAAGAATAAATGGCTAGAAATGTAAAAAAAGGGAGACAAAAATATTTTCAGGTATGTTAGTGAAAGGAGGAAGACGAAAAGTGGAATTGCGAGACTGAAAGTATCTATGAATTGCTATGTAGAGAGTGATGAGGAAAAGGCAAATGTGCTAAACAAATACTTCTGTGTTCACGGAAGAAAATCCTGGAGAAGATCCACGAATGGCTGGCAAAGTGTTTATGAACAACTTGAAAAATTGAAGGTGGATAAAGCCATGGTACCGGATGGGATTCATCCTAGGATATTGAGGTAGTTCAGAGAAGTTCTGGTGGGTCCTCTTAAAGATTTGTTCAATAAATCCTTAGAGATATGGGATTGGAGAAGAGCGTATATGGTCCCTCTTCACAAAATGGTCGCAGAGGAAGGAAAGGTGAGTAGTGGAGTGCCTCAAGAATCAGTACTGGGGCCAATTCTGTTCAATATGTTTGTGAGCAACATTGCTGAAGGTTTAGATTAGAAGGTAAGGTTTGTCTCTTTGCGGATGATGCTAAGATTTGTAACAGTGGACACTCTGGAGAGAGTGGATAATATGAAAAGGGATCTGCAAAGGTTAGATGAATGGTCTAATATCTGGCAACTAAAATTCAATGCAAAGAAATATATAGTGATGCATTTAGGAAATAGAAATCTGAGGGAGCCATGTGCACTGGGAGGTGAGAGGCTGATATGCAAGGATGGGGAGAGGAATCTAGGGGTGATAGTATCTGAAGATCTGAAAGTGAAAAACAGTGCAACAAGATGGTGGCTGTAGTCAGAAGAATGAAAGGCTGTATAGAGAGAGGCATAAGAAAGGAGGTGTTGATGCCCCTGTACAGGTCATATACCTTGGAGTATTTTGTTCAATTCTGGAGACCGTATATGACGAAGTCTATTATTATATCGTTTTAAATTTTTCCTATCTTCTTTTTCAGTCAGAACATACTTGATATATTTTATTATTTTTGCTTCGTTGTTCCTTCAAATGCAATTTTTTAAAATGGAACATAATATTCATCAGATTCCTACCCACTGGGGCCATAGACCCTTACCAACTTTCCCCTTAAACGGCTCAAAACCAAGGAATTTGACCAAAGTTTCTTCTGATACAGTTACCAGTCCCTCAGTCCCTACACGAACCCAAACACTTAATATAGGCCTAATTAATGTTAGGTCATTACGTAAGAAGCATCATACTGTTAAAGATCTCATAACAAATTATTCTTTAGATCTTCTTTGTATTGTGGAAACTTGGCTTGCCGATGGAGACGAGGCTTACCTCTCCTTTGCAAGCCCCCCAGGCTATAATTTTTGCTATAACCACCGTAAAACCAGAATAGGAGGTGGCTTGGCCATCATTTACAAGTCTGCTTTATCCCTTGTCGTAGGAAATACTATTTCTAATAACACCATTGAAAGTATACAACTAAAAATTAATACTAACCCAACTATCGACTTACTATTACTATATATCCCACCACCAGTAAATCAATCTACAGTTTCTCAACTGCTGTCTGTTATCTCCGATTTTACTATATCCTCTCAATGTCCCCTCCTTATGGGAGACTTTAATCTTCATTTTGATGATCTATCTAATTCATATACATCTGAAACACTTACGCATTTTAATTATCTTAATTTCGTTACTTTAAATTCTGGCCCTACACACATTAAAGGCCACACATTAGATATGATCTTTGTTCCCGATGAACTCTTTTCGCAATTTTCTAAACCAAAAATAATTGATGTTCCATGGTCTGATCACAGTCTTATCCAATCAACTTTTACACTACAAACTGCTCCAATACCTCCTGAATCTACTAGAACTATTCTCATACGGGACTTTCAGAACATTAATGAGTCCCTTGTTTCATCGGCTCTTACTATCGATTCCAATACTTTTCCTTCGCTAACGGTAGCTGAACAACTTGTCATTTGGGGTAAATCATGTCAATCATTACTTGATTCAATAGCACCTTTATCTTCTAAAATAATTTCTTCTAAACACCAAAGAAACCCCTGGTTTAATTCTTCACTCTTATTATTGAAACGCCAACTGCGCTCTGCTGAGCGCAAATGGCGTAAACTCCCTTCTCAAACTAACCTGGATAATTATAAGAACCAATCTAACTATTATCGCCAATCAATCAATACTGCGAAGAAACACTATTACTCAAAAAAATTTCTCTTACAAAAAACTCATCTACTCTTTTTAAAATTCTTAAACAATTAACAATATTTAAGCGCAAACCTGACATTCCAAAAAATAATACCCCATCGGCCCAAAGTTTGGCTGATTACTTCCAAACCAAAGTAATATCAATTAGATCCAACATTATTAGTAAAACTACTTTCTCACAACGCTTTGTAAATTCAGAAGAAATCGGATTTTCAATTCTAAATTCTACATGTTCTAATTTTTCTCTCCCCTCTCTAAAAGATATAGAAAATGTCCTCCAATCTATCAATATTAAAGGTTCTAATACTGACCCTCTTCCCCCTTTTCTTTACAAACGCTACTTTTCTATACTGGGACCTTACATTCTTCAAATTATTCATAAATGCTTTACCTCTGCAACCCTCCCACCAGATTGGAAACACTCAATTCTTCACCCGCAAATAAAAGACCCAAAAAACTCTCTTACAGAAACTTCAAATTATCATCCAATAGCTAACCTTCCGTTCCTAGCCAAACTAACCGAAAAACTTGTATTTCAGCAATTATCAGACTTCATTGATAAAACACAGGTACTGCATCCTAACCAAGTAGGATTTCGTAAAAATCATTCTACAGAACACTCATTATTAGGTCTCACAACAACCATACAGTACAACCTTTACCAACATAAGTGTGTATTATTAATTTCTGTGGATCTTGCTGCTGCTTTCGATACCATTGATCACCTCTTGCTATTACAAAGACTTGCTTCCATTGGATTAACCGATCAAGCTCTGGAATGGTTTAGATCATATTTCACTGACAGATATTCCATCGTCCATTTTAATAATTCCATTTCAAAACCATTTTCTTCTAACTTCGGTGTTCCTCAAGGCTCTATTTTATCTCCATTACTGTTTAATATCTACCTGGCACCTCTTCTGACTCTCTGTCAATCAATCGGATTTACAGCTTATGCCTACGCCGATGACTTACAACTATTACACAATATTGACCCTTCAAGTCCAAATGACATATTTTCTATTAATCAAAAATTATCCATTATCCATGACTGGTTAAATACAAATATGCTTTCCCTAAGCATTACTAAAACTAACACCATGCTATTCTCATGGAAAGAAGGGCTACAATTAACTGCTCCTATTTCAATCAATAATACTCCACTTAAACCAACTACTACTATAAAAATTTTAGGCGTGTTAATTGACCATAAACTCACATTTCGCTCACAAATTAGTGCTCTAGTCAGAAACTGTTTCTATAAATTAAGGATGATTAGATCTTTGGCCCCCCTTCTCGATGCCAAATCCCTTACTACACTAATTCACTCCCTTGTAATATCCAAATTGGACTACTGTAATTCTTTACTGAAAGGGATAAACCTAAAGGATATAAAACGTCTACAAATAGTTCAAAATACAGCTATCAAACTTATATCAGGTTCAAATAAATATGATCATGTCACTCCTCTTCTACAAAAAGCCCACTGGTTACCCATTATATGTAGAATATCATTTAAAATAGCACTTCTAACCTTCAAAACAATACAAACACATGTTCCAGCATTTATTGACAGACTTCTTATTCCATATGACCCTCCAAGAGCTCTAAGATCTACCTCACAGCATACTCTTAATATTCCATCCTTAAGAATAATAGGTACTCGACGTAATACAATCTTTTCGGTAACTGCCCCCACGATTTGGAATTCCCTACCTATATACATACGATCTGAAAACAATCTACAGAAATTTAAAAATAATTTAAAATGTTTCTTTTTTAAAGATGCCTACAATTGACTATACAATTGTCTATTCATTTCAAGTCCAGCAACTCTTGATTTCCCCTCCCATTGTGCTTTCCTTTGCTGTCTCTTTTCTTTTAAATAAACATTGTAGTTCTCCCCCCTCTTTTCCTATTGTATCCTAATAGATTAACCAAAAAAAACCCAAAAAAAAAAAACCCATGTAATGTGTTAATATGTTAGTCTTTGTGTACTTTTGTCAATGTTTTAATTACTATTGTATAACGCTTAGTATTTTGATAGGCGTTCAATCAAATAATAAAATAAACTTGAAACTTAAACTTGAAGGATATAAGAATACTTGAAGCAGTCCAGAGAAAGGCGATGAAAGCAGTAAGGGGTTTGAGCCAAAAAACATATAAGGAGAGACTGGAAGATCTGAATATGTATACTCTATAGGGGAGATATGATACAGAACTAAATCTTTTCCAGAGAAGGAAATATGGTAAAACTAGAGGGCATAAATTGAGGTTATGGGGTGGTAGATTTAAAGATGTTAGGAAATTCTTTTTCATGGAGAGAGTGGTGGATGCCTGGAATGCTCTCCCAAGGGAGGTGGTGGAGAGCAAAACGGTGACAGAATTGAAAAAAGCATGGGACAAAAACAGAGGATCTCTAATCAAAAAGTGAAGGGTATAAATTGAAGAACTAGGTCCGGAACTGAGCAAACTTGCATGATTAGTGTATCATATATGGAATATGGTTGGGATGGGCTGGGGAGGGCTTCAACAGGAACTACAGTACTTTGCGATGGTTTAGAAAGGCTGGAGTGAACTTGGACAGCAACTCCAGTAGTTAGAACCTAATGACAGTGCCAGGCAGACTTCTATGGCAGAAATATCAAAGAAAAAAACGCTATAGACTGTTTATTGTTTATTGAAAGCTTCTGTACTGCTGCTAATGACAGGGGGAGTCAATTCAGAATGATTTATATGAGCTTCTGTAATGGTGTTACTATACATGAGCTTCTGTTAATTTCATTTCCTTGTAGACCAGTGAAGACTGAAGGATACAGTGAATTCCTGGATCCTATGTCAGCCACCTTCTGTGTATAGTCAGTTTTGCAAAGGTAGCTTTATGAGTTCTCTGTTCTGTGTTCGGTTTAGTTCTCTCCCTTTTTTTCCTCTTAATTGTTTTGGCTTCTCTGTCGAGTGGCTTTGGCATTAGCATACTGGAATGCTTTTGGCTGCATCACTGGTTATACTGATGATATCATCAGAATCTTCAAGTATTTGTCTCCATCTCCAGGTCCATAGGTCTGAATTGGTCTGGTAGAACTCAAGGAAAAGCAATTAACAGGTAAGAGCAAATATTACTTTCTATGAAGATTAAAACAATGAAAAGTAAAACAAATTATGAAGGTACAGTGAGGACCACATAGAAATAAGAGAAACCATATAAGTTGCAGGAACGTTTTGTTTTATAAAATATATTTGTTTCTAGGAATTCATTTAGGAGCTTTCAAAGAATACTTCATAGATTTTTTTTGTTTCTTTGGTTTAATTAGGCACTGTCAGTACTGAAATACTCATTGCTGTCCTTCAAAAGACCAAAGTACATGGAAATGCTGAAACTGTATTTTCTATTTTCATTACAGTTTCTAGTCCAGGAGGTAAGCTTTCTACTCTTATCATTTGTAATTTCTACAATTGAATGATAGAAGAGTAAAACCGTTGTTTCCCTTTGTTTCAGTAAACTAGCTCTGCAATTACTCATACTTACACATATGCATGCACAAATTGAGCCCAACAAATTTGCATACACATAACCCACACCTCTCTCAAAACATGAACAGCCACATACACACACCTCTACCCACCTATACACTTACATCCACTATGACACACAGACATTCCACCTGTAGGCAAACCTCATTTGACCCAAAAACATATTCCATTTTTGTACCTATTTCTGACAACTTCTTTGACACACAAATACAAAACTTGCTCCCATTACAATATACACACCTATACACTCTATGTATGCACTGGGAAAGGCCTAAGGCTCTGATTGGCCCAGGTGGGAGGATCCTTGTGCCAATCAGAGCCTTAGGCCTCTCCCAGTGCATCTCAGGATGCACCGGGAAGGGGAAGGCCCGCCATTAAGAAGAGGCGGGCCTGCTGGCGGGAGGGAGTGGGCATCCCTCCCGCTCCCGCTGGATAGTCATTGAAGGTATTAGGTTATAGGGGTGTGTGTCAGGGTTAGGTGCCAGTGGTTCAGGGGATGTCAGGGTGGGGAGCCAGGGGTTCCGGGGGTGCCACAGTTTAGGGTGGGGTATCGGGATTCGATAGGGCGCAGCAGCAGGAGGGAGTGGGCATCCCTCCTGCTGATTTTTCTTCTGAAGGTACAGGGGATGTGGGGGGATATCAGGAGTGTGTGGGGATGTTGGGGGTCGGGGTATAGGGGGTTTGGTGGCTGTGTGGGAGGAAGGGAGAGAGGAATCAGATCTGCCTGCCAGTTCATCTGATCCTGGCAGGGGAATCCAGGATCAGCTGAACCGGCAGGACTCCCCAAAACCGACTCAGCTGTTCTGGGATTCCCCTGTGATCAGCTAATAGCAAGCTGTTCTGATGGGGTAGAACAATTGGGTACCACATCTGAACAGCTTGCTTTTTATGCCAAAAAGAGATAGACGTATTAAGGGTTAAAACATCTAGATAGTTTTGAGAATGGACATTTTTACTACTGAATTTCTGGAATTTCTCAAAATGTCCATGCTCTGACTTAGATGTCCTATTGAAAATGCCCCTCCATGTTACCATGTTAGATAAGGTTGACAAAGGGACTTCCAGCACACAGGAATAAAATGTAAAACATAAAACATACTCCTTTATTGACAAATCACCAAGAGATAAAAAAGACCTGACAATTTGGCGCCATCAGTTATGAAATGAATAGTTGGCTTTACTCTGGTCCACTACTGGATATCAACTCTACAGTATTGCTTTTTCCTGACACCACATATATCCAAAAGATTATTTATGGCCCCTGAAGCAGGCATTTATCCACCAAAACATGGCTCTGTGTCAGGTATTTTTATCCACTGGTGCTTTGTCAATAAAAGAGTGTATTTTTCATTTTATACCTATGTGCTAGAAATCCCTTTGTCCACCCCTACTTTTGTGTTTCTTTGGTTTTGTCTTGTATGGGGATCTCCTTTTTTCTTTTTTTACTGTGTTACATAGAACATGCAGATTTACATTTTCCACTGGCATACACATCTGTGTACATGCCACTTAGGAGGTTTATTGAATCTTATAGACCCACACTGGCAGCTTTGTAAAAGCCAGCATTAAATTGCAATTAATAATGTAAATTCATCATAAATTTTCAACACGCTAATCCAGAGTCAAAAGAAAAGTTGGTCACCTATCTTTGGCCCCCTTTTATCAAACACTCAACTACAACAATTTGGGAGTAAAATTCTTTAAACCCGATCCTCATTTCAATATAGCTATATTATCCCCTTTTATCAAGCCGCGTTAGGGCTTTTTTAGTCATCGGCCACTGCGGTAAAAGCCATTGATAAAAAAACCCTAACGCAGCTTGATAAAAGGGGACCTTACAGAGCTAGAGTTAAATCAATTGATGAAATCACCTGTATCAGTTATAGAAAACAAAATTGCCAAACACCAAAATGCTCACAATGGCTACTGTTCACCTTTTCCAGCTGCCCAAGGGCTTCAAAGTTTTTATAAAATCACACTGTTAAAATAATGCATAAATATTTATAATACTTGTAAATATAGAGGCCCTTTTACAAAGCCATGCTAAAAGGTGGCTTGTGCTTATTTTTAGCATGTGGGTTTCCTACACACTGATGCTATTGTTTAGCATGGCTCTAAAATGGCCACAATTTGGCTTTCTGTCTTAATGGTCATGTGCAATTTTGAAATTGGTGCATGGCCATTAGCGCATGACCCCATATCACACCTATTTTGTAGGAGGTATAGACCCCCACACTAATCCTATGCTAATCAGCCAGCATGATCCAATGTCCACACACTAAGGCCCGGATTCACTACAGATAGCGACAATCACTGTTGGCTGATTTTCTGGCCGATTTTCAAACAGCAAGTGATTCACCATGAAGTTTGCATGCAAATGATTTGCATACTGATAACCGTCCACCACTGCCACAACTGCCACCGCTGCTGCTTTAGGAGGCCTCAGAAGTATGTCAGGTCTCATGGTGAGAGAGTCAGTGGGGTGCTGCTGCACAGGGGAATGGGAGGGAGGGATGGAAAACTACTGCACAGGGGGATGGGAAGATGGAAGGGATGGAAAGCTGTTACACAAGGGAATGGGTGGGAGGGGAGGAAAGCTGCTGCTCAGGGGGGGAGAGAAGAAGAATTATTGGGGTGGAGGAGAGGAAGGGAGAGAGGTAGAAAGGGGTGGGGGGGGGGGAAATCCTGCGTATTGTGACAAGGAAGCTCCTGTCATGGCTAAAAAAGACTGCTAGCCCAGTCAAAAGTACAGCTCTTAAACCAGTTATCCCTAAAACAAAGCCTGTCCACCCTGCTAAAATTCAGTACAGAAAGAAGAAAAGGCAGGGGATTTCCCAACCAGAATTTCAGGCAGGGAGGGCACACAAAACACTATCTATCCCCTATTACTCCTTTCCCAGAGCTGAGGAGAAACAAAGAGTCAACCCAGCAGAGGGTAGGGTTAACCTTGGAGGCTTGCAGTTAGAGGACAGACTGCAAGTGACTAAATTAGTCCCAGCTGAGTCAAACGGGGTGGGGGGCAGAACATGGCACACTGAGTGCAGATTTGAAACTTTTTCTACCCACCATACACAGGGGTTTACTCGAGGCTCACAAGGAAGGGCAGGAAGCCTGTCTCCAGAGATGTACTATAGTTACCCAATTGAGCCTTGGGCGAAGGGATGTAGGTTTGTTCAGACAAGGAAGAAACCAGCTTTGAGAAACTTCCAAACACCCCGAGAGGGGGATGGGAGGTGGAGAGAAAAGCAGAAGAATTAATGGAAACCGGAGACAGTTACTCTAGCCTAGGGGCGTCAAAGTCCCTCCTCGAGGGCTGCAATCCAGTCAAGTTTTCAGGTTTCCCCCAATGAATATGCATGAGATATATTAGCATACAATGAACACAGTGCATGCAAATAGATCTCATGCATATTCATTGGGGAAATCCTGAAAACTTGACTGGATTGCGGCCCTCTAGGAGGGACTTTGACACCCCTGCTCTAGCCCCAGTGATACAGGATGGGGGAGGTACAGTGAGACTGACCCAGGGAATGTGTGCTAGAGGAAAGCATGGACATGTGAATGACCAGTGAGAAGCTGGTTCCTTCCTCACAGTAAAAGAAAAATTTCTGCCAAAGAAACCTGGGCTGAATTAAGGCTACAGGTAGTAACAAGGCAGCAGTGCCTGAGTTTTAAAGTGTGTTTAAAACCTCACCTAGCAAAGTTTCCCAAGAACCAAAGCTAAAGGACTTTTGGGGGCATTTTGTGAGGGCCTGAACAGCTATGTGCAAAGGGAAGCTTGCTTCCATACAGTCTGCAAAGCAGGGCTGTGAAAGTCCTTAGTGGGACAAATTGCTAATCTTTAAAACAGAGTGAGAGAATACTTTTTTGCCACTTGATTTTTGCACTGTAATTTTGAGTAGTGCTGGCAGAACTGTTGTTAGGAGCAGCCAGCAGCCCCATATGGGGAGAGCTTAAGAATCTAAGAGACTGTAAAGTATATTTTGATTTTTTTTGCTTATGTGATGCTGACAAGGACTGTCCAGTCCCTGGACTGATTCATAGAGAGCAGGCACTGGAGTGAAGTGAACTGTCTTATCAGAAACTGGTAACTGGTAAAAGCAATTCTATTGTTTTTGGATTATTTTTCTGTTGCCTACAATAAATCCGGTGAAGTTTTGTTTTAAATTTTTTATTCATTTTTCAAACTACAAGTGTATCATAGAAAACGATACGATCTCATAAAATATACACTTGATTTTTCTTCATATATTACTGTAGATACAGTAGAAATCCAGTGTCCGGGTTTTCCTTCTACCAACCACATAAAAGGCGCACTGAAAATCTTACCTGTGGTCTGAGCCGGGTTTTCCCACTCACCTGGGGCCTGGCCCGGCCACAATATGGTGGAGGGGAGAGAGACATGCATGGAGAAGAGAGAGGGATAAATGTTGGTCATAGAGTGGATGGCAGGGAGAGATGGTGCATGGGGAGAAAGAAATGCTGCACATCATAATGGAGGGGAGGAAGGAAAAGATGCTGCATGGAGGGGAATAGAGAGGTTTGACCAAGGGCAAAGGCAGAGAGAGAGAGAAAGATGGTAGACAGTAGGAAAGAAACAAATGTTGGATATGGCAGTGGAAGGTAGAAAAAAATAATTTTATTTTCTATTTTGTTATTACAATATGTCATATTTGAAATGTGTATCTTGTCAGAGCTGGTGTTAGCAAGCATGAGCTAGGACCTAAAAGAGAGATGAAAATATTTTTTTGTTTATTTTGTTTACATCACAACGTCGGCATGCGATTGGAGAGGGAAAAGGGGGAGGGGGGTTGATGGAAAGGCTACAAAATAAGCCCACCAGAAAGTTTGGGGAAAAAACCCCCACCCAATTTGGCAGCAAAAATGAATCAAATCGAAAAATTGATTCAATAGGCCAAATCGAATTGAAAAATGTTTCCAAGTTTATTTTAAATTTTTCTATCCCACCCTAGGGTGGCTTAAAATCTAAAACAAATTATAATAACAATACAAACTGACATAATACATAAAATTAATGTTCAGGGAATGGAAATACAAAAAAACTATAGCAAAGTAAAGAGAGGGGATAACATTAGGGACATTCTTTTGTTTTCCAAGATACCAACAGCATTTCCCTGAATTGGGCAGCACTAGTAGGCAGGCAGGCAGGGAGGGATGGTAGACTTGTGAAGAAGGAAGGGCAGGGAAAGAGAAAGTTCAGATTGGACTGGGCAGTGTTCTTCAATACAAAGCCCGTGGCTTATATACAGCAGCAAAAATATTTTTTAGAAGGAATACGCATGCTGCCCAAAAGGTTCCTGATGGCCATCATTGGCTCATGGGCCTTGCATTGAACACTGGCCTAATGTATCAGTTGAGATGTCTTTTCACTGAAAAATTTTTCACTATTAAAGGTGTCTTGCAAGCTTTGATGGCTATTTAGTTATACTGTTAAGTGCTATTTATTTTTATGGTTATTGTTTATATGGCACCTTCTCACCTCTTTTGTTTCTAAACTGAAATAACAAAACTATTTTGTTTTTCAGGGATATTTGGATATAAAAGGCAATCCAGTGGGATTTGCTGGACTTGTGAGCCATTTACATTACCATGAACCTTCAAATTTTATCTTAGTCAGTTTTCTGCTTAAAGGTCTATTCCACAAGATGTTAAAAACTATGAATAAAGGTAAGTTTTCATTTAATGCCATTTATGTGTCAAAGAAGTTTGTATTCAAAACAGCATTAAAATTGTCAAGTCAAAGTCATCATCAGAAAGCATATGGGGACATACTTTGGAAGAAATACCTCCATATCATTAATGCCCTAATGGCAGGCTTCTTTCACTTGAAAGGCAGCTCTAGAATGAGGGGACATACAGTAGGATGAATGTGAAAGCAGGAGTCATCTAAGAAAATTTTTCTGTCTGAAAAGTGTGGTGAATTTGTGGGACAGCCTCCCAGTGGAGATGGCATAGACAAGGACTGTATCTGAATTCAAGAAAGCATGAGACAAGCAGAGAGGGCCTTTGAGGGAGAAAACAGGATTGTAAAACTTATTAATTAGTATAGATCAGTGTATCTCAAACTGTGTGCTGAGGCACACTAGTTGCCTCCTGAGATTCCAAGTGTGCCACGGCACACTGAGGAGGAAAAGAGGCGCCTGCCAGCTGACGTCCCTATGCGGTACAGCACCAGCGCTGCCCGATTTGTCATAGGCCTACATGTTTCCCCCTTCTCTCTAGCGTCCTTCGGCTTCCCCCCTGGCCTCCCGGTCTCAACTTTAAAGCTAATTAAAGCAGCCTGAAGAGGTTTGCCGGTAGGTAAAATGATTTTATTTTCAATATAGTGATTGGAAATGTGTCAGTTTTGAGAATTTATACCTGCTGTGTATATTATGTTGAAACATGAATAAAAGTTAAATTTTAAAAAAATCAAAAAAAAAATCAAAAAACTTTCTTATAAATGTTCTATAAATGGCGTCCCGATTCTAGGTGGCGGTAGGTGTTTTACCGTTGTCTAACCAGCCAATCGGGACGCACGTTTTCTACAAAAACAACCCGAGGCAGGCTGCCTACACTGTAGGCATCTGTCGTGGGTGCGGAGAGGCGCCAAGGGATGCTTAAGCTCACCCAAGGCCTAATATTCTGATTGACCAGATCTCTAAGGCCCCGCCCATGGGAGTGGCTTTTGGTATCTGGCCAATCGCAGGAGGGAGTGGGAATCCCTCCTGCCGTGGACAGTGTTTGTGTGTGGGAGGGGGGGTGTTCAGGGGTAGCGGCGGGAGGGAGTGGGCATCCATCCTGCTGGCCGACTTGCAGTGGGGTTCGGGGTTATCTACAGCTGCTGCTGAGCTGATCGCGACAGGGAGATTCCCTTGCCGCGATCAGCTCAGTGACAACACAATTCTCTAAATGGCATCTGTGACATAGATGCTGGCTAGAGAGTTGGGGTGATTAAGCAGGGTTAGGCGCAATTCTATATAGGGCGCCTACTGAGACCAGGTGTTCTATACAGAATTAGGCCCTGCACAGTATTACAAGTCATTTCTGCAATACCACCTGCATCATGCAGTGTGGGAGAAACATCCAGAACTGTTGCACAATGCCATAATCCTACATGACAACGCTACATACCATACACCAAACACGGCTAAATGTTGTTTACAGCATTGAGGATGGGAGATCTTGCAACACCATCCCTATTTTCCCAATCTCAGTCCTTGTGACATCAATCTAATTCCTAAAGTGAAGAAGCCATTGCATTGGAAATGCTTTGCTACCAAACAGGACATTTTAACTCATTTCGGCGAGAATCAAATGCAGTTGATGGTATTCACTGTCTTCCCCATCGATGGCAATGAACCATGGATAACCTGGGAGACTACTTTGAAGGATGTTAACAGTCAAACAGGTTGTACTTGAACATTACTATTCATGTTGACTGTATATCATTGTAGTAGGTATGAATTTCAGGCATGGGCTGAAGGAGTAATTTGTGCCTGAATTCACCATGACTGCTGGTAATGGAGAGATGTGAGGAGTTTTGCAGTCCTCTGGCACAGAGGCTGCCCTGTGTTGTATCCATCATTGCCTGTGGTTTAAACATCATCACTGCAGTGTGCAGTGCATAACTTTAGGGCTGCCTTGGGAGTACAAGTGGTGGCAGTTTATGGATGTAAGGTGATCTGCTTGGAAGCAAGTTAAAGGTAATCTGCACAGTTAGGAAGGGGAGAGTTTGAACTATGTGTAGACTGAGTGTCCTAGAAGTTCATTGGAAACCAGTTCTTGGTTCCAGCAGCTTCAGAGACATGGACCAATGAGAAGGAATGAATGTCTGAGAGGTGGTCTTAAAATGAGTGACCTCACAGAGATTATTTAAGCCTTGCTTTTGGAGGGAAAATTGTCTTTAGGGCAGATCTTACCCTTCAGATCAAGATCCCTCCACCAAGGAGGATCTTAACAATATGAGATGTACAAATACTTTACCAAGTTATTGAAAGAAACTTTTGTAAATAGACTGTTATTTTTGTTAGCAACTGCATGTTTAAAGAAGTGCCTCTGTCCCGTTGGAAAGAAGAAAAAATAAAGTTGGAGTTCAGTTGATGCATAACTACCTGTGTGGTCTGAAGTCTTTCAAGGGTGAAAGTGCTTGCTGCAGCCTTCCAGAAGGATCTGGCCCAATCATACAAGTACCTTGTGATTCCCCTTCCCAGCAGCCGGGTCTGTTATACCATAATAAAATGATTATTTAAAATGTCATGTTTTTTGCTTCTCCCCTACCAGAGACTCCTGCACTCATCTCTTATCTGGTGGCAACATTTAGAAATACATGCCACACACTTTTCAAAAGTATATGTTAGATTTCCAGGGTTGGCGCATTTCAAGTTTCTGTTGTTTTGAAACGTATCAAAATCTTCACTTTTCATTCAGACCAGATACTCGATGTTTTGACATTTGTTCTTTTAACAGATCAATGGCAATTTTCTGAAGCAAAGATGGAAAGCATAGTGCTAGTACTGGCAAACATATTTGGAAGGAGATACATGCCGTATAGTGTCATCGAAAATAAGAAATCATTTCAGCACTCGGAGGTTGGTAAAAAATTTATTTATTTAAAATATTTCTTAACTGCCTATAACTAGGTGGTTTTACAAAAAATAAAAAATAAAAACAATCATATAAAATAAGAAACATAGCACATATTATTCAAATAACAAGAAGTCCTTCATATCAGCTATATTTTACAGCACTCAAGAGCGTATCAATACAGAAACATTCATAATCCAGAAAAAAAATATTAAAATGCTTCTACAAATAATGAAGTTTTCAGAAGTTTCTTAAACTTCTGAAAATCTACAAGAGCTCTTAGTGGTCCAGTCAAACATAGTAACATAGTAACGGCTTGACCCGAATGGTCCATCCCATGGCCTGACCCAAATGGTCCATCCAGTCTGCCCAACCTGATTCAATTTAAATTTTTTATTTTTTTTCTTCTTAGCTATTTCTGGGCAAGAATCCAAAGCTCTGCCCGGTACTGTGCTTGGGTTCCAGCTGCTGAAGTCTCCGTCAAAGCCCTCCCCCAGCCCATCCTCAACCAAAGGCCATTTATGTGTCAAAGAAGTTTGTATTCAAAACAGCATTAAAATTGTCAAGTCAAAGTCATCATCAGAAAGCATATGGGGACACACTTTGGAAGACATACCTCCATATCATTAATACCATCATATGAGCCATCTCATCTGCAGCGATAGGCAGGTTGCTGGGCCGTTGAGCTGCAGCGATCAGCTCAGCGGCCCCTTTTCGGCACTTATACCTGTTTTGACTTGGTCTAAGTCAAAATGTATAAGTGCCGACTAGGCAACCTGTCAAATGTTTTGGTTATACCTGCTGTACGCCTAGGTGTAGGTCGGCCCACCCCCGCCCACCGCCTGCCCTTTCCCCTCCTCTAAAAATGTCTCTTATCTCTCTGTGCGTCTAAAACCAGCTTTGATTATGGCTACTTGGACGATCAGGCTTTTTGATCGTCCAAGTAGCCATTTAGGACACTTTTTTGACGTTTTTTTTCTTTTGATTATGAACCCCATATCGTGCAAGTCTGCCCAGTACTTGCCTTAGTTCTTCAATATTTACTATTATCTTCTGATTCTAGATCCTCTGTGTTCATCCCTCGCTTCTTTGAACTCTGTCACCGTTTTCCTCTCCACTACCTCTCTCGGGAGCGCATTCCAGGCATACACCACCCTCTACGTAAAGTAGAATTTCCTTGAATCTACCACCCCTCAACCTCAAATTATGTCCTCTGGTTTTACCATTTTCCTTTCTCTGGAAAATATTTTGTTCTACGTTAATACCTTTCAAGTATTTGAACATCTGAATCATACCTCCCCTGAATCATATCTCCCCTGTCCTCTAGGGTATACTTATTCAGGGCTTCCAGTCTCTCCTCATACGTCTTCTGGTGCAAATCCTATCATTTTCGTCACCGCTTCAAGTCTTCTTATGTCCTTCGCCAGATACGGTCTCCAAAACTAAACATAATACTCCTAGTGGGGCCTCACCAACAACCTGTACAGGGGCATCAACACCTTCTTCCTTCTACTGGCTACACCTCTCTTTATACAGCCTAGCATCCTTCTGGCGGCAGCCACTGCCTTGTCACACTGTTTTTCATCTTTAGATCTTTGGACACTATCACCCCAAGGTCCCTCTCCCCGTCCGTGCATTTCAGCCTCTCACCTCCCAGCATATACGGTTCCTTCCGATTATTAATCCCCAGATGCATTACTCTCCATTTCTTTTCATTGAATTTTAGTTGCCAGATATTAGATCATTCCTCTAACTTTTGCAGATCCTTTTTCATGTTTTCCACTCCCTCCTCATTGTCTACTCTTACAAATCTTGGTATCATCTGCAAAAAGGCAAACTTTCCCTTCTAACCCTTCAGCAAATGTCATTCACAAACATATTGAACAGGATTGGCCCCAGCACCGAACCCTGAGGAACTCCACTACTCACTACTTCCTTTGAGTGACTTCCATTAACCACCACAGCCAGTTTCTAATCCAGTTCACCACTTTGGGTCCTAGCTTCAGCCCTTCAAGAGCCTCCTATGAGGAACTGTATCAAAGGCTTTGCTGAAATTTAAGTAAATTACATCTCGATCCAGTTCTCTGGTCACCCAATCAAAAAATTCAATCAGATTCGTTTGGCACGAATTACCTTTTGTAAAGCCATGTTGTCTCAGATCTTGTAACCCATTACATTCTAGGAAGTTCACTATCCTTTCTTTCAGCAACACTTCCATTATTTTTCCAACAACCGACGTGAGGCTTACCTGCCTATAGTTTCCCTTTTCATCTCTGTGACCACTTTTGTGAATAGGGACCACATCTGCTCTCCTCCAATCCCCAGGAACCATTCCTGGCTCCAGAGATTTGTTGAATAAGTCTTTAATAGGACCCGTCAGAACCTCTCTAAGCTCCCTCAGTATCCTGGGATGGATCCTGTCTGGTCCCATCGATTTGTCCACCTTCAGTTTTTCAAGTTGTTCATAAACACTCTCCTCCATGAACACCGCAGAATCTACTCCATTTTCTTGTGTTACTTTGCCAGACAATCTCGGTCCTTCTCCAGGATTTTCTTCCATGTACACAGAACAGAAGTATTTGTTTAACACGCTTGCTTTTCCTCATCACTCTCCACATATCGGTTCCCAGCATATTTTAGTTTAGCAATTCCATTTTTCATCTTCCTCCTTTCACTAATATATCTGAAAAAATTTTGTCTTCCTTTTTTACATTTTTAGCCTTTGGTTCTTCCGCCTGCACTTTCGCCAGACGTATCTTTCTCTTGGCTTCTTTCATTTTCACCCTGTAGTCCTATCTGTACTCCTCTTCTTACAAGATCATGAAGGGCATAGAGAAAGTGGAGAGGGACAAATTCTTCAAACTTTTGAAAACTACAAGAACGAGAGGGCATTCGGAAAAGTTAAGAGGGGACAGATTCAGAACCAATTTTAGGAAGTTCTTCTTTACCCAGAGGGTGGTGGACACCTGGAATGCGCTTCCACAGGGTGTGATAGGACAGAGTACGGTATTGGGGTTCAAGAAGGGATTAGACAATTTCCTGAAGGAAAAGGGGATAGAAGGGTATAGATAGAGGATTACTATACAGGTCCTGGACCTGATGGGCCGCCGCATGAGCGGACTGCTGGGCATGATGGATCTTTGGTCTGACCCAGCAGAGGCATTGCTTATGTTCTTGTGTTTTTTTAATCTTTCAGGAACGCCACTAGTTTGGAGAATCATATCGATTTCCTTTTTCTCTTGGTTTTATTTATTTTCTTCACATAAAGGCCCGTAGCCATTTTTATCACTCCTTTCAGCTTAGACCACTGTTTTTCCACTTCTCTTATATTCTCCCATCCTAACAGCTCTTTCTTCAGGTATTCTCCCATTTTATTAAAGTCCATAAGTATTGTTCCACAGTGTTACTCCTATGAAAGAGATAGCATAACTATAAATCACAGGTGTTAAGCCACAGGTTATTTTAATTGGGTTCTGTGAAACACAGTCTGGCTGAAATTCAGCTGGTGGTGGTCAGTATTTTTTTCAATATATTTATTAGAGAAAGACCTCAAAAAACAGTACCAAGAATACATGTTTGCTCATCAACGCAAGAAGAGATAGGCCATAAAATCACAAGAAGTGTAAGCATAGCTCATAGTCCTTTGGCAGTAATGTGCCCCCCCTAAAAAAAAAGAAAAAAAAACACAAAAAAACCCCAGATTACTAAGGGCTTATTTTACGAAGGTACACTACGGGTTTTACCGCACGCTCAATAGCACGCACTAGCCAAAAATCTACCTCCCGCTCAAAAGAAGGCGGTAGCGGCTAGCGCACATGGCATTTTAGCGCACGCTATTCCACGCGTTAAAGCCCTAGTGCGCCTTTGTAAAAGGAGCCCTAAGTGGCACAGAAAACCCCCCAGGAATAAATATAGCAAAAATGACAGCCTGTCATATTCCCTCCAGCATATACAAATAACCAGTTTATAGAACAGACTGAAACAGAGCATGAAATACAGCTAACAGTATACCCATGGAGCCCAGAATGTCATCCTCATAATTTTTCCTAATACCCCCCCCCCCCCCCAGCTCTCACAGCCCATACCAAGGTCTACAAAATAGATATAAACATGTATACCTTGCAGACCAATATAAGTGCCTTTTTTGACTTGTATCTTGCGCTTCCCCTCTCAGTTCCCAGCCATCCATCTCCTTCATGGAAGCTTTCCAGCCCTTCAGGTCTGGTGGGCTTTCATCCATCCACAACCTCAAAATACCGCTTTTTGCTAACAAAAGAGCTATGGCAATAAACTTACAGTAATCTTCAGAAAGATCCCCCTGTTCTACCAGGACTCAGCAGCAGCACAGCATGGGACCACTGTAAAGTAGCATTTAAAATCTGAGATACCAATGTTGCGATACCATTCCAGTAAGCTTCAAGCACTGGACATTCAATTCAGCATGTGTAGCAGAGAACCTTTCATACGCTTACATTTCACACACTCATCAGAATCTCAGCTCCCCGCCTTTACACCCTGAACCTGTGTCAAATAGGTTCTATGTAAGAGATTAAACTGTAATTTAAATGCTGATCATCGCCACCTAGATTAGACTCCACTGGCACTGAATATTGGTAAGTGCAGGTTATAAGCTGCTTCTAACGTAATGTATTGTAACACATTTACACTTTTGGAGTATGGTAATTCATGAGGAAGAATTTGTACTGTAGCAAAGGTCACTATACAAGCCTACTATAGAAAGGCACAAGGATGTCATGTTGAATTTATAAGCTACAATCTTCAAAAAAAATCTCTCTAAATTGTGAACTGTAAGGCTCCTGTTTTTTAACATTGTTGTTATATATATTTACATTTCTTTGGGGCAGTTTTGTATTTCCTTGGATGGCCTTTAGAAACTACATATAAAATAAGAGGGAAATTTTAAAACTAGCACCTAAGTTAATTAAAGAATGCTATTAGAAGCAGCAAAAATGGTGAGGTGGAAGCGCCTAACAGCAGCAAAGTAAAAGGTGCCGGAATTGCGCCTGCATAGGCTGCTGAACACCAAAGTAGGCATAGCCAAAGCAAGAAGTGGCATTAGGTGTCCCTAAGCGCAGTGGCGTACCAAGGGGGGGGGGGCGGGAGGGGCGGTCCGCCCCGGTGCCAGCCCTGAGGGGGTGCTCCCGGCCTTGCCGTTCAGTCCCCCCCCACCCCCGAAGGACCGCTCGCCCCACTGACCTTCCTGTATCACCTGTGAAGCAGCCCGCAGCAGGATCGCAACGTCAGCGATCCCTGAGCTGCTTGGGCGCTGCTTCCTGCACCGCGGTCCCGCCCCTCCTCTGACGTCAGAGGAGGGGCGGGACCGCGCTGCGGCTGCTTCATAGGTGGTGCGGGGAGGCCAGGGGGGCGAGTGGTCCTTCGGGGTGGGTCGGGGCATCAGGCCTTCAGGGTGGGGCGGGCAGGCAGGCAGGCAGGCTTTCAAGGGGGAGGGGGGTGACAGGCAGGCCTTCAAGGGGGGACAGGCCTTCAAGGGGGGTACAGGCAGGCCTTCAAGGGGGGAGGCAGGCCTTCAAGGGGGGACAGGCCTTCGGGGGGTGTGTGCAGACCTTCAAGGGGTGCAGGCCTTCAAAGGGGGTCAGGCAGGCCTTCAAGGGGGGGCAGGCAGGCCTACAAGGGGGTGGGACAGGCCTTCAAGGGGGGGGACAGGCCTTCAAGGGGGGGGACAGGCCTTCGGGGAGGTGTAGGCCTTTGGGGGGGTGCAGACCTTCAAGGGGGGGACAGGCCTTCAAGGGGGGGGAAGGAAGGCAGGCCTTCAAGGGGCGACAGACCTACAAGGGGGGGGCAGGCCTATAAGGGGTGGGACAGGCCTTCAAGGGGGGGGACAGGCCTTCGGGGGGATGCAGGCCTTCAGGGGGGGTGCAGACCTTCAAGGGGGTGCAGGCCTTCAAGGGGGGACAGGTCTTCGGGGGGGGGTGCAGGCCTTCGGGAGGGGTGCAGGCCTTCAGGGAGGTGCAGACCTTCAAGGAGGTGCAGGCCTTCAAGGGGGGGACAAGCCTTCAAGGGGGGGACAGGCAGGCAGGCCTTCAAGGGGGGGACAGGCCTACAAGTGGGGGGACAGGCTACAAGGGGATGGGACAGGCCTTCAAGGGGGGGGACAGGCCTTCAGGGGGGTGCAGGCCTTCGGGGGGGTGCAGACCTTCAAGGGGGTGCAGGCCTTCAAGGGGGGGGACAGGCCTTCAAGGGGGGGACAGGCAGGTAGGCAGGCCTTCAAGGAGGGGGACAGGCCTTCAAGGGGGGTGCAGGCCTTCAAGGGGGGACAGGCAGACCTTTAAGGGGGGATAGGCCTTTGGGGGGGACCCTGGCTTAGAAGTACACGGAGGGAAGGGGGTGTTCAAAGAGACGTGCATATGCCAAACTTTGGGGGGGAAGAAATAATGGGTCTGAAAATAGAGGAGAGGGAGAAAGATGATGGACCATGGGATTTAGGGAGGGAAGGAACAGAAAGAGAGAGAAATTGGACATAAGGGATGGTGTGGAGGAGGGATAGAGATACTGGATAGGAGGGTAATTGGGAAAAGAAAGGGAGAGATGGTGGACTCTGGGGTGATGGGGAAGGAGGGAGAGATGCCGGATGAAAGGGTAGTTAAGAAAAGGTGGATCTGTGGAGGGAGATGAAAAAAAAGGAAAGATACCAGACTTCCTGGGGAGGGAAGGGAAATGGAAAGGGAGGACAGAGTTGGCAGATGGATGGTTAGCATGCAGAAAGAAGGAGACCCTGGCAAGCAAGTTATCAGAAGAAAACCAGAGCCTTGGACCAACAAGATTTGAAATATAACCAGACAACAAAAGGTAGAAAAATTAATTTTATTTTCTGTTTTGTGATTATAATATATCAGATTTGAAATGTGTATCCTGCCAGAGCTGGTGTTGGACTGCAAACGTGAGCTAGGATTTAACATAGAGAGGAAAAGTCCTTTTTGTTTCTTTATTTTATTTACACCACAGCGCCAATTGGTTAGGAGAAGCCAAAGGGGGTGAAAAAGCTATAAAACCCACCAGGAGTTTTGAAAAAAATCACCCAACTGGGCAGGAAAATTGAATTGAAAAACCAATTCAATAGGCTGAATCGAATCGAAATTTTTTTTTTCCTGAATCTGGCAGCATTAGTTTGCGCTACTGACTTAGACTTTAGGACCTGGGATTGGGGAGAGATGGCATCCTCAGTACTTTATAATGCAAGTGAAACGAGGATTTGGTCAGACTTTTGAAGGGTCTGCAGAAAAAAAATATTGTATAGGCCGGGGACATGAGACAGCAGGAAATGGGAACTTTTCTTCCTTCTATTTTTGTCAATGGAAAAGCTGAGGATGTCAGAGAGTTCAGTTAAAATATGTGCTTTATAAGAAAATATAATAATGTGTTTTATAAAGTTTATAGCATAGCTGGCATACCCAGTGAGGTGTTCCTAGTGGTGGTGGTAGCAGCGTGTCAATGTGTTGAGAGGAAGAGGTGGTCTGGGAAATTCTGCTGAGCAAACTCTGGGCCCATTTCCACCCCCCAGTTAGTCTACTCCACTCAACTGGTTCACACACTGAGTGGGTCTTTGGGTGTTGTTTTGGGATCCAGTGGTTTATCAGTATCTCCTTCTGGTCCAAGGAAGGAAACTTTGTTATCCTTAGCATTGACCTACAGAATATGTTTGTAACAGCGCTGCTTGTGTGGCATTAGGCTATGTAGTGATCGAAAGAAAAAAACAGACCTTTGCACATTTTTGCACTATATGGTGGGTGTATGAGGAGATTCACATTTCCTGCACAGCTAAGTCCATGTGAAGTTACCTTGTGCTGTATTTGACATCTAGCAAGGTCTCTGTTTGAAAGGAAAGATCTAAACTTAAAAATGAAGTGGCCAGAAGTTATGGTAAAAGCAGATAGTATAGCTGGTTTTAAGAAAGATTTGGACAAATTCCTGGAGGAAAAGTCCATAATCTGTTATTAAGACATGGGGGAAGTGTCTGCTTGCCCTGGATCGGTAGCATGGAATGTTGCTACTCTTTGGGTTTTGACTAGGTATTAGTGTCCTGGATTGGCTACCATGAGAATGGGCTACTGGGCATGATGGACCATTGGTCTGACCCAGTTAGGCTATTCTTATGTTATGTTCTCATCTGTAGGGGCCTTTGTTTTCACTTCTTATTTTAATGTATTTTTTTTCTGGGAACTTATCAGTGTTTTTTATAATGGGAACAAAAATGGAAGAGAATTAATGTGTGTGGGATGAGGGGGTAACTAATTTCTTCAGCTAAATAATTCAATCCACTTCAAACAGACATAGGAGAACTCACGCACCATTCACACACCCTCCAACCAAAAACGTCAAAAGAAAAAAACTGTTCGACAACCTCCTAGCCATTCGAGCTGCAACACTCGACCCCCAACTCTACAACCAATTGACATCGACCACAGACTGCAAAACCTTCAAAAAGAAATAAAAACCCTTCTATTCAAAAAACACATAAAACCGAACTAACACAATCAGAACTGTCCCAAGCATCACCTGCAACTACTCCATATGTACTTCTGATGTCATGACAATTCAGACATAATTTATGTTATGTTATGTTTGGAATATAAGAAAATTTTCACTGCCTGTTTCTATTCTGACCATTTATTCCGTTTCATGGTCATTACAAAAAGTATTTTTTTACATGGGGGGGGGGTGTCAAAAAATGATGGGCCCCGGGTGCCACATACCCTAGGTACGCCACTGCCTAAGCGCTACATAGGTGCGATTTATGCAAAGACAGGCACCACAAATGTAGGCCTGGAAAACCATGACCTACATTCCTGGTGCCTATCTTTCCTGTAGGCGTGATTCTGAAACCGGCACTGATGTCGATATCGGCGCCGGTTATAGAATCTGGCTGTGTCCAGTGTTGTTACTGTAGCATTTTTATTGCTATGAATTCTTTTTCTCATTTATACTGCTTTTAAAAGTTTTGTTGTCTCTTTTTGTACCTCATTGATCATACATTTGTTTTGGTGTAGTGTACTTTATGCTTCCATAAAGAAGATGCAAATTTGTTTTTTTAAATAGCCTTCCTGATGGCAGTTACCTCCATCAAAAGAATAAGTGATCTCTTAGCACTGGTAACTTATCTACTATACATGAAATCTGTCAACATTGAGGGGGGTGGTAGTTCATACTTATCCCTCATTTCTACAGAAGGTTTTTGTTTCTTATGACAAAGTAAGCAAACAGTCGTCTTTTTACAGGGCTATGTCAAGGCCCATAATATTAGAGCTGTGACTATCTCATTGGTTCACCTACGGTCAGTCTCTATAGAAGACATTTGCAGAGAAGTCATGTAGAGTTTTCTGCATACTTTCAATGCTCACTACTTGCCTAGATGTTGACTTTTAAAAGAACAGCAACTTTGGCCAGACAGTTCTTTAAAAAAAAAAAAAACACCTTTTCAAAATTAGAAATAAAATAAAGGTGCTCATTCATGTATCTTCTTACCGCTATTGCCTATTTGGTAGATGTCTGGGAGGGTTGGAAAATAGGGACTGCAAGAGAACCCACAAAAGGGTGACTAACTTTCCTGCTTATCTTGGATGTAATTAAGTTGCTTATCTGTACCTAATGTTCTCTGTGCACATCAGGATGTCACATATATTCTCCAAGCTCTCCCTGGAGTTTTCATAATTTCAATTTCATATTATTTTTAAAACTCAGTGGACAATAAAAGCTTTTACTCATAGAAATGTCATCAGTCACAGATGTAACTAATTTGTGCTTCTGTTAATGGAGTCATAAATTGGGAGGGGGTATTTTTCCATTCTTAAAATTACAATAAATGAACTTGTGATAATAATGTGTGAATTTTCAAAATTGTGCAAGCAAAGTATCTGGATTTTGCTTTAAACTTAAATTAGACCTTAACTATTTGAAGGTTCAAAAATAGTCCCATCTTAATTTGAAATAACTGTGTTTTTATATACAGTATATTCAGAATAGTATATTATAGGGAAACAATCATTGATGGTAAGCTTCTCTGAAAGTATTGTATTGTTTCAGGTGTTACTTGAAAATCTCCCAGAAGATTTTGCTACTGCAGTAAATGAGTACAACAATAAAATAGAATTTATCTTTGGCTGTTTTCTTCTTACCGTTTCCAAGATGGCTGATATGGAAAAGGAATACCGCCTACCTTTGTCCAAACTTGGTATGTTTTTTGAAAATTCTTACATACAAACATAGAACACGATAGTAGCCTGCCTATCTGTATCAACTGCTCAGCTCTACATTCCTTCCTTGTCTTCACAGATAACTCTGTTTGTCCCATGCTTGCTTAAATTCAGATACTTCCATGTGTCTGCTTCCTCTGCCTCCTCTAAAAGCCTGTCCATGTACAGAGGTACTCAACCAAGTCCTCGTGACACACCTAGCCAGTCAAGTTTTTAGGATACCCACAATGAATATCCATGAGGTAGATTTGCATATGATGGCGGTATGCATGCATGCAAATTTATCTCATCAATCTGTTCAATATAGAGATGGTTCATCTACAGTCAATAAGTTCTGGTGATATGACTTGCAATATACTAAATTAATGCTATGGCTAGTTTAACAGCTGTATTCCAAAAGCTGACTAATCCATCTTTCCTTACTTCATTTAAATATATCTCTACTTGGCCTCAGAAACAGTACTCCATCACCCTTAGAAAATATTTTCTGCAGCAAGCTTTATATGTTTATATCTTCCCTAGCCTGTTTCCTATTTCAATACTTTAACATTAATTTTTGCTACTTGTCCAGAGCATAAGCATTTAAATATCCTTCACCAATAATTTAGTGGCAACACTATTATTGTGCATAATATTTTCCACTTATCTTATTTAAATATGACTTGGGAGGGCTGGATCCGACATGTTTCGCTGAAGCTTTTACGAGGATCTCTCCTACAGCAAAAAATAGAAGAATAACTCATTTACCGTATTTTCACGCATATAACGTGCGCGTTATACACGATTTTACAAACCAAGCATAACCATGCACGTTATATGCATGAGCGCGTTTAACAATTTTTTTTTTTACATTGCTGGTTCCCCCCCTGACGTTCGATTCATCCCCCAGCCCCCCCTGCACCGTTTGCGGTGGAGAAGCAACCTACCGTGGGTTCGCGATGCCAGTGAGGCCTGCGCTGCTTCCTCTGCCGCGGTCCTGCCCCTTCTCTGAGCCCTGCGCTGCTTCCTCTGCCGCGGTCCCGCCCCTTCTCTGATGTCAGAGAAGCAGAGGAAGCAGCGCAGGGCTCAGAGAAGGGGCGGGACCGCCGGCAGAGGAAGCAGCAGGGCTCACTGGCATCGCGAACCCACGGTAGGCTGCTTCTCCACCGCAAACGGTATGGGGGGGGCTGGGGGATGAATCGGACGTCAGGGATGGGGTGCGAGAGGAGAGTCGGGACGTCAAGGCAGGAGCAGGGCAGCAATTCAGGGCAGAGCTGCGAGAGGAGAGTCGGGGCAGAGGGCAGGGCGGCGAGAGGAGAATCGGGACGGCAGAAGGAGGTTTTAATTCAATGAGTAGCATGCACGGTATATGCGTGTGAGCGCTATATGTTAATTTATTTACATAAATTTCATTTTCCCGCACGCTATACCCGTGTGCGTGTTTTACACAGGTGCGCATTATACGCGTGAAAATACGGTATTCCCCTCCTTTTATCCATCCAAAATATTCTCCACTCTCTACTAAGGACAAGATTTAAAGAAAACCCCCTTACCAGAGTCACCGTCGTTATCCGACTCACTTCAATGTTTTCTGAGCAAGATGGTGGCAGCGTCCTCCCGGCTCTTAAATATTCAAAACTTTTATACCAGTTAACACCAAACCCGCCCATCCAAGGGAGGAGCTATCAATTTAATGTGGCCCACTCCACCTCAACATTCAACCCCTCTGGCTCAACCGTATTTAATCTATTCTATTGTAATGACATTCAAAATAACATAAATATAATATGATGTCAGCATACTAGCAATGAAACTTGTAGTTGCAGTGCTACAATGGGAGCAATTCTATATTTAATCTATATATCCACCGTTGTTCCTTATAATTAAGTGCTCTCTCTATATTTCCTCCCCCCCCCCCTCCTTTTCTTGATCTGATCCACCACCCGCCATCTAATGTCATCTACAGAATGGGCAGAAGTTCAGTTTTCAGAAATTTAGTTTCGTCCGGTGGTCATTATTCCACTGAGCCTGGTAAAGTCAGTCTCTGCTCCTCACCCGCGCTTTTCTTCCTCTTTGAGAAAGAGCTTTTTGAAACACGATCTGTGCTGAGGAAGTTGTATATGTTTTGAATTGACTATATATTTATTGGATGATGAACTCTATGAGCTTAGACTTATATTGAACTACCTGCACTTTTAAATTACACTGTGGAGAAAGTGGGACTTGGGAGCACGCGGAATCTTTTTTCCAGTTGGTTAAGGACTTATGACACATTTTTTGTTTAGTGCCCTCCATTTGGAATACAATAAAATTGCAAGAGTTTATGTTGACTCATTCAAGATAAGTAATTCATTTTTTCCACATATACTTTACATTTATATGAGATCACTTGCTATAAGTATTTAATTAATGGAGATAGGGAGGGCCTGTGCCATGATGTAAGAGTCGAACATCCTCTTGCCTTCCACTGGCATTTAAAGTATGTTCACGTCACTGAACACAATCAATTAAATTGATTTATTTATGTATTTTGTTTTTTCAAATTCTCTTGTGATATTTTTTTTTTCTAGAATTTAGTTATTTATTTCTTATCTCTCACTTGTATTTATTTGTTGGACTAATACATATGATGCATATCATAAGAAATGTGGTAGATGCCAGTGGTGCAATAAGACTATTGAGGGTGACAAATGGGTGGTACCGGGTAAGGGCATAAATATAAAATCGACAGCTGATACGGATTGTAACAGCAATAACATTGTATATGCCGTAGTTTGCCCCGATAATTTCTTTTACATTGGACTAAATAAACACAAGTCCAGGATTTCTACTCAGAATATGCAAGCGCCATTAGTGGTCCATTGGGTCCGGTTTAAACATTCTGTAGATGACATTAGATGGTGGGTGGTGGATCAGATCAAGAAAGGGAGGGGGGAGGAAATATAGAGAGAACACTTAATTATAAGGAACAACAGTGGATATATAGATTAAATATAGAATTGCTCCCATTGTGGCACCCCAACCACCAGTTCAATCTTTTATCATTTTAATATATTTTGTATCCTGGTATCTGTATCCCATCGTTTATCCTCTTTCTTCCTTTCTATCAGGTCTCTGAGATACCTATTTTTATATTTTCACTTAATGCTAGTTGTCCTGTCTTAATTTTTAGACTTCTGGCATTGCGTATAGACACCTAAATAGATTTTCTTATTCTTATTTTTGTTAAGAATTTGCAGGTAGAAGATTTAACAATTCTGAACTGGTGACCCGTTTAATGAGCTGCAAGGAAAATAGAACATCTATCTCACCTTTTGCCTGTCTGTCAGGAAACATGGATTATGATTTATTTCATGCAGAAAATGTTAACAGTGTAAGTATTTATGGGCTTTGGAAAAGTGCTAAGAAAATTAACTTGAGACCAAGATATTGACATGTATATTCACTGTCAAAATACCTAGGATTGCAGAACACAAGAGGGTTCAGGCACTTATGGATGAGAGATTATGGTGGAGGGTACTTCTGGAATGCACTAAACCCTTCAAATTCTTCCCTGGGTCACACATTATTTTTATTTATATTCTGCATATCCCACAATTCTTTGCAGATTACAAATTATTCAGGTACTCAAGCACTTTTCCCTAACTGTCCCGGTGGCTCACACTCTTTCTAATGTACCTGGGGCACTGGGGGATTAAGTGACTTGCCCAGGATCACAAGGAGCAGTGCAGGATTTGAACCTACAACTCCAGGGTGTTGGAGCTGTAGCTCTAACCACTGCATCACACACTCCCATTAGCAACCCAATGCTCCCAGGGAGGATAGATATCACTTCTTGAGATAGTATCTTGTCATGAATAGCACAGCTTATGAGGTTTCACACGAGCTATGGTATTCATTTTGTAATAATAAGAGCCTACAAAATGCTGCAGCTCATATGCTACTGAATGTGAAGAAAATTAGTGTTACCCCTTGCATACTTTTTTGCATTTTACATTTGCTGCCAATAGGCTATAGAAGACAAGGAGTAGCCTAGTGGTTAGTGCAGTGGCTTGAGAACCTGTGGAACTGAGTTCAATTCTCACTGCAGCTCCTTGTGATTCTGGGAAAGACTCTTAACCCTCCACTGCCCAGGTACAAAATAAGTACCTCTGTATAATATGTAAACCGCTTTGATTGTAACCATAAAGAGGTAACGTATCAAGTCCCAGCTCCCTTCCCTCACCTACTTATACTGATGCACAATAACATCTGTTTCCCTCATAGCCATTTCCACAGGATCAGTCAAAATGTTAAAATCTCTACCACCGAACATCATACTAGCAACTAACCTTCTAGCAGTGGTGTAGGAAGGGGTGGGAGTGGAGGCTGACCACCCTGGGTGCTGTCTTGGTGGGGGCACCAGTACCTCTCTGCCCCCCCCTTGCCACAACATGCTTGCCCCCCTTACCTAAGAGCATAAGAATAGCCTTACTGGGTCAGACCAATGGTCCATCAAGCCCAATAGCCCGTTCTCAGTGTGGCCAATCCAGGTCCCTAGTACCTGGCCAAAACCCAAGGAGTAGCAACATTCCAGAATCTCAAAGAGTAAACAAGATTCCAAAACTCCAAAGAGTAGCAACATTCCATGCTACCGATCCAGGGCAAGCAATGCGCCCCCCCCCCCCCCCAATGTCTTTCTCAATAATACACATTGGACTTTTTCTCCAGGAAATTGCCAAACCTTTTCTTAAAACCAGCTATGCTATCCACTCTTTAAATCTTTGTCAGTACAAGCAACTTTTCCAACCTGCTGCACACGCTGGCTTGGCTTCCCTCTGAAATCAAGTCTGGGTCATGGGGCCAGGAAGTGACATCAGAGGGAAAGTCAATGCCGGCACAAGCAACAGGTGAAAGAAGCTACTCATGCTGGCGAAGATTTAAAGAAGTACGGGGGAAGGTTGGGTGCGAGTGTGGTGTGGGGGGTGGAAAAGGAGCAGGGGGAAGAGAGGGGGATATGGGGTGGGGGTGCCACCGCCTCATGCACTTCCTACCCTTGCTACGTCACAGCCTCCTAGACTTCAGAAAACTACAAAAATCTAACTCTTTAGACTGATTTTTGAAGCAGAAATGGAAATAGATATAATCATAATTCAAAAGCTATTAAAGGCCACTTTTACAACTGTAAGAGTGAAAATTTATGCCTTTGGCACAATAAGATGGATGACTAACAAGCTATATGGACAAATATTTGAGCAAAATAACAGGGAATATGTTGAGTAAATTACAGAAGTTAGAGAGGTAAAAGTTGCAACCAGAAGAGAAAATAAACGTTAGAGAATGCACCAGCAAGTGACAGCAGGGGTGGCACAAGCTTTAAATTGTAAATTTGTGCATTGCTCAGACCAAACGTAGACCACTTCACAAACTTTTCAGGAGTATGTGGCTAGAACAGGAAATATGGAAAGACATTAACCAGCAGCAAAATGTACAGAACTTTAGGAAACTGCTAAAAAGACATCTGTTCTGTGAAATGAAATATAGGGTTTGAATTTGGCTGAGGGAGAAGGAGTGATGACTCTTGAGTGCTGGTCAAGGAGGCGTTCGATGGTATGGTTGGTTTTATTTGGTTTAATGATGTCTGTTAGCGAGGCATCTTGTATGACGTATGGAATTTTATATTTTGATGTATGTGTGGGTTTGGCCAGTTTTGGCCTTAAATGATATTCGTCGTTAATGCGATGTGTATGTTATATATAATTTGATTTGATATGTAAGTATGCAATTTGTTATAGTGTGTCCTTGAAGTGTTTTGTATGATAAATGTTCATGTTTTATTTTGTATGTTAACATGTAACTCACCCTGGATAAGGGCGGGTGAGAAATAAACAAACAAACATGTAGATGATTCCAAGGAATGCCTAACAGAAACACGTTCACAAGTTAAAGAATTATAAGAGAAGTTGCAGAGATTCAAACTGAAACTGGAAGATTTTGAGAATCATTGTAAGCACAGCAATAGTCAACTGACTGGAATCCCAGAGTTGGAATCCATTGAAAGAAATGAATCTGGTAGATTTTTTTGGATCAGTGGGTGCTGAAAACTCTTCAGATACCTCTGCAATGAAGGAAGCTGCTAAATTTATTCTCTGAAGACAAGCAGGCAATATATTCTCACATATGGGCGACATCCTCCACGGAGCCCAGCACGGACATGTACCAAAGTATACTGTCACTTTAAAAACTTTAGCAGTGTCTATACCACATGTGTCATGTGTGTCTATATCACATGTGTCACGTTAGCTCGCAGGATCTTCAGTTCTTCATTTTCCGTGGAGCAAATTCATATTTGCTCACTCTCTTCGGTGTGCACATGTTTATCAAATTTTTTTGTGCCTTACTGCACTTCTTTCTGTCATTGTTTGTTGTTTTCTTTCTAGTTTTACCCATTTTTCTTTTTTTTTTTGAGGGTTTTTTTTTTTCCAGGCCTCCAGGTGGTTTTCCACTTTCCTCCTAGCCAGGAGTGTGAACACATTTTCAGTTACATTTCCGCTCAACCTTCCCTACAACTGAGCCTTTTAACATAGTATCAGTGGTCTATCCATTGATGTCCCCCACACTTAGAGGATTTAAGAAGTGTTCTTGATGTAATAGAACTATTTCCAGTTCAGACCCTCACAGCTGGTGTATGCAGTGTCTTAGTCCTGACCATCTGGACATTTCTTGTAACCTCTGTGGTCGATTGCAGAAATGGGCTCTTAAGGTTAGGCTGCTTTAATTTGAAAAACTTTTCAGGTCTACATCGAATGTTTGGAGACTCTATTCCAGTTTTACAAGTACCGCCAGCATTGATGTCAACATTGACATCTGCGTTGACTTCTCAACTGCCGGTACTTTCTTGGGGAGGCTCCGTCTCCTCTTCTTCAGTGCAACTGACATTGGAGGACTTCCGTAAAGAACTAAGAAGTATCATCACTCCCTTTCTAAATGATCTTCAACTGCTTCAACACCTAAGAAGCATTAACATCCGGACCGCACCATATCATTAAAGATGCCCTTACCAGTTAGGCACCCTCCTCCTTCTGACTCTTGTGAAACTTTAAACGTCAATCTGAGCCGACCATACCTTTGTCCGCATTGGTACTGGCACTTACGCTACAGGAACAACTAAATGTATTATTGCAGCAGGAATTAGCATCTATGTTACAGTCTCAAACACTGCTTCCAACGATGCAGCAGATCTCAGATCAACTGACTACAAGGAATCAAGTCTGCTTCACAACTTCCAACACCTCAACGTCAATCTTCTTCACAATGTTGACCTTCAACACCTTTGTCAATCTATATCACAATGTCAAGCTTACCTCAACATTGATTGCCTACACAATGCCAAAGCTCGATGTCTCAATATACATCTTCTCCTCAGTGTCATTCACATCCAGGCATACTTCCCATGCCTCATTCAAGCACTCATCATCTCGATCAAGGCATTCTCAATGTTGCTTTCCTCGATGCTCAATGTTACATTCCATAAGAAGAAACATTGAGGAAGTCGACTTAGATCTTTCTATTCACTCTTCTAAGGTCGACCTATCTGCCAAAGAATCTTATGGTATTGCATGAGAGCCTTCACCTCCTCTTCCTAGGAGACAATCCCCACTTGAAAGCCTCTCATTTACGGCTTTCATTCTAAAGATGAGACTAGTTCTTCCTATCTATATGGAATCTGAACAGGAACCTCGAACGGAGCTCTTGGAGGCTTTAAATTATGAAAACTGGCAGAAGGACTGTGTTAAACTTCCTTTATATAAATTAATGAAGGAAGCCTTATTAAAGAAATGGGAGTCTCCACTATCAGTTTCTACAGCTGCTCACATGCTAGGCACCCTTTACAGGCTACATTCTACCCCAGCCTACAACAAACCTTAATTATAGTACCAGTCTGGCTTTAAAACGTGCTCACAGCTTACAATCTTATGCCAGCACACCTCCAGGTAGAAAGGGTTGGACTTTGGGCAAGTTCGGAAGATGTGTTTTCTAGTCATCCATACTTACCAACTACATTCTCAACTATAATTTTTATATGATTAAACTCAAGAAAAATTATATTACAACACCAATCCTCCCAGAACAATCCTGTAATAATATAATTGAGCATCATGGGCCTGACATTAAAAAAAAAATTTTAAAAAAATGCTGTGCTAAATGTAAATCCCTGTTTTTACATAGAATATCAAGGAAGGAATTGAAACATCCAGTTGAGAAAGTTTTCAGTTCACTTTATATTTTACAAAGAGCATTTTTAATGTGTAGAAGGATGTTCAAGTGGGATGTTCAAGTGGCATATCCAGTGGGAGCATTGATTTTAGAAAAATTTGCTCAAAACAAGAGCATCCCCATTATATGTTACCAGAAGACTGGAGGGTGGCCAATCTATTGCCAATTTTTAAAAATGATTCCAGAGGTGATACGGGAAATGATAAACTAGTGAGCTTGATGTTGTTTCAAAGCAAAATGGTAGAGACTATTATAAAGAACAAACCCCTCTTTTACTAAGGTGCGCTAGCCAATTTAGCACATGCTAAATAGAATATAATGGACGTGTTAGCATTTAGCGCACGCTAAATCGATTAGCGTGCATTAGTAAAAGGAGGCTGGCTGAGAATCGAGGGATGGGATCGAGGGAGAGGTGTTGGACTGAGGGGGAGCAGAGAGAGAGGTGTTGGACAGGGGTGCAGAGGGAGTAGTGCTGGAATTGGGGGAAGGAGGCAGGAAGAAAGGGTAAAATGCAGAACTATTAGGAGGGGCTGGAGAGAGGGGAAGATACAAGACTACAGGGGGAAGAGTGAGAATGAGCACGAAAGGGAGAGGACTGTGAGGAAGATAAATAATTTTATTATTAGTTTAGTAATTGAAAAATGTCAGTTTTAAGAATATACATCTGCTATCTATGACCCACTTTTACTAAGCCACAGTAGAGGTTTTTATCGTAGCCTGGGGCACTAAATGCTCCAACATTGTTCCGGCACTCATAGGAGTTCTATGAGCACTGGAGCATTTTGTGCTCTAGGCCGCAGCAAAAACCTCTATTGCGGCTCAGTAAAAAGGGGGAGGGGTATATATTGCACTGTACAGGAAGAGATGAGAGGAGGGAATATTATGCAATTAATCATGCATTTAAAAATTTTAATCGACGTGCAGCACTAATATAAATAAATAAATGTGCAGTAAGTAACAAAAACTTAAGAGCATTTTAGTAAACAAGTTCATAAGTTTTGTTAGGTTAACCCAATTAAAATTATTTTGACTGTAGTCCAATCAACTATATTGAAATGCCAAACCTTGATATATTGTAAATAATAAATGACGCCCAAATAGCATAACTAACCTACTTTCACCTCCTAACTCCTCTCACCTTGGGTTCTGGATCCCCAACCCTATATATCATGTCTTTCTGTCCAAGTTAGACTGTAAGCTCTTCTGAGCAGGGACAGTCTATTAAATTTCAGAATGTACAGATTTGCATATGCCTTTCAGCGTTATAGAAGTGATAAATAGTAGTAGTAGTAACCTAAAAACGTGTGAGTGCTCTTAATTCAAGGATATGTACAATTCTATATTTAAAATGTAATACGCTCTTGCATGCTGTTTTCACACAGATTATGTTACGGACAATTGGCATCAGTGCCAAAAACATTCCTGTGATTTGGTTGGAGAAATTTGATTGCCGAGGCAAGAAAAAGATATTGAACGCGTATGCACTTGACTTCTACAAGCATGGATCTCTAAAGATAATAGCAGAAGAGAATAAGTATGTAGCTCGTGTCATCCGAATTTTGGGTTTAATTCATCACCGAGTCTAAGTTTATCCTTACTGTTGGCTGTTGTATCACTGAGATTTTCAAAATATAGAAAATAGAAAGAAAAAAAATATTAAATAAAAAAAACAGCCCAGGCACCTGGCCTTCAGTGATCATTTTAATCTATCGCAAATGCTTACTTTCTTTTTTTTTCTTTATTTTCTAGTAAAATTTGTGCTATCAGCTATGACAAATTAATGTTCTGCAATTCACAATATACTACTAGAAGGTAGTCTTCAAACCAATATTTAAAGATGAACCCCTACTGTCATCTCTTAAGTACCTTCTACAACATATTACTCTTCAGACCCTCAGAAATGCCAGCAGATGTTCAATAACGTTTCATAACATCTGGCTTTATGCATTCAATCTTCACCGGGTCACTTATAACAATATTTTTACGGTTGACTAACTTAAGTAGGATAGAATGAATTTAACTTTCACTTAACTTAGGTGGTTGTGGTAGGCACACTTATCCCATACCACAACCACCTAAGTTAAGTGAAAGTTAAATTCATTCTATCTTACTTAAGTTAGTCAACCGTAAAAATATTGTTATAAGTGACCCGGCAAAGATTGAATGAATAAAGCCAGATGGTATGAAACGTTATTGAACATCTGCTGGCATTTCTGAGGGTCTGAAGAGTAATATGTTGTAGAAGGTACTTAAGAGATGAAAAGGGGTTCATCTTTAAATATTGATCAGCTATGACAAAACACATATGAAGGGGTGCTGAAAAGAACACAGCCCGAAAAGAACACAGCCCAACCAAGAAGGGAATGACATGGAGCCATGAAATTTACAAGTTATTCCACATATTTACCCCTAAGTTCAGCACACTTGGCATATCGTGTCTGGTGTTTCTGTAAACCTTCCAAAAAATACTCTGATGTTTGGTCACTGAAATACTGCTCCTGTGCTGCAATCACCTCTGAATCACTTGCCTTTCAAATTCTTTTTAAGGTTTGGAAACAGAAAATAATCAGATGGAACAAGATCTGATGAGTAGGGTGGATAGTCTATGCAGTGAAACCTTATGCAGTAAAACATCCATCATTTTGCCAGCCTTATAAGCAGGTGCATTGGCTTGCAAAAAGGGAATTCCTTTCCACAGATTCCCTCACCTTTTTTTCTTTCAATGCCTCCTTTAATTGGCACAGCAAGTTACAGTAGTATTCTGTATTTTGGCCCCCTTGGAAGATACAACATCTTCCTGATCCCAAACACTGTGGCCATGATCTTTCCTGCTGACTTTTGGATCAGTTTCATCGAGTGAATAACAGTTCCATGCTTCCTTTCTACACCTGTCATGATTTAATCTCTTTTCAGGCTCTATGAAAATAAGAATATAAGAATTGCCGCCGCTGGGTCAGACCAGTGGTCCATCCTGCCCAGCAGTCCGCTCAAGCGGCAGTCCCTAGGTCAAGACCAGTGCTCCAAATGAGTCCAGTCTCACCAGTTTAGCATGAACTTATCCAACTTTGTCTTAAAACCCTGGAGGGTGTTTTCCCCTATAACAGACTCCGGAAGAGCGTTCCAGTTTTCTTCCACTCTCTGGGTGAAGAAGAATTTCCTTATGTTTGTACGGAATCTATCCCCTTTCAACTTTAGAGAGTGTCCTCTCGTTCTTCCTACCTGATCTATGTTGTCCTCCTGGCTATCTTTTTTACTTGTGCTCCCCTTTTTGGTAGGTAGGGATCACCAGAATTGCATCCATATACTTGACATTGGGAAAGCCTAGATTGCCACTGTGAGAACGAGCTACTGGCCTTGATGGACCATTGGTCTAACCCAGTAAAGCTGTTCTTATGTCTTGAATTTTCTTTGCCTTGGAAAACCTGACTGCCGCCATTGCATGGACTGTTGTTTTGTCTCAGGTTCATAGTGGTGTAACCAATATTTCATCAACCTAACTAGTCATTTCAATAAGTTGGCACCAGCTCGCTAAAAATGTTTCAAAATCAACTTGGAAGTGTACATATACCCAGCTGCTTGTTAGTTATATACACAACACATTCCCTAGATATCTTTAGTATCTCAGCAATTGTTTTGACTGATATTTGCCGATCTGCCAAAAATAGGTTATGGATGTGGTCAACAATTTCAGGATTTGACACCTTGCTGCTTCTTTGGTCTTGAAATCACACTAAAATTTTGCACAGCATTTCTCCACTGTGGAGTATGATGGGCATTTGTCACTCCATGTTTGCATCATACATTCATGGATATCCTTTGGAGTTTTCTTCTGCAGGAATAGGAACTTCATGACAGCTCAGAATTCCAAACTTGAAAATTCCACACTTTTGTTTTGTTGACATGGTTCAATTAATGATCTGAAATAATGTCAAAACACAGCATTACGATTCTGCAAACTGGCACTGCACAATAAAATAATACTCAGAATTTAGGAAGTTGGTTGGGCTGAGAACTTTTCAGCACACTGGGGCATATTTTTCCCTCTTGGAATTGCTTGCCCTTGGTTCTGCTGGATCCTTAGGTTTCGACTGGTTCAGAGGAATTGGAAATATTTAAAGGCTCCTTTTACAAAGTCGCAGTAGCAATTTTCCTGCAACAAATGCACTGACAGCCCATAGGGACTGAATGGACTTCGGTGCATTTGGCAAGGGGAAATCATTACTGCAGCTTTGTAAAAGGGGCCCTAACTCTATTAATTCAGAAATGAAGGTCCTCTTTTACAAAGGCGCGCTAAGCTTTTTAGCGCGGATTTAGCACACGTTGAATCAACATGTGCGCTGATGCGTCCATAAGATAACATGCACGTGTTAGCGTTTAGCGCATGTTTAGTGCATGCTAAAAAGCATGGAGAGGCATAATTAAAAAGAACGTCTAAGTCCCCTTTTGGCCTAAGGCCCTAAACGCTGAAAGTAGCAGCAGGGAAAATGTCCATTCTCAAAAAAAACGTCCAAAATTAGGTTTTTTTGAGAATGGCCTACCTCTATGTTCCTAATCTGTAATGTATCAATGCAAGAAAACCTGACGGATAACAGCTGGATAAAAACAGTGAATTGCTGAAAGTCCTATTGCTTATTGCTTTGGTTTCAAGCAGCGCTTTTCTTACGACTCAGTTTTTCCACATATCTACCACCATAGAACTTTCAGGGACCCCTGAAGAAGACTATCTTGTCGAAACGCAGATCTTGATTTAGATACATCTAAAACAAGCTTTGATTATCGGTACTTGGACGATCTGGCATATGGGGCCTCATCTAATGATAACATATGCAGATTAAAGAGTAACGCACTAAGGGCTGAGTCCTGTGGTTTGCCTCCCCCCCCCCCCGAATGCCTGCATCAGGAGGAGTGCCCAATTCCTCCTGCTACCATCACCCGAAGATCACCGGGAGGAGGGATGCCCAGTTCCTCCTGCCAGAACCCCCCTGAAAATCTCCCCTCACCCTAACATCCCCCAAGCCCATCCAGATTCCCCTACCTTTTACTTGTGGGCTGGCCGGAGGGATGCATACTCCCTCCGGCTGGCAGGCCTGCCTCCACAGAATGGCAGGTCTTCCCCTTCCTGGTAGGATGCACTGGGAAGGGCCTAAGACCCTGACTGGCCCAGGCTCATAAGGCCCCTTCCATAGAATGTACTGGGAGGGAGGCCTAAGATTCCGGTTGGTCCAGGTGCCTAAGGTGTTTGTTAAAGGATATTCTCTGGGAAGATGAGATTTAAAGATGAATAAATCTTTCATACTGTTTGGTGGCCACAAGAAGTTTAATCGCAGCTAGATAGAATCAGGAGAATATTATCACAAAATCTGATTTTGTGCAAGGCTTAAAGAACTAGATATGATAGCAGCATGGAAAGGGCACAAATGAATCCACCCCAAAGTGTGCAAGAGTTAGGAAGGGTACATAAAAACATGAGATTAGCAATACTGGGTCAGACCAATGGTCTGTCTAGCCCAGTATCCTAATCCAGATCACAAGTACCTGCCAGAAACCCAAATAGTAACAACATTTCATGCTACCAATCCGAGAACAAGCAGTGGCTTCCTCCATGTCTGTCTCAATAGCAGAATAAGGAATCTTCCTCCAGGAACTTCTCCAAATCTTTTTTAAACCCATTTCGTATGTTAACCGTAGAAGGTATGTGCAGAAGGAATTACCGGTACTGTAAAAGGAATATTGGAAATTATAATTTAAAAAAACACTTAGATAGTAATTCTGTAAATGGGTGCCTCTTTGTAAGTGGTCTATAGAATTCTAGTGTAACCCAGTATCAGTGTTCTTACATTTAGGCACTTGAAGATGCACCAAAAATTGATCTAGTGTAACTACTGGCACCTAAATGTGTGTATAACTTACAGAATTCTTTGTTACATACTGGAAGCTCTGCCCATGTTCCTTCCACATATAGGTCCCCAAGCACTTATATGTGCCCTTATATAATAGGGCTTGGGGTACTTATATAATGGGGCACATATCCTCAGGTGCCTAGTTATAGCATTGCCCTTTTAATGGCTGGGGTGGGATGGGGTGATATGGATGATGAAGAGATCAATCTACATAAAAAGTCTTGGAAGGAAAGAAGGATGGAAAATTGAGTTGGGGCTTTGAGCTGCGGATGTGGATTTGTTTCTGATGAGATGCTGTGTTGATGCAGTGTTTTGTGGCTCCAACAGTTCTCATATTCCATAGAAGCAGATGAGAGGGGAAGGGGGTGAAATGAGAATTTTGCAAAATAAAAATGTTTCTTTATTCACCGGTGCATGGAAGGAACAAGTGTGCACTGGTAGGTTGGTTATCTGTGTTTCATACATGTTAAATAACTAACTCAGGTACTCTTCTCAATATTAAATTTATTGCTTGAAGCTGATCAATTAATAAATTTACGCTTAGATGAAAGATTACATGCACTGTAATGTTGAATACTGAACTCTAAAATGTTTAACCTGGACATTCTTCTTTTATAGGATTCATGAAGGAGAAGTTTATTACATGCTTAGAGATTTTTGCCTTCTCATTAGATCTGTCAGGTACAGTATAGCATTTAAAAAAATCATGCAGATCCATATATTCTAAACAGTCTTAAGAAATTATTAAGCAGGCACTTGTTATGTTATTTTAAATAAATAAATACTATTCCTAATCCACGTAATAAACTAAGCTGCTCACAATATCACATTTATAATATCATTAGACAAAACTCCATTCATCAGACATTACATAGCCACACTTAAAATTTCTAGTCCTTCTAGTACACTTAGGAGCCCTTTTACTAAACTGTGTTAGGCAGTAGCTCAAACTTACTGACTCTTCTATCAAACTGCGCTAGCAGTTTGTAGCGCGGTGAGCCGCGCTGAATGACCCGCACTGCTCCCGATGCTCCTATGAGTGTCTGGAGCAGCGCGGGCCATTAAGCGCGGATCTCTGTGTTAAAAACTGCTATCGCAGTTTCGTAGAAGAGGGCCTTAATGTGAGAAAAAAGGTTTACCACAAAACACGTTAAAGCATTTTGAGGTAATTTACTTGTACATTTAACAGGAAAGCTAGCAGCATCCCTCTGGCCAACAGGCCTGCCTCTTCAGAATGGCGGGCCTTCCCTTCCTGGTGCATCCTCTAATGTACCGGGAAAGAGCCTAAAGCCCCTCCCATAGGAGGGACCTTTGGTGCCTGGGCTAATTGGAGTCATGGGACTCCTCAGTGCATTCTGGGATGCACTGGGAGTGGCCTAAGACTCCGATAAGGATCTAGACCAGGGGTGTCAAAGTCCCTCCTCGAGGGCCGTAATCCAGTCGGGTTTTCAGGATTTCCCCAATGAATATGCATTGAAAGCAGTGCATGCACATAGATCTCATGCATATTCATTGGGGAAATCCTGAAAACCCGACTGGATTCCGGCCCTCGAGGACCGACTTTGACACCTGTGATCTAGACAGTTGGAATCTTAGACCACTCCCAGTGCATCCTAGAATACAATGGAAAGAAGACCTAAGACTCCGGTTGGCCAAGATGCCTAAAGCCCCTCCTATAGGAGGGGCCTTAAAAACCTGAGCCAATCAGGGCCTTAGGTCCCTCCCTGGTGTATCCCAGGATGCACTGGGAAGGGGAAGGCCCATCATTCTGAAGAGATGGGCCTGCCAACCGAGAGTGTAGGCATTCCTTTAGCCGGCCTTCCTGTTAAAAGGTATTGGGGGGGGGTCCGGGTGGGCTTTGGGGGGGTTCAGGGGGGTGCCAGCAGGATGGAGTGGGCATCCCTCCTGCTGGGGATTGCTCAGGGGTTTGCAGCAGGAGGGATTCAGCATTCCTCCTGCCGGCACACCCCCTCCCCCACAACATCCCTGGCAGGAGGGATTCCACTTCCTCCTGCCAATAACCCCCCCCACTCACAACATCCCCGGCAGGAGGGAGTGGGCATCCCTCCTACCAGGGATTGTTTAGGTGTTTATAGCAGTAGAGATTGGGCATCCCTCTTGCCAAGGACAGTATGGGGGGTTCAAGGGTGGCGGTGGGAGGAAGTGGACATCCCTCCTGCCACAGATGTTGTGTGTGTGTGTGGGGGGGTGTTCGGGGGTTCCCTGCCACTGCTGCTCAGCTGATCACAGCAGGAAGATTCCCTTGCCATGATCAGCTCAGTGGTATCGCGATTCTCTAAATGGCGTTTATGACATGGATGCCGGTTAGAGAATTAGGGTGGTTAAGTGAGGTTAGGCGTTTGTCCGTTAGGACAGACATGATTCTGTATAGGACACCCATGTGGAATTCTCAAAAGCCGCTTAGGCAGCTGCTGAGACTGGGCGTCCTGTACAAAATCAGGCGCTTAGCGCATGCTAATGCAGCTGCACTATCTGAGTAGCAGAGGAGCACCTACTCATTACTTCCCAGACATGCCCCCCAGGAAACACTAAAAAAATACCCCTCCCCCTTTTAGAACAGCTTGGAAGAGGTTTTTAGCCCCAGCCGGCGTGCTGAATGCTCTGCGCTGCTCCGACACTCAAAAGAACTCTATGACCATCGGTGCAGCGCAGAGCATTCAGCGTGTTGGCTGGGGCTAAAAACCTCTTCCACTCTTTTCTAAAAGGGTGGAGGAGGTGTAAATTTTAACATGCGCCGATTTGGACCTTACTGCAAGACGCCTGAATGTGTACCATGGTATGCCATTTTAATAATAATAACTTTATTTTTCTATACCGCCATAGTCAAACTGACGTCTAGGCGGTTCACATAGAAAGAAGGCTGGACAATCAGCGAATTACAAAATGCAAGAAGAAGGAAGTGACATCATGAATTTTAAGCATGATAGCGTTTACTGTAGCTTAGTAAATGGCTCCTATTAAGTTTCTCTATAATCATGGGTTTTCTGTCTTAATTGTGAATTTTGGAATCCACTTTTTTGTACCTGTGGTATAATATTTTTTTACTGTGTGTGTGTGAACATGTATAAACTTAATATATTGGGCTTTTATTTTTTCAGCGTATCAATGATGGAACTGTGTGAAAATGATAGAGACGATGTGGTTCTGGCCTTTAAACAGCTCAGCAAAAATTATAGTGCAAAACTGGAACAATCTCAAGATGAATATACAAACTCAGATCTACCAGAATAAAATTGAAAGAGGTTTGGAATTCATCATTCACATATTTAGTGTAGGTGATTATATCTGTGATTATATCTTCTCTTTAATAGAGATGTAGTGAGGTATAAGGAAAAGCAAAGAGTCTTAACAGATGTAAAAAAATGTCAGTACTGTTTATTGTCAACATAAAAAAGTCCATGGGGCTTATTTTCAAAGGACTTTGACTTACAAAGTTCCATAGGTTCCATAGATTCAATGAGACAGATTCAGCCGAGGAAGATCTTGTCTCACCAATTTGCTTGACTTCTTTGAAGGTGTGAATAAACATTGGATAAAGGTAAGCTGATTGATGTAGTGTACATAGATTTTCACGTATTTGGTCTTGGAGGATGAGATGTACAGTGTCGGCGTCTGAAGCAAACATGGTTTTTCTTACTACGTAGAGCTTTCTGGACCCCTGTTCGTTTAAAAAAAATTAGATAGCTCTAAATCTGATAGATGCTGGCATTGCCATCTTGAAGCAGGGATTTTAGATCACTTGTTATTCTATTGTCCATATATACTAGAATTTTGGAAATCAATTTGGAACCAAATGAATTGCCTTTTTAGAAAATCATGTGGCATTATCATATGACACAGTATTATTTGGCATGGAAATGAGGGCAAAGAAACAAATTTCCTTTAATAATAATAAATTATTGCTCATTTTAACAAGGGTTGCCATTCAACAGATCACGTACAACTGGAAAAACTGGAATAGACTCAATTACTGTTTCTGGTGGAACTCTGTATGCCACATATATAAAATGGAAAGGACATTAGCTGTCCAAAAAGGAAATTATAGCAAATTTCAGGATGTGTGGAGGCCATTGATAGATTATTGCAAAGATTAAAAATATTCTTCCCTGATTATAATATACTAGTCTTTAAGCCCGTTACATTAACGGGTGCTAGAATAGATGTGTCTGTCTGTCTTTATTTCTGTCTCTCTGTCTCCTTAACCACTGTTTGTCTGTCTTTCTACCTGGCCCCTTGCCTATCTCTCTCTGGCACCCCCAAGCAAACCATGATTGCTGCCTGCTCCCCAGCACACCCTTCCCCCCAAAGCAGACCCTTTTCCCTCTCTCTCTCCACTTCTTTCTCTCTGTTTCTCTCCCTGGCCCCCTGCCTATCTCTCTCTGCTCCCCCCTCCAAGCAAACCAAGATTGCTGGATGCCCCCCAGCACACCCCTCCCCCCAAAGCAGCCCTTTTGCACTCTCCCCCTCCACTTCTCCCTGTCTCTCTCCCTGGCCTCCTGCCTATCTCTTTCTGGCCCCCCAAGCAAACGAAGATTGCTGCCTGAACCCCAACACACCCTCCCCACAAAGCAGCCCCTTTTCCCTCTCCCCCTCCACTTCTGTCTGCCTTTCTCCCTGGCCCCCCAAGCAAACCACGATCACTGACCCTTGCGACTGCATAATTTTTGTTATGCCGCTAGGTTTCCATGGCAACCCTGCTCACGGGTCTGTGAGTGTAGGGCCGTTTTGTTATTTCTTCGTGGGAGATCCGGAAATATATCGTGTACTGCTATTCGAGATATAATTTTGCTCCGTTTCTGCATGAAAATCTGCCGGTATTGTTTGGCGTCTGTGAAGAGGGGTTTGCGCGTTTGTTTTGGCTTTTTCCTGCAAGGTCTGATGCTGGTTGCATGCAAGCTTTACCATTCTAGAATTGCACATCTTTGACTCAATAGTGTAAATATAAGATAGTGATTTGATGGAGAATGAGGTAATCCTGTTTATTACACTTCAGGTTCACTGAGTAAATAAGTGTTCTTCAGGCTGAAACGAAAGTGAACGCGGTTTGGGGAAGATTATTCCCAAATTGAAAAATAAAATAAAGTTTTCTTCTGTCTTCACCATCTGTACCAGAAAAGTAGACACAGAATTACTTTTTTTTTTTTGCAGAACTAATCTGGGATTCCTTCAAAAGAACTATGTTTTACTGAATATCTGAGAATTTAGTCCGGTTGAAAGTTAATAGTTTTTTTTTGCTTGTTTACAAACTACGACTATAAGACGCGTGATTCTGGTGGCGCCGTGTCGGGCAGAAGTGGGGAGGTGGGGCCTCAGCACCGGCCGGGGTCCCGTGATCGGCTCGCGCCGCCGACCCCCAGGAGCCCAAGCCCGGCGGCGGGGGAGGCAGGGACATGCCAGGTGTGCCATGGTGCTGACCTCGGCACTGAAGCTGCTGCAGAGACAGACCTACACGTGCCTGTCGAAATGGCATGGCCTGTACCTGTGCTTCAGAGGCATGCATCGTGTCCGCGCTGCATTTTGGAGAGGCCTCGGGGGAGGCCACGACAGGTGGTGCGGACTCCCTCGGCGGTCACCGTTTGCGAAAGGGGAACGGTCCTGTTTGATGTGCCACTGCCGGGTACTGTCACAACTAGGCGCATGCGCACTCATGCGGCCACGGAACTACTGATCATGGAAGCACGCAAATAGCAGTGCGCATGCGCGTGTTAGCTGTATATTATATAGGATGACATATGAGGGAGGGTGGGGGGAGGGAAAATTTGATTATTAAAGAAATAGAGGGGGGTACAATATTTTAGGATGATACGATCAAATGTAAGAATTCAAGTGTTTTTAAATGTTCAATTGTTAAACATCATTTATTGTACTTGATTTTAAGATATGAAATGAATAAAGATTTTTTTTTTTTTAAAGATTTTCAGAAAGCTTTTGACAAAGTTTCTCATGAGAGGCTCCTGATAAAATTAGAGTCATCGGATAGGTGGCAAAGTTCAGTTGTGGATTAGGAATTGGTTATCAGATAGAAAACAGAGGGTAGGGTTAAATGATCATTTTTCTCAGTGGAGGAGAGTAAACAGTGGAGTGCTGCAGGGATCTGTACTGGAATAAGTGTTATTTAACTTATTTATAAATGATATGGAAATTGGAATGACGAGTGAGGTGATTAAATTTGCAGATGACACTAAACTGTTCAAAGTTGTTAAAACGCATGCGGATTGTGAACAATTGCAGGCAGACCTTAGGAAACTGGAAAACTAGATGTCCAAGTGGCAGATGAAATTTAATGTGAACAAATGCAAAGTGATGCACATTGGGAAGAATAACCCAAATCACAGTTCCCAGATGCTAGGGTCCACCTCGGGGGTTAGCGCCCAAGAAAAGGATCTGGGTGTCATTGAGGCAATACAATGAAACCTTCAACCCAATGTGTGGCGGCGGCTAAGAAAGCAAACAAGATGCTAGATAGATTCTTAAAAAACAGCATTAAAAATCGACGAGCTGCTATTGCAACTGTTCTGGTAGCAAATTTTAAAAAGTGAATCATTCTCCAAAAATTGCTCATGTAAATGAGGTTGGCGGAGAGTAGCAAAGACTCACTAAATTTGCATGTGCCTATCACCGGTGATAGCCAAATGGTGGGGCCTGGAGCTCTGACTGGCCTATATTATTTAAGGTCTCTCTCATAGGCCTAATACAACCTGGGTCAATCAAAGCCTCAGACCCCCTCCCTGGATACACACACAGGTGTATTAAGTAGCCTAGTGGGTGGGCTAATGAACCATAGGAAGACCCAGGCCCATAAGCCACTGTAACCACTACATTTATGGTGGAAAATATGAGCCCACCAAAACCCTACTCTATTACCATATTGATGCTAACTTCAGCCATAAGAGCTATTAGGGTGGTAGACATGTGGGTATTAGTAGGTTTTAGGGGAGTTTTGGAGAGTGTAGCTTAAATAATAACAAGGTACATCTGGCACCCTTTATGTGAATTTCACAGCAATGGACTCTAAGGTATGTGTATGTGGCCAGTCCATTACAATGCTGCCCCCTCCCATGTGTAAATGGTGTTGATTTAGACATTTCGAACTTGGATGTTTTTATGGTTGAAAATGGCGAATAACTTTAGATGCCCTGGCAGTTTTGATGTTTTGGCAGCCAAGATGCCCAAGTAGGCAATTAAAAAAAAAAAAAAATTATTTGGACATCCTGTTCAAAAATGGACATTTCCCCATTCCTGAATTTGGATGTATAGCATGAAACATCCAAATTCGGACTTAGATAAAAAAAAATGCCCCTCTATGTAACTTTGTAAGTCTTAAGTGCTTTGAAAATACACCTCCACATGTCCTAAGACTTACAGTGTAGAGAAATCAGACTAGACATGGCTATCTGCGTCAGGAGTCCAGCGTTCTACTTACGTACTTGTGAGTTTCAGCCAGTCCTATACAGTGACTACTCTTGTTTCCCAGATGAGAGCTATTGTGTAGTGGTATATTATAGAATACTGCATTTGATCTGATAGGCAGTGTATTCCCCTCCCCCCTTATAAAACACCTGCAAGTTATTAAGGCAGTAGACTGTACATTTGTGTACTTCTCTGTTCAAGGAGGACTCACAATCTGAGTTCATGCCGGAGGCAAAGGCTTTGCCCAAGATCACATGGAGCTGCAGCGGGATTTAGGATCTGAACTGGGCTCACAGTCTACTGCGCTAACCATTAGGCTGCTCCTCCACTTCACTGTTCTACCACAGTAGGCAGTGATGGGCAGAATTCTTTTTCGTGTCACAGTGAGCATTACTGATCTGGATTCCTTCTAAATTCAGCATGATGCCCTGTAGGGTTGTTCCCACCCCCTCCCCAACACCTTTGTAATTCAACACCTAGTTTAATATTTCTGTGGTATCTGTTTTTTGACACTGCATCCCAAAATGGCTCCATAATCAAAATGGCTTAGATCTGAAAATCAATAATATTGGGAATGACTTTCATGAAAGAATATTCTTAAATTATGAGATACACACTATAGCAAGGGTTCTTAACTAGCGGTGTAGGGAAAGGTTAAAATGGGATGCGTAGAAGAATCTTGAAATCTGAGGCAATTTACTGAAATTTTCTAGACAGAGTGAGGCAGTTATTGGGAGTTATCAAAGGAATTTGCCTAGGTAACTTTATAGCTAGCTGTGTAATATCCTCAGGATGAAAATTTCACTAACTGTATTTACCCGAAAATAAGCCCTGATCGGAAAATAAGCCCTAGCATGATTTTTCAAGATGCTTGTAATATAAGCCTTACCTCAAAAATAAGCCCCAGTTAAGATCAACCCCCAAGGCCCCCCCCCTACCCTACGAATGTCCGTGGCAGAAAAAGTGCTCAATTTCTCTTGCCGCAACGGCAAACCTTCCCAATACAGTCCAAGACAGGAGGGATGCCCACTCCCTCCTGTCGCTGGCCCCATCATCCCCAGAACCCCACCAAACACTCCTCAACTCTACCCCCTGATACTCCCTGCCACCCCAACATCCCTTGACACTCCCCGACTCCACCCCGACACCCCCAAGATCATCCTGACACTCCCCGACTCCACCCCGTACGCTTATCTGATGGCTGGCAAGAGGGATGCCCACCCCTCTTGCTACTGGTCCCAAATGTAGATTGTTGTACATGAAAAAATAAGACATTCCCTGAAAATAAGCTCTAATGGGTCCTTTGGAACAAAACTTAATATAAGACCCGGTCTTATTTTCGGGAAAAAACGGTAGTATTCACACAGTACATTTTTAACCAATGGACTTCTCCATTCTAACTCAAATTTTCAAACGGTTAAGGACAGAAGCAACACTCTATTGGCAATGAAACTTACATTTCTTTTAGTTCAGTTGCACACTTCTTTTCCAGGTTTCACAATCATGTCTGTAACCTAATGGCTAAAATTACCGAATTGTTGCAATGCTTATGAACAAAATGTTTTCTAGTATGTATCATTTATAAATAGTCATTTTAGTCAACAACATTATGTAAAAATGTATGTAGCATTGTAGCTTTAAGTGTGACTTCTTTGGTAGTATTGGTATCACTATTGTAATAATAACAACATATTAGCAGTTAGCAATGTTATGTTTAGTCAAAGCTTAATATACCTCAATTACAAAATGATGATTAAAGCAGTTTACAATATTAAAAAAATAAAACCATAAAACAATCTGCCGTCAATCAAGCCCACTTTCCTGTTAGGCACCTTGGGCTAGGCACCTACCTGAAATCAGTAGGACCCAATTTTAATTTAAGCTTGTTATCGGCACTGATTAAGCCAATTAAATAATTAATTAGGCATGCCAACCTAAGCACCTAACTTCAGGTACTTTTTATAGAATCTGGGCTTAAAGGCTTACAGATGCCAATTAAAGAAGAACATTTTTCCCTTCCAAGAAAAATCTCATCTGTGATGGATCATAATAAAACATAATAAATATTTTATAAGGAAATAATATGTTTACAAGGAAACCTCAATTGAAAGGTTTTACCAACAGAAACTGTGGCATGCTTTAACTCCAAATATTTCTCTCTCCTAAGCTAATGTTCTAATTTTAAAAATTGCTTGGTGAAATCAGTTAGCTTAGCAGGGTTTAAAAAAGTCTTGGTTAATTTCCTAAAAGAGAAGTCCATAGCCTATTATTCTAATATAATAATTCATTTTTATACCGCATAACCAAAAAGTTCAATGTGGTTTACATACATTTTAAATATCATACAAAAGGATCAGATTAGTTAAATACTAAACAGAAGAGTTTTCAATTGTTTTATTGAGATGGCTTGGGGAAATCCACTGCTTATTCCTAAGATAAGCAGCATAAAACCTGTTTTATTACTTGGGATCTAGCTAGGTACTTGGGACCTGAGTTATCCACTCTTGGAAACAGGATACTGGGCTTGATGGGTCTTCGGTCTGTCCCAGTATGGCAATCCTTATGTTCTTGGAAAAACTCATGTCAAAATAACAGTCTTTTAAAAAGGATGCACTTTCTAGAGATTTATGAATACAAAAACAATTCCTTATCCATACCAGACCATTTCAGACTAGTGGTTTATTTCCCACTGTCTACAGATAGAAACACCCCTGAGATATCCCCCAGCAGTTGGGATGCCCAGTCCCTCCTGCCGGAATCCCCCTCCCCCTCACCATGCCAGCATTACAGACCACAGGGTCAAAGAAAAAGGACAGGATTCTGAGAAAGCTGGATGTGAGGAGAGGCCTCCTATGTTATCTAGAGGTCACCAATGAGCTATATGATATTAGCAAGGTAAGAACCTATTCTCTTTACAGTGGTACCTCGGTTTGCGAGTGCACCGGTTTGCAAGTGTTTTGCAAGATGAGCAAAACATTCACAAAATCGGTGCCTCGGAAACCGAGCATGCCTCAATTTACGAGCACCTCCCCCCCCCCCCCCATGATCCGGCATCTTCCCTCCCACGATCCAGCACCCTCCCCGCCCCCCCGCGATCCGGCACCCTCCGCTCGCGTCGCACCCCCTCCCTGCTGCGATCCGGCATCCCCCAGACATCCACTCACCCATCCAATCACATTTCTTAATCCCGTTTGGCACCGGCACCAACGCACAGGACATGCTGGTGCCGGTGCCCGAAGATCTGCCTCATTCGCGCTGGGCCTTGAGCATCTGCGCATGCTTAAGGCCTTTGGGTTCCCGTTCTCTCCGAGAGAACGGGAACCCAAAGGCCTTGAGCATGCGCAGATGCTCAAGGCCCAGCGTGAAGGAGGCAGATCTTCGGTCACCGGCATGTCCTGTGCGTTGGTGCCGGTGCCAAACGGGGGTAAGAAATGTGATCGGGTGGGGGGATGCCGGATCGCAGTGGAGAGGGGGTGCAACGCAAGCGGGGGGGGGCGCCGGATCACGGGAGGGGGGCAAAATGAGCGGGGGTGGTGGCGGATCACGCTGGGGGGGGAGTAATGCCACTGGCCTTGGGGGGGGGGGCTGAGAACATATCAAAGCGAGTTTCCATTATTTCCTATGGGGAAACTTGCTTTGATATACGAGTATTTTGGTTTACGAGCATGCTTCTGGAAGGAATTATGCTTGTAAACCAAGGTACCACTGTATATGATGCTATTGAGACTGTAAGAAGAAATGTTTTTAGAATTATATTATGCAGATAATACTTTGTGAATCTTTGCATCGGTACGTTATGCATGTTTCTTGCTTTGTTAACATTTATTGTACTTTCTATACTAAACTCAGTAAAAAAAATTTTTAAAAACAAACAAAAAAAAGAATTGTAAAATGCTATAACACTTCAGTCTTTAGTGGTATATTAATATTAAAATCAAATACCAGTCACAGAGCTGGCAAAAGCATGAGCGCCTAAATGCTGCAGGGATGTGTATAATTTTTTTATATCATACATACTCTGATTCCTATATAAACATTTTCCACACTATCCAATAAATTTCTTACTTCATTATTAGGTAACTTCCAATCTGTAAACCGTATATACTGATAATCTCCACTATATTCTGTTATCACTTAACTCCCTTGATATGTAATTCTCAAAATTGAATCCTCTACCACACCATGTAATGTACACGAATCACTGTTATGTAATTTATCTAGATAATCTTTATTACGCAATTCTTTTGGTAATTCCTATAATTTGTATTCCGCCTTGAACAATATATAAAGTATAATGTTTTCGAAATTAATTTTCCTATGAACTGTTTTCCTACCTTCTTCTACTCTATGTTTATAACCTAACTAATTTATTTTTCTCAAGTACTTTAGCAAGAATGTGAGCCTTTGGGACAGTTAGGGAACTCTAAGTACTCTCTCTTCATCTTAATTAATCTTACTTATTGCATTTCTTCTGTTTCTACTGTAAACCGCTTAGAACCTCACGGTACAGCGGTATATAAGAAATAAAATTATTATAGTTATTATTATAATTTATGCACATAAGTGAAAGCTCTACTTATGTCCCACCAGTGCTCCAATCAGGTATATGCCCCCTTGCAGATATGTGCTATATAAGTTAAGCGGATATTTGCAGAATAGTTGTTAGGTGGCATACTGGCACATAGTATTCTAAACACTTGCATGTATAAAGTGGGTTCATAAATGTTAGCACCTAGTTAATGGAACTACCCTTTATACATGCTATGCCAATGAAAATGCACCTAATCTAGGCATCCGAGGATGTCCCATTTGAAAATTTACCTCAAAACCTTTGATTGTTGCTCTTGGTACTAGAAGAATTGCATAACTTTTCAGCACAATAATACACGTATTATGTATAGCTCCCTTAAGAATGATCCCATATTTTTATAACCACATTAACAAATGTATTATGCAACACTTTTTTGCAGTACTCTGAAGAAAAAGACAAGGAAAAGCCTAAATTCCACATGTATGGAATAGCATGTGCATGGATGACTTCAAAACTGTCCAGTGAGAGAAGACTGCTAGTATGAAGCTGAATAGAAAAAGCATGAGGAGAAAGCTCAGCCTGGAAATATGACTAATGTAAAACTCATTAACCCTCCCCTTTTACAAAAGTGTAGCACGGTTTTTCATGCTGGTCGCGGCAGCAACAGCTCCTACGCTCATAGGAATTCTATGAGCATCGGAGCTGTTACTGCCACGACCAGTGCTAAAAACCGTGCTACACTTTTGTAAGTTAGAATAAGTAGAAGATTTAGTATGAGCTGTTAGAGATAATGTGATAAATGATTGCAGAAGGTATACTATGGAGTATAAAAAATGAATACAATAAAGTAAAATGGATTAAATTATCTTGAATTAGGTATTTTTTAAGGAACAATGTGGTGTCTATTCTATATTTCAACAGATTTTTTTAAGTGTTTAATAGTTTTTTTTATGTCATTTGAAATACTTTTGCACACTATTGATGAGTTAAGCCATTTTTTGCAATCAGTTTGTATACTGTGATTTTTCTAATTTTATACCAACTGTTCAACATTATATGGTCCTCGATAAATGAGACATTGAGCATCCCGGACCCCTGAGGAAGTAGTGGTTTTCGAAACACAGGCCATGTCGGGTCCTGTCTTTTTACAAATGAGAACCACCATTTGGACAATTACATTTTATCGATTCCAATACATTTCCTGTGATTTGTACATCATTTCTGCAGTCCTTCATTTTGTTTCTCAGTTAAGCCCTTACGTACGTTACACAACTGTATGAGAAAGTGTGAATTATAGGGCTCCATTTACTAAGGTGCACTATCGTTTTTAGCACACGCAAACCACGTGCTAAACGAACAATACTAACGCAAGCTCTATGGAAGCATTAGCGTTTAGCATGCATGGCATTGTAGCGTGCGCTAAGCGCACGCTAAAACCACTAGTAAACCTTAGTAAAAGGAGCCCATAGTCTCTTTAAATATTCAATATGTCTTGAATTCATTCAAATTTGTAAAACAAACAATATTTGTTGAACTATTTGTCAACTTCAATTACTTTAAAAATATTGAAATCCCATGTTTAAAAAAAAGCAGCTCAGACATGTTATGCTCGTATTTCAGAAAAATTATACTCCCTTTATGTGGGAGTTATAAATCATCCCAAATTTAAAATCATGTAATATGCTGGTACCTTCATTATATCAAAAACCTACGCTGACAAAATAACTTAGACATTCAGGAGAGTAGGCTTCACCTAAGTTAAGCCTTCATTATGATATACATAATCTCATTACCATCAGCCTAGAGAGTTGCATGGGGGGGGGGGGAGAGGGCAGAAGGTGATGGAGGGCTGCAAATGAATAAGTAATTGCATTGAGGGTACAGGTGGTGATGGAATGGATCTTAGTGGGTATAGGTTAATTCCCATTGGGGTTGAGTGAAATGTCTGTCCTTAGAAAATATACTTTAATGATAATGGTTTGATAGGGTGGGGGGAGGGGTATTGATCTGTTTGAATATTGTAAAATTTTAAGGGATGTTTAAAGTGTAAAATGTTTTTTTTATACTGTTTTCACTTATTGAAACTATTAAAAATGAATAAAGATTTTAAAAAAAGAAAATTTAATAAGGGAAGAACTGGCACAAAATCCCAAATATGTGTACTTTACTTCCCTACTTTCTTCCAGAAGTGCCAAAGATTAAACAGCATTACTTATTGCAAGTGGAGAAAAAAAGACCTCAGTACGTATAGTACACTGCTACATACAAGCACAAGCTATAAATTATAGCAGGCACCCCTTAATCATAGGACAAAGAAAAAACTCCACTTAGAACATCTTTGTGCAAATAATCATTCATCACATTCTGGGAAAATTTGGTCTCACAATTTTTTTGCCAAAAAACAAAGTTCTCTCTGTATATCCAATAGCAGGGTCTCTTATATGTGTTAGGTGAGGTATTAACCTATGACAGTCTTTTAATCAGTTCACCAGGAATGTAAGTTTAATAATAGCAATTTACCCCTCTTCTATATAATCGCGCTAGCGGTTTTTATCGCAGAGAGAGCGCAGAGAGCCGCACTGAATGGCTCATGCTGCTCCCGATGCTCATAGAGTTCCTATGAGAGTCGGGAGCAGCGCGGAACATTTAGTGCAGCTCCTCGCGCTAGAAACTGATAGCACAGTTCCGTAGAAGAGGGAGTTAATAACAGTATTAAGTCCATCTCAACTTTGCAAGCTGCCACAGCACACACAGCAAACATCAACGCTTGTGCATTAAATTTCTTTAATACTTAGCTGCATCTGTCTGCTTGCTGTCAATATCATCATCTTCACCTTCTGCCACTCAATTCTGCTAATATTTCCCAATGGGAGAACCCATTTTGCTGCTCGTATCTTCAGAGGAAAGTTTGTTAAAGAGCGAAAAAAGAAACACTCACACCAGCCACACAGCTGATTCAAAATGGTGTTCTTATTGTTTGACGCCTTCTTTTTATTTTCAGCATCATGTCATTCACAGGCATCCAGCGTCTCTACATCAGTTCACAGGGACTGGAGAAATACTCTCCATTCATGAATTAGAGAAAAGCTTTCCATTCAATTGACAAGTTTAAATTTCTAGGCAGCATAATCCGAAGTATAAAAATCCACCACTGTTCCTGTCTTCTCAATTGTATCCTTATATCACTCCGGCGTTCACTCGCTGGTATCTGTTCAAGCACTACACATTCAAACATTGAAAAACTGTGACCTTTATCTAAACAGTATTCCACCAAAGGCTCCATCATTTTTTTTTTAGTTGTCATGTAGTGCTCGATTAGTCTAGTTAATTGACTTGATGTCTGCCCAATATAAAGCAATTGACAAGGGCAATGTAAGGCATATATCACATTATTTGAAGAACATGTCGTTCTAGATTTCAATTTTATCATTTTTTAAGTGTTCACATCATAAAATTCAGAAGTCTCCAACATGAGTGAACAGACTTCACATTTACTGTGCATGCCCAGAATGTGCTGAATGATTATTTGCACAAAGATGTTCTAAGTGAAGTTTTTTTCTTTGAACATCATTTTTATTAAAGAGGCAACAAGAGAAACAAGCAGAGTTCCATAATGAAATAGGAAATGTGCAAACACTGGCATCCAGGGGGGGGAGGGGACTGGCTGGGGAGTGTGAGTGGGGTATGTTTGATTGTTTGACTGCTATGTGTTGTCTGGTATGTGTGCTGTCCCTTGCGTAGAGGATTCTTGGGGAGGGGTGTAACATATTAAAAATTTTATGAGGTCAATAAGAGAGGCGGGCTGTTTTTGCTCTTGGACAGTCCTGTGTTTTCTTGGTAAAGTTTTTTTTCTTTGACCTATGATTAAGGTATAACTGCTATATTTTATAGCTTATGCTTTTATGTGGCAGTGTACTATACGTACTGAGGTCTTTTTCTCCATTTGTAATAAGTAGTGCTGTTTGATCTTCGGCACTTATGGAAGAGAGTAGTGAAGTAAAATACATATATTTTTGATACTGTGCCTATTCTTCCCTTATTAAATTTTCTAATAACAGACATTAACCCAATCCCAATAAAAACTAACCTATACTCACTAAGATCCATTCCATCGCCACCCTTACCCTCAGGAGTTGATGCAATTACTTATTCGTTCACAGCCCTCCATCACCTTCTGATGCTCACAGCCTCCCATGGTTTTTTGGATGACATTCATTATTTTACAAATGGATGCTCCAAGTCCCATTCCATTGCTCCACCTGCTTCCCTCAGTGCCTTCCAAGCCTCATTCTGGCTTCATCAGAGTTTGACTACAATTCCACGGGAATCCTGCAGCAACTTCTTCCATCACTGCAGGATTCCTGCATTCCCTATTCCTATGCAGCTCTCTATACCAGTGTTTCTCCACACGCGGTACATGTACCTTTAGGGGTATGTGGACCGCTTGGGGATACGCAGTGCAGTACGTGTCTCCCACCCCTTCCTCTTTAATTGTCGTCATTGCCACTGCCGCCGGGGATCCCATGCCCTCCTTCCTACCTGCCCGCCTCTGCCGAAGCACCACTGCCACCAGGGATCACATGCCATCCTTCCTGCATTTCTGCTGAAGCCAACCCAGGCTTCCTTCCGATGTCAGAGCTGATTGGTGAGGCCCGACTTTAGTACAGGAAGAGGCAGTCGGAGCATACCGCGAGTGATTTCCTTCACTCGCCGGTGTTCCAGCTGCCTTCTCCTGCCTCTCTGGCTGCCCTCTCCTGTCTCTCCTGCTAAAAACCGTATTCGCGGTTTTTCAACCTTCGCGGGGGTTCCTGGAACGGAACCCTCGTGAATATCAGGGGTGTACTGTATTTGTCTATTTTTAAATAGTTGTTACTGAGGTGATATTGCATATTTTAAAGTCATTTGCCTTGATCTCTTTGAAAAAAAAAATCAAATATAAATGATAATTAATATTTTCTCTGCATATAGTGTGATTTGTGTTTTATAAAATGTTTAATATTATGTATTAATTATATTGTATGTATCTGAAAAATGAATGGAAGAAATTGCATTACAATTAGTGCTATTATTATGGGGGTGGGGTCAGCGGCAGAGCTTTGATGGGGGTACTTGGTTGACATTTGTTAGACTTAGGGGGTACTTGGCCTGAAGAAGTTGAGAAACTCTGCTCTATACTATCACATTTAAAGCAAAGATAAATGGAAAAATAAATCTTATTTATTGTGCAAAACATGCTGTTATATTTAGAACAAAGCATATTTATAATGTTATACAAAACTTACCCCCCTCTTCTATGAAACTGTGCTAACGGTTTTTAGCGCAGAGAACTGCGCTGAATGGCCCGCGCTGCTCCTGACACTCATAGGAACTCAATGAGCGTCGGGAGCAGCGCGGGCCATTTAGCGCAGCTCCCTGTGCTAGAAACTGCTAATTATGGCAGGCGTCAGTAGTGGAAAGTTTGCTGGTCGTACTCAGAACCTGCTTAAAACACCATTTTGAGGCTGCATGTACATTATAAGAAATCCTCGCTTTTCCTCAGCAGATCCTTGTTCATTTTAACCATGTTAATTGTAATAAATTCTTATTTGCTTCCAAGCTGTGTCTTGACTACATTATTAAAGGGCAAATTCTATAAGAATTGCCCAGAAGTTAGGCGCCTAATTAGGCACTGTTCAGCGCAGTTCAAGTAAAATTGGGTGCTGTTTAATGAATCATGCTGAGCGGAACATAGTTTGGAGGCGCCCAAGAAATAGGCACGCTTGAGCACGCTTAAGAACAGCGATTCTGCAACAAGGCGCCTAACATGTAGCCACGCTCATGCCTAACATGCATAGCACGTATTTTTTTGAAGGCCGCCTAAATTTTTAGAGGCGCCTTCTTACAGAATTGCACCTTCTTGATAGTCGCCTATGTTTCGATCAGTGCTGATTAAAAAGCTCAATTAAACGTGTTAATCTACCTAAACTAAACCTTAGGTTTGTATACCGCGCCATCTCCACAAGCGTAGAGCTCGGCAGGGTTTACAGAATTAGGATAGAAAGGAACTCCAATGAAGGGTTATAGGATAGGAGCTAAGAGTGTATAGAGGGGCCAAGGTGCCAGAGGGGGGGGGGGAGGTTTTACATTTTTGAAAAGAGCCAAGTTTTCAGGTGTCAATCAATTTAGATAGGCACCTATCTCCGAAATAGGTGCCTAACTTTAGGCGCTGGTTACAGAATTTGGACCTAAGTGCCTCAGATGAGGTATGATCTTTTACATGTATCTATATAGTATTACATATATTAGTAATGCTGAAGAGGGTTTTCAGAAGATGAAACATATGCTCCATAACAGTTGTAGTGGACTGATGGTTACTACTGTATGGGTCGCCAAATCAATAGATGGTTGTTAAAATGGAGCTAGGAAAGGAATTAGCGAAGAAAGAATGCCCAATATTATGTTTTTCAGGGAAATATTTTTTAAACCAATGGGAAGAAATATTTTTTCTTTCTCAGAGAATAGTTAAGCTCTGGAACACGTTGCCAGAGGATGTGGTAACAATAGTTTGGACAAGTTCCTGGAGGAAAGCCCATGGTCTGCTATTGAGACAGATATGGGGAAAGCCAGTGTTTGCCCTGGGACTGGTAACATGGAATGTTGATAATATTTGGGTTTTTGCCAGGATAGTGTCCTGGATAGGCCACTATGAGGAAACATGATATTGGGCTAGATCAGGGGTGGGCAACTCCAGTCCTCGAGGGCTGGAATCCAGTCAGGTTTTCAGGATTTCCCCAATGAATATGCATGAGATCTATTTGCATGCACTGCTTTCAATGCATATTTAGTGGGGAAATCCTGAAAATCCGACTGGATTCCGGCCCTTGAGGACTGGAGTTAACCACCCCTGGGCTAGATGGACCTTTGGTCTGACCCAATATGGCTGTTCTTATGTTCTTATATCTGTTCACCAACAGCAAACCCCCCCCCCCCAACTGTCAGAGACATGACTCCTATACCGTCATTTCCCTGGTGTCCCTTAGGCTGAGAACTCCAAATCCTGGAATTAGGGATCTGGGATGAATGAAAACTAACAAGCTGAGAGGCTCCTGACTAGAGGAAATAATTGCCCAAATACCCTGTGATATATCCCTTTATAATAACAGAAATTATCTCTCTGCAGCAATGTTTAATAGGGAAACACCTCTTTACTATCATCTACTGCATTTTCAAAGCAGATGGACATCTTAAAATGCCTAAGAAAAGGTCCATCTGCTAAAAATGTTCAAATACTAAGGCGGCATGTTGTAGGTGTGTTTTGAGCAGTTCTATGGAAGGCCCAAAGTAGGATATCCAACAGAAATTGTCAAATGGGAAGAAATGTCCATGACTTCAAAGGAGGGCATTTTTATCTAGACCTGTTTCAGTCTAATTGAGCAGCTGACTACTGGAGGGATTAAGCATGACCCCTCCTTAATCCGCCAATAGTTGCTGTCCCCCCTCCTTCTCTGAAAGTGCAACTGGAAAGGAAAACCAGGTTCTACATCAGCTTCAACAGAGTAGCAAGCTGGTTAGGTAAGTAGCCTAGTGGTTAGTGCTGTGGATTATGAACCAAGGGACCCATGTTCAAGTCCCACTTAATTTTTTTTTTTTTATCCTGAGTCTTTCAGAAACAGAAATCTGCAATAGAATAGACACCCGTGATCGTGCTAACAACATGAGGAAGGGCATAGCAAAGCTTGAAGAATGGTTCGGAATTTGGCAGCTAAGATCTAATGCTAAGAAATGCAGGATTATGCATTTTAGCTTCAAAAGCCCAAGGGAATGGCACAGTTTAGGAGGCAAATAATTTTGTGCACAAAAGGGAGCAGGACTTGATCATATGTGGCCAAGTTGGCAAACAGAAAAGGCAACCATGAAAGCTAGAAGGATACTTGGGTGCGTAGGGAAAGGAATGGCCAGTAGGAAAAGGGAGGTGATACTCCTGTATAATACTCTAATGAGACCTCATTTAGAATATTGTGTACAATTCTGGAGACAGCACTTTCAAAAATATATAAACAGAAGGGAATTGGTCAAGAGGATGGCTACTAAATTGGTAGGTGGTCTTCATCATAAGAGAGCAAGAGAAATGTCTATTCCAACTCACAGTTACATTTATTAAAATTGACAACAAATTTCCAACATAAATCATTGTTCAATATTTTGAGGCCAGCCCCCTTCTTCCTTTTTTGGTTTTGTACAGTCTTCATCATAAAGCATATGGGGGACAGAAAAAGATCACAATTCACTTTGGAGGAAAGGCAAGAGAGGGGAGATATAATAGAGACATTTAAATGCCTACTTGAAATAAATGCATATGGAGCAAGTCTCTTGATTGGAAGTGAAGTAGGCCGCTGTCGGAGCCTACACCGAGATAGAGACCTCACACTCCATATACTGGTATAAATCAATAAGTACATTTATTAACAAATCAGTAACAGCTTACGAGAGTGAATCATTCAGCATATAGAGTAACAGAATGTGATCTTCAGGCCTGAGGATCCTTTGATGTCTGTTCTGCTTACTTCCTCTTAAAGGCCTGTTTTTATACATTTCTTGGTGGCCAGCACCACGTTGGTCTAAATCACATGATAAATCTTTTTTGTTTATTTCTTACACGTCATTACATCTGTTAATTCATTAATTAGTTTATAATATTTGTGTCACGCTATATGTCTGTCCAGTTTACCGTAAGGCCTATCCTTTTCCCGCAAATGTCCCTTTAATCTTACCACATCAGCAATTCCAAGCTTCACCCCTCCTCTGCCCTTTCATCACAAGATACTCTTGCTAAATGATATTCTTGAGAATTCTATATCTGCTTTTATCCTTTTATGATATCATAGCAGCTGTGAGGCCTGTTGTCATGCAGAAGCGTTGGATCTTTGCTTGTTTGTTCCTTATTATAGGTTTCGCTTCTCCTAGCAGGTTATTTCCCAACCAGCACATGACAGCCAGCTGGCAAATGTAGTCAGATATGTCCCATGGATTGTATTTAGATTGGTAATATACTGATTTATTAGAGCGGGGGGTGGGGGGGCTGAGGGGGGGAGAAAAGGGATTTTTCCCTTTTGAGGTCTGGTCTCTTCACCTTTAGTGTTAGTTAAAGGACTTACTGTGCTTCACCTGTATCATACAAGGACTTACTTAATGTATTTTCTTCTTCATACCAGAGCTTACCACATTTTCCTCTCCTCTCAGAAGGAAACTGAAATGAGGGGGAGGCATAGGTTGAAGGTGACAGAAGAAAGACTCAGAAGTAACCTCAGTAAATACTTTTTCACAGAAAAGGTGGAACGGCCTCCCAGTGTAGGTAGTGGAGATGAAAAATGTCTCTGAATTTTAGAAAGCTTGGACAAATATATTGGATCTCTTAGGGAGAGGAAGGGATAGTAGATGGCATGGATAGGCAGACCATATGGTCTTTATCTGTTCTCATTTATCTCTGTTTCTAATGGGAATCCAGAGTCAAATCTCACTATAGCTCATTCATTTTATGAACAAGTCCCTCAACACTCCATTGCTTTAAGTACACATAGGGCTCCTTTTATCAAGCCGCGCTAGCGGTTTAATGCACGTAATAGCGTGTGCTAAACCATCGGCCGTGCTAGCTGCTACCGCCTCCTCTTGAGCAGGCAGTAGTTATTGGCCAGCGCAGGGGTTAATGCGTGATGAAAAGTCACACGCGTTAACCCCGCTAGCGCGGCTTCATAAAAGGAACCCATAGTCTGCAAGCCCTCCAGAAAAAGGAAATATTTACTGTATCTGAATGTATCTTACCGTAAGCTACTACGGAGAAAGGTGTAATCTAAATTCATATCTAAAATCCAGTATCGGGCGTAATTTAAAGTAACTTTTTTAAAAAACCCTACAATTGTCATTTAAGAATTGCAAAGCAATTCCACCATAATATAATAGCACAAATTTCCAAGAGTCAAAGAAACATAAAAACATGATGGCAGATAAAGGCCAAATAGCCCATCCAGTCTGCCCATCTGCAGTAACCATTATCTCTTCCTCTTTCTAAGAGATCCCATGTGCCTATCCCACACCTTCTTGAATTCAGACATAGTCTCTGTCTTCACCACTTCTTCCAGGAGACTGTTCCATACATCTACCACCCTTTCTGTGAAAAGGTATTTCCTTAGATTACTCCTGAGCCTATCACCTCTTAACTTCATCCTATGCCCTCTAATTCCAGAGCTTTCTTTCAAATGAAAGAGACTCAATTCATGCGCATTTACGCCACGTAGGTATTCAAACATCTCTATCATATCTCCCCTTTCCTGCCTTTCCTCCAAAGTATATAGATTGAGATCTTTAAGGGCTAGATTCACTAAGCAAACCGATCATGTACCGATCGGTTTACGATTCCTTTGTGACCCGATTTTCCTCCAATAAGATTCACTAACCTCTGTGCCGATCGAAGGGAAATGGCATGCACAGAAGGCAGGGATGCGATTCACTAAACAAATCTGGGACACTGACTGGGCTGGCCGATCAACAGAAGAAGTGACCAGAAGAAGGGACCAGTCACTCACGTCCTTTCCGACTGTCCTCGCCCTGAAATCCCAGCCCTGCAGCCCATCAAACCATGAAAAAAGCCACCTGATCTCTGCCGCCCTGCATCTCTGCCTCAAATGGTGGCGAACAGGGATACATCGCTGCACTTCTAATCCTTCATGAGACCTGCTCTTGCCGCCCCAACTCTCCTGCTCTCTGCCGCCCATCCCCACAGTGCAAGCTTGTGATTTTAACTCATGGGCTTAAAGCAGGGCAGCAGAGAGCAGGAGAGTCAGGGCTGCACAGACTTCCATTTTGGTCACAAAACTCTCCTCCACAGCCCCCCTCGGTTCTCCATCTCCTGCAACGGAGTCGGCAGCACTCGCACATCAGCAGGAGGGAGGAGATCCGCTGACATCCCTCCCTCTTCCCCTTCGCCTGGAAGCGTGGGCAAGACAAGGTTCCAGTGCAATGTGTATGGGGAAGTAAAAATAAAAAATTCCAGCGGAGAGCATGCGCAGACCATCTACAGGCAAAGAAGATGGTCTGCGCATGAGTTGGGATCGCTCAGTAGCGATCCAAGAGGTTGGTGGGGGCATTCCTCCGATTGCCCCCATTTGAATATTAGCCTGTAGTGAATTGGTTGGCGTGCCACGGATTGGACATGGTTCGGTCACGATTGGGCAGGTTAGTGAATCGGGCCCTAAGTCTGTCCAAGCTGAAAAGTAAATATGGCTTTCTAATAACAAATAAAAGGTGTTAGTTATATATGAGAGGAAAAAGAATCTCAGAAACCTGCTCAGGACCTGATGAAATACTGAAAGATTTAAGTCTGAGGCTTATCAGTTATGTTTTATTACATTTCAATGCTCTTTTTGGTTTTGATTTAGCATTTTTTTAGACATTATGTCAGGCAGCAGGAACTTTATAATACATATTGCAAGGTAACTCATATGCAATTTTACGATCCTTCATTGTGTTTATGATCTACTCTCCTGGCTTTTTATTCTCTCATGCCCGCTTTTATTTTGGTATTTATTGTCATATCATTTTCTTGACACTTTCTTCTTCTTTTCTTTTTTTGGTTTTTATGGTGCTGGGTTTGTATTGGCTTTTACCTCTCATCATTTAGTATTGTATTGAGTCTTTATCTTTTTACTTTTTAGTAACCATTTTTTACTTGATTTTATGCAATTTGGCGCCATCTAATGGGTAGGTCTGGCTTTATTCTGGGGGGTTTTCCAGCTTATATCTGCTGTTTTCATTTACATGTCATTTTATTCAGTTACTAGCTGATGCCCCGGCGTTGCACGGGTATTTAATTATAGCAATAACACTGTAAATGGATTCAAATAAAGATACTTTATAGTGGTGAATGAAATTATTTTTTAACAGCTTTATAAAAAGTACAATATTCAAATTATAATGTGAAATATTTGACAAAATGAATACAATACAACTAACACAAAACTTGATTATAAACAACATTTTTAGTTTCACCTCCAGGAGCAAGAACATATAAATTCTCACCCTTGAGCAAGCAACATAGAGTTGTCCATGGGAAAAACAGGGGGATCTTAAATCCACTCCACAGTATGTAATAGTCTGTCCCTGTGATTTGTTAATTGTGATAGAGAATGCAAGTCTCACTGGAATTTGCATACCAAGTTACGTTCAAATCGGTCAAGTCGTTTTTGAATTACTGTGAGAATGGCAGCTTTTTACATTTTTTCCATAGACATGAATAGGTGAAATCCAATTTTATGTTTGTAGCTCCGCCCACGTGTGCAGGTGGGCCGCGAGACCCCCAGAACATATCACCCCAGGTAGTGAGGGATCTGCATACCAAGTTTCGTTCAAATCGGTCAAGCCGTTTTTGAATTACTGTGAGAATGGCAGCTTTTTACATTTTTTCCATTGACATGAATGGGTGAAATGTGAATTTCTGTTTGTAGCTCCGCCCACGTGTGCAAGTGGGCCGCGAGACCCCCAGAACATATCACCCCAGGTAGTGAGGGATCTGCATACCAAGTTTCGTTCAAATCGGTCAAGCCGTTTTTGAATTACTGTGAGAATGGCAGCTTTTTACATTTTTTCCATTGACATGAATGGGTGAAATCTGATTTTCTGTTTGTAGCTCCGCCCACGTGTGCAGGTGGGCCGTGAGACCCCCAGAACATATCATCCCAGGTAGTGAGGGATCAGCATACCAAGTTTCGTTCAAATCGGTCAAGCCGTTTTTGCGTGATCGCAGCACATACATACATACACACATACATACCTCCTATTTTATATATATAGATATAGCATTGTTCACATATTTATGGTATTTATATTTCATATATCTATTTATTTTTATTTCTCTACTGTATTAATATTTTATTGCTTGTTCACAATGTTATTTATGGTCACATATTTATGGTATTCATATTTCAAATATGTATTTATGTTTTATTGCATGTCCGCTATGTGCACACCTCAGTAGCTTTTTAAAGTATAACCTCTGGTACATTTTACATTTGTTTGTGTTTTGATGGTTTACCTTTATTTTACTGTTCTGTTGTTTTAGGCTACCTTTTACACCCCTGAGGAAGGCCTATTTAGCCGAAACACGGACCGTGTTGGGGTCCAATATATATTTTATTATAAAGGACTTTCTATGCCTGTCACGTTTTATTCATATATTTGTGTATTTTAAACCTAAATTTGTTGACATTTTAAATAAACTAATTGTCCTTATAGTGGTTTGACCTATGTCCCTAACCCACTCCCTTTTTCTGCTCTTACAATTCACATGTGGGGTTGTGATTTTTTCCTTTGTATTGTATGAATTCTACCTGAACCATTAATGGTTTTCAAGGGTGATGATACAGAGGAACTGAAAGAAATATCGCTGAATCTGGAAGATGTACTGAGCCATATTGGCAGGTTACAAAGTGATAAATCACCTGCATCAGATGGTATACATCCCAGGGCACTGAAAGAACTCAAACATGAAATTTCTGATCTGTAGTACCTGAACATTGGAGGGTGGCCAATGTTATGACGATTTTTAAAAAGGGTTCCAGGGGAGATCCAGGAAATTAGAGACTGGTAAGCCTGAATTCATTACCAGGCAAAATAGTGGAAGCAATTATAAAAAAATAAAATTGTGAACCCCCCTGCAAATGTATCAAAAGTGACGTTGTGGCTCTGGGACAGAAGGTGAAGCAGTCAGGTGTGCAGGTGGTATTCTCGTTCATCCTCCCTTTCGAGGGTAAAGGCCAGGGCAGAGAAGCTCGCATCCTGTGGATGAATGCTTGGCTACTTGGATGGTGTCATCAAGAGCGTTTTAGCTTCCTGGACATTGGGATGATTTTCTAAGGGCTGCTGAGCAGGGATGGTGTACATCTATCAAAGAAGGAAAGAAGTGTCTTTGGCAGCAGACTGGCTAATCTGCTGAAGAGGACTTTAAACTAGAAGTGATGGGGCAGGGTAATCAAAACTCCCGGGTGAGTATAAGCCCTCAGGTAAGTAAATCACTGAATACCTTTATATGGATGGGAAAAGAGGGCAGTATATACCCTCTTGTTCCATTAGAACATTCCATTAGAACCCTTTTGTTCCATTAGAACATTGACTGTGGTTTAAAGTGGCTGCCAAAACTATTTGGGTACTGCTTGTATTCAGTGCTAGTATTCAAATAATTCATTGGACAAGCAAAACAGCTGTACTAAATTGTTCAGATAGTTATTCAGGGGTCCTGTTGTTGATTTGCCTGTTCGTGGTGAATGATATCCTGTGTGAGGAATCCAGGAGAATCAGGGAGTACAGTATGAGCGAGACTGTGACTAGCAGCTAAGTATCGGCTTTCTCTTTGCCTCTCGTGTTACTTTTCTGTTTTGTTTGAACCGTGCCCTTTTTTTAGGGATACATTGGAATTTTCTCTGCATTTTGAGTGTTACCCTCTTGTATGTTTGTATAGAGCAGGGGTGTCCAACCTGCGGCCGTGAAGTATTTTGTGCAGCCCCGGTCGAGGGCGATGCAGTGTTTTCCTCTGCTGCCCCCGGGTGTTTACCATCTTGCTGGCTCCCTCCTCTGTCTTGCTGCAGCGTTTGCGCGGCCCCAGAAACATTTATTTCGGCCCATGCGGCTCAGGGAAGCCAAAAGGTTGGACACCCCTGGTATAGAGGAACATTGTGGATATATGCCTGTGTGACTATTGCTGAGACTTGAAAGTGGAGTTTTTTGAACCCATGAAGCCAAACTGAGTTTTTTTCTCCACTTTCTTTCTTTTCCCTTGTTTTGTTTTGTTTTGTTTTGGGGGGGGGGGTTGTGGTTTTTTTTTTTTTTTTTGCTGTGTATTGTTGCCATTTAGTGCACATTTATGCCATTGTTTGCCATATACTCAATGCAGGGGGGGGGAATTCCTTATAGTGAGTGCTTATAGAGTATGGGAGTTTAATATTGTTATTTCAATTACCCTAACACTGAGTGGTTAAATGTTACATCGGGGGGTGCTAGGGAGGTAAAATTCCTAGACGTCTTAAATGACTGCTTTTTGGAGCAACTGGTCCAGGAATCGACAAGAGGGGGAGCTACTATAGACTTGGTCCTTAGTGGAATGCAAAGCATAGTACAGGAGTTAACTGTGTTGGGCCCGCTGTAAAATAGTGATCATAACGTGATCAAATCTGAACTAATTCCGGGAGTGACGATGCAAAAGAAATCTACTGTAGAGGCATTTAATTTTCGAAAGGGCAACTATGATAAAATAAGGAAAATGGTTAATAAGTTAAAAGGATCAGTTGCAAAGGTTAGGACACCATAACAGTTTAACCATACAGTAAAGAGCACCGTTGTCTAATATCTTAGTCCCTTAAAAATAACTTTAGTGGCATAAGGGTCATTCTAAACACCCCTTCGGGGTGGGGCGGGCGGGCAGGCAGGCAGGCTTTCAAGGGGGAGGGGGGTGACAGGCAGGCAGGCAGGCCTTCAAGGGGGAACAGGCCTTCAAGGGGGGACAGGCAGGCCTTCAAGAGGGGGGACAGGCCTTCGGGGGTGTGTGCAGACCTTCAAGGGGGAGGGACAGGCCTTCAAGGGGGGGGCAGGCAGGCCTTCAAGGGGGGGCAGGCAGGCCTTCAAGGGGTGGACAGGTCTACAAGGGGGTGGGGCAGGAGCCAATGATGTGGGTGGAGGTGGTTTGAGCTTTGAGCTCTACCGAATTAGACCTGAGGCTTTTTCTTTTGTTAGATTTGACTTTCAGCCAACACAGTGGAGTATTTTTGAACATGTTTGTTATTTATTAACCCACTTTCCCCTAATTGAAATTTATCGTAGATACATCCCCTGAGGAAGCCATCATGTGAAATTACCTCACCTGGAGTATTGCGTTCAATTCTGGTCTCCTTATCTCAAGAAAGATATAGAGGCAATAGAAAAGGTTCAAAGAAGAGTAACCAAGATAATAAAGGGGATGGAACTCCTCTCGTATGAGGAAAGACTAAAATGGTTAGGGCTCTTCAGCTTGGAAAAGAGACGGCTGAGGGAGATATGATTGAAGTCTAGAAAATCCTGAGTTGAGTAGAACAGGTACAAGTGGATCGATTTTTCACTACATCAAAAATTACAGACTAGGGGATACTCAATGATGTTACAGGGAAATACTTTTAAAACCAATAGGAGGAAATATTTCTTCACTCAGAGAATAGTTACACTCTGGAACGCACTGCCAGAGCAGATAGTGTAGCTGGTTTTAAGAAAGGTTTGGACAATTTCCTGGAGGAAAAGTCCATATTCTGTTATTGAGACAGACATGGGGGAAGCCACTGCTTGACCTGGATCAGTAGTATGGAATGTCGTTACTATTTGGGTGCTAGAGACCTGGATTGGCCACCCGTGAGGACGGGCTACTGGGCTAGATGGACCATTGGTCTGACCCAGTAAGACTATATTCTTTTTAATACCAAAAATTTTAACACAAGGATTTATATTGAAAGCTCCTTGGTGTATTGTGTATTCTTTTTAATAATCAGCTCTATCTGTAATAACTGTTTGAAGGTGTGGTCTTCAGAACTGTACATCTGTGATTCTTTTTTCCCCAAAAGAAATCATTTTTATGTGATACTAATAAGGTAGATTGGGAAACCATAAGGCTCTCTTTTTGTCATGCACTTTCCTTGGTTTGTGAGGGAATGCTCCACAGTATCAAATGCCTCAGTGTAGCTGAGGGATACAAGAAGCACCGATTTGCAGTGGTCCAGGTGGCAGACTACAGGGAGGGAAGAGGCATAAGCACCAAGGGCAGTAGAACATCTTTATGTTAGGAGGGGCCTTGCAAACCAATCTCTCGGGAAGGTAAGAGTTTAGGCTAGAGAGTTGCGCGGGGACAGAAATCCCACCCATTCCCACCCGTCTCCGCCAGGATCCTCTCCGTCCTCACCCATCCCCGTCAGGATCATCTCTGTCCCCACCAGGATCCTCTCCGTCCCCACCCGTCCCACCAGGATCCTCTCCATCCCCACCCGTCCCCGTCAGGATCCTCTTCGTCCCCACCCGTCCCCGTCAGGATCCTCTCCATCCCCATCAGGATCCTCTCCGTCCCCACCCGGATCCTCTCCGTCCCCACCCGTCCCCATCAGGATCCTCTCCGTCCCCGTCAGGATCCTCTCCGTCCCCACCTGTCCCCACCAGGATCCTCTCCGTCCCCACCCGTCCCCATCAGGATCCTCTCCGTCCCCACCCATCCCCGTCAGGATCCTCTCCGTCCCCATCAGGATCCTCTCCATCCCCACCCGTCCCCACCAGGATCCTCTCCATCCCCACCCATCCCCACCAGGATCCTCTCCGTCCCCACCCATCCCCGCAAGGAATTACCTCCATCCCCGCCCGTCCCCATAAAAAGCAGCAATTACTTCTGACAGGATCATCAATTCCATAGTTTCTTTTGCGTTTGCGCTGCTGTTTTCCTTGTGGAATCTCTTTGGTGGAACCCTTTTTTTGTTTTCTGTTCAGGTAATTAACTTATAAACCCCCTCTTTTACTAAGGCTGACATGTTCAATATATTATATGGACGAACCCTGCTTCCAAAGCTTTCCATCCCTGTGGGAGTCCCGTTGGCTAGAGGGGGGGTCCCCGTGGGAGTCCCGTGGGCCAAAGGGGGAGGTCCCCGTGGGAGTCCCGTGGGTTAGGGGGGGTCCCGCGGGATTCCCGCGATCCCCGTTCCCGTGCAGACCTCTAGCTTAGGCCTCTAATGCTGCAAACAGGCCACATTTTAGGGATATCTCTAATGAATATGCAAGTGATAAAATTTGCAATATCCATACAAATCTGTCTTATGCATATTCATTAGGGATATTGCAAAAACCTTGCCTTTTTGCAGCATTGGAAGTCTGAACTTCTGCTTCCCCCGGCCCCTCCCCTAAACTTTAGTTCCTGATATTATATTGGGCAAAATATTGCCTCATGAGTTGCTTGCCCTTCAGCACACTTAGCACTGGTGACATTTTCATAATTCAGGTGGCGTGAATGTCCCACCCAGCCGACGTTCAGAGACTTTGCCTTCATGGCAAACAGAGAAGATTATTGTTTAGCGCGTGATCCCGGGGAATCGAAACTTAAGCTGCCGCTCTTGCCAGTGGGAGGGGAGCTGAGCCGAGCTGGTCCAACTGCTGCTGCTTTGAGCACGAGCCCCATCTCCCATCCCTGCACTGTGCCGTCGGCTCGCCTTTTGCACCCCTGCTTGGGGTCCAGCGCGCTCTCTCCGCAGGTAAGTGGCGAAATGAAGCCGGGCTGCTTTCTAGTTCCTGGGGGGAAGTTTCCAGCTGACGTGAAACAAGATGTCAACTGGAAATCGCCTCAAAAAAAAGTGCGCCGAGATTTTGTAAATCCTCCAAACCGAATTTAATTTAGAAAGAGTGCTGATTGTACTCTGACCTATTCCCGCAGTTTGTTTTGGAAAAAATTAGAATTTCTTTTAATCTAATTATTGAACCGTCTCCGTGTTCAGTTATATGCTTGTAAAGTCTAAGGTTTTGGAACTCTCCTGATTCTGTTGTTTCCAGCTCTGCTTCTTTGCACGCTGGTCTAGTTTTTGAGGCTGGACAGCTGCATTTATACCCTTTTTTTTTTTTTTTAATAATCTTTATTCATTTCAAATCTTAAATCAAGTACAATAATGACATTTATCAATTGGATTTTCAAATACACTTCAGGTCCTATCATTGATCCACATATAATAAAATATTACCCTCCCCTTATTTATTTATGAAAATGATTTATCACAATAATAATAATTTAAAAAATTCCCAGCCCCCCTCCCCCCCATAATATCTTAAAATTTTTATTCAGGGAAGAAAATTTTGAATCTTTACAATAATCTATCAATGGCCTCCACACATCTTGAAATTTGCTATAATGTCCTTTTTGGACAACTATTGTCCTTTCAATTTTATATATATGGCACACAGAGTTCCACCAAAAACGCATTTATACACTCTGATAAAACTCAATAGGAAAAGCAAAGCAATATTTGTATATTGTCTGATAGCCTTGTACTATGTAGGGCAGTGTTTCTCAACATACGATATGCGTACCCTTGGGGGTACACGGGCCGCTTGTTGGGGGTACATGGCCTGGCCACCAATTCCCAGTCGTTCATAGAGACGGCTGCCGCCAGGGATCCCGCATTCCTGCCTGCCCCCTCCCCTGCCGCTGGAGCCGCTTCCAGTGATCTCTGCCTGCCCCCCCACTCAAGCTCCCCCCTGTCCCGAACGCCAACACAGTTACCACTTTCGAGCCGTACTCCTTCGGTCTTCAGCAGCACTCCTTGCATGGACAGTGCATGCAGCGATTCACACGCTGCACATAAGTAGCTGACCCAGAAACCTTCTCTCCAACGTCAGAGTTGATGTCAGAGGAAAGGCTTATGGATCAGCCACATGCAGCTTATGAATCGCTGCTTGTACCATCCCTGCTGAAGACAGAAGGAGCAAGTGCGGCTCGAACAAGAACTCAGTTGGCTGGGGGGGGGAGCAGTCAGGGAGAGAGGGATCCCCAGCCGTGGCAGGGGGTGGGCAGGAAGGCGGGATCCCCCGAGGCAGCGGTGGCTTCTACGGACGGGCAGCTACTTACATTCAGGGAGGGGGAACGAACTCAACACAGATGGAAGGTAGGGGGCAAGAACATTGGACACAGAAATGAGGGAGGAAGGGGCCACTAACTTGGGACATAGGAGAGGGGAAATAGGGAGAATTTGGAGTGTGTGAGTGAGAAGGAAAGAAAGAAAGGAAAAATTGGTCATAGAGAGAGAGGAGAGGAGGATCCATGGAAGAGAGAAGGATGAGAGGGAGAAATGTTGGATATGGTGGTGGAGAGGGAACAGAGGGACAGATTGAAGGGGATTGCAATGGGGAGGAATGTTGGACATAGTGATGCAGGTGAAAGGTCACTTTGGTCAGCCACAAAACTTAGAGACTTGAAGAAAGCAACAGGTTTTTATTAGCATACGTATGCGACTCCCGAGCACCAAGTTGGCAGCTTCAGAAGTCCCGAAACCAGGAAGTTACAGAGATATTTATTCATTTTTCTGGCTATACAACTGAATTCTAGAAAAAACTTTCACGTGTTACTTTTCTTAACAATCATTGGTCCTAAGCTCACACTAGCAGGTCACTAGCAGGTCACTTATCTAAGCCCTGCAGTCTTTCTGTTACATGTCCAGGAGGGCGTAATACAATATTGTGTATGCTGAGATAATCATAAGTAGCTAAAATGCCCAAGCTAAAACACCCAGTGTAGGCAGGCTAGAACATGAGATAAGCTAGGTCTGCAACTAAACATAATTCAGCATTTTATTAAAAAGAAAACTTAGTTCAAGCCTCAGGAAAACCAGTCCCAGACTCCTTCAGAGGGAGAGATGTGGCATTGTGCTAGAGAGGGGTAATATAAGGAGAAATGGGAATGGAGCTGGTGGGCAGTGGAGATAGTGAAAAATGCTGCACATGATTTGGGGAATGAGAGAGGGAGAAATGTTGGATGTGACAGTAGAGGGAGTGGGAAAGATGCCTGGATCTCTCAAGACACATGGACAGTGAGAGAGAGGGAAGATAACTTGTTGCCAATAGGGGTGGAGGAGAGAGGAAGAGATAGACTCAAGGAGAGACAGAGAGAGATGTTGGCTGGGGAAAGGAATGAGGTCCAGAGAGGGAGTGTGCAGGAGGCAGAAAGTGCTTGACCCATGGAGAGAGAGTGTGAGAGATGGATGGGGAGGGAAGAAAGGAGGGAAGGAGAAATGCCACACTCATGGGAAGGGGGAGAGGGCAGAGAGTAAAAATTTGAACTCATGGAGGGAGAGAGAGAGATGTTGGTTTGGGAATGGAATGAGGTCTGGAGGAGAGGAAGCATGCAGGAGGCAGAAAGAAAGAAATATTGGATGCACAGTCAGAAGGAAGTGCAACCAGAGACTCATGAAATTACCAGACAGCAAAGGTAGGAAAAATGATTTTATTTTCAAATTTAGTTATCGAAATGTGTCAGTTTTGAGAATTTATATCTGTTGTCTAAATTTTGCACTATATTTATCTATTTTTCTATAGTTGTTACTGAGGTGACATTGCATATTTTAAAGTGACCTGCCTTGACCTCTTTGGAAACCCCTCCGAATATAAATGATAATTAACATTTTCTCTGCATACAGTGTGCTTTGTGTTTTTTTTATTTTGTGGTTGCCATTATGTATGGTAATAGTTCCTGTGATAAACATGCACTCGGCTACCATGTTCTAATTAATGCACTAACTGTTTAACATACTTTAGTAAAAGAGTTCCTTAGTCCTCCTTCCATGGACTCTTCATAATCCAAGAAATAAGAGTTAGATATGAGTATTAAACCTAGGTCTACCGGAGACCAAGATGGCCGCTGAACATACTGAGAGCGTTGCTCCGGACCGCTTCAGTCATTTACTCTTTTTCTTGATTTGGCGGCTTACCAGCCCGATTTCCTGTTCGGATGCTGAAGAGAAGGGGCAGGAGCGCGGCTGATGCCTCGCTGCGCTTGGATTTGCCCTCCCTTGGCAGAATAGATGCACTTCTGCGGCGGATGCAGGGAGTAGCGTCGTCCATGTCGGAGAGCAGCCCGTTGGGAGTACCCGGACAGAGTGAGGCTGGGTTTGTCTCTCTAGGGCTTGATACTAGACTAAGCCCCGACCTGAGAGCCCCACCTTCGCGACCTCGGTTAACTAGCTCTCCAGGGGCAGAGGAAACCCCGGAGAAGGGGGAGGTCCTTTACCCAGAGGCAGACAATTCTATCTTGGAGATAGTGGAAGCAGTGCTCCCTGACCAGGGCGCAACTGTAGAAGAAACCGAGGCAGGACAAGCAGCCGGAGTAGGATTCCAGTCAGAATCAAGCAGGACAGCTTTCACTCTCAGGACGGTGAGCATTTTTACACTCAGCAAAGGTTTCCTATTTTGGAGAAACCCGCACAAGTGACTCTAGATTCTTTATGGGATTTGATAGCAAATTTTACACAAACTATAAGTCCCAATTTCCAATATATAGAAGGGAAATTGATTCAACATACTAGAGAGCTGAAAGATTTAACAACGGATTTGGCTGTCTCAAAGACCACGATTCAAAAGCATGATCAAGAATTGTTAACACTCAAACATGTACAAGAGTCCCTAATCAAAGACAATACTAATCTCAGGAAGAAAGTGGAAATACTTGAAAATAATTCCAGGAATAATAATTTGAGATTTATTAATTTTCCTAGAGTAACCACTGTTACTCCTAGGGAAATGTTAAGGAGATATTTGACTGAAATATTGCAAGTTTCTGAGGAAACTTTGCCACCATTTACTCAAGTCTATTATTTACCAAATAAAGAAGGGGCTCAATTGCAGTCTAATATATCAAAACAAAGACCACTGATTGTTTCTGAAATTTTAGAAACATCAGATAGTGAGTCAGCAGTACCTTCTACTATGGTTGTGACTTTAGCTCTTGCAATGGACAAAGTATGGTTATTGAGACTTTTCTTCAAAAACAAAGAGTTTCTTAGATGCAAAGTACAAATATTTCCTGATTTTTCAAGAGAGACTCAAAAGCGTCGTAGAGAATTTCTACTCTTGAAACCTGGAATCACTTCATTGGGCGCGACGTTTTACTTGAGATATCCTTGCAAATGTATTATTTGTTACCGTTCAATCAAATATGTTTTTTTTTAACCTTATCAGTTAACAGCTTTTCTGGTCTCATTTCGACTGGATAAAGAGGAAACAACTATAGCTCAATAGTTTATTTAAGCTGCTCCTTAATCTCAGTTTTGTCTGAAATATGTCTATTCTTTATAATTTTCTTTTCCTTTGTCTCGCTTAACGTAATCTTGGATCCTCTTTTGTGGACTTGAGTTGGGTTAGTTGAAAGAATTTTCTTAAGTTTATAGTGATCTATTTTGGTAACAAGTTATATTTCACTAACCTACTTTCTGTACAAGTGAATACTTGAAATATACTATTAAAAGATGCATATTTGTTTGTATTGTGCACCCTGGGGTGCCAGGGCATTGGATTTGATATTGTTTGCATCAATAAAAATTGTTTGAACCTAAACCTAGGTCTACCATTTTTCTATTCTTTCTGCAGTGAATTCCAATGGCAGCATATTTGAGAACCTTATCACTAATCTCTCTAAACTAAACTAACTAAACTAAGCCTTAGGTTTATATACTGCATCTTTTCCACTGAAGTGGAGCTCGACACAGTTTACAGAGTTTAAAAAATATGGGAAGAGAGAAGCGAAAGAGTTTACAAAGCATAAAAAGAGGGGATGTAATCAGGAGAAGAGATTATTATATGCTAGAGAAAAACCAGGTTTTCAGTTGTTTTCGGAATAGTTGGAGGGAGTCCAGGTTCCTCAGCGGGACAGTGAGGTCGTTCCAGAGGCCGGTGATTTTGGAGAGGAGGGATCTACCCAGTTTACCTGCGTGGAGGATGCCGTGTAGAGAGGGGAAGGATAGTTTATGTCTGTGGGCAGATCTGGTGGTAGTATTTTTTACAAAATAATGAAAGCTTTTTTAATGCCAGCTGGCACACTGAATGCTCTGCACTGCTCCCGACGCTCATAGGAGCAGCGCAGAGCATTTAGCGCACGGACCTACGCTAATAACCAATTTTGTGATTTTGTAAAAAAAAAAAAAAAGGGGGGGCTTAATATGTAGAAAATTTTAGTGTAATCAAATCTATGTTTCTACTCCTTAGATTGTACAGTTTTGTTTTGGATTTTTAAAAAAAAAAGATTTTCTCTTAAATCCCCATTGAATACTTTAACCAGCATTGTTTAAAGTTCTGGCATTTAAGTCTGAATTTAGGATCAGACCTGTGAAGGATTAACTTGAATTTACTCCAGTAATCGGAGTCAAATCTGAAATGGTATTGGAAGTACAGTGCTCCTTGTAACAGAAAGCTGATGTGGTCTTCTACCTTGACCAAAGAGGCAAAAGACAGGCAACCATATCTGGACATGATAAGATATTTGCAACAAAGGCAGTGATGCAAACATTTAAATTAAATGAAAAGCGACAGATTGAAAAAGAAAAGGCAAGGATGCTTAACATTTAAGTGACAGTGGTGAGATGGATATTGAAGCAGGAAGTACTGAAGAAAGTGACATGGAAGTTGATGATTTCATACTTAGAGAACAGACCAAGGCAGCCGACTTCATAACAATTCAACTTCCATGGAAAATAATGCAGTGTGATGAAACTATTGCTGCAGCTGACAGACTGAAACTATGGGACAATCAGACTACTCTCTTTTTTTTTTTTTTGTAAATCTTTATTGATTTTCAGATCAAATACAAAGTGCAAACAATATACAATCAAATAATACATTAAACAGCACTTATAGCCAAATAAAAATTAATACAAAGTACATTTTCTCTCCCCCTCCCTCTCTTGATATGTGTAGAAATCAACTAGGAATTAAGGGTTTATTCGATTAATCATTTTTAACAAATGCTGCTAATGGACCCCATGTTTCTTTAAACTTTTTACTATGTCCCAATTGTTCAGCAGGTTTGGCCCCCCATATATCTGGTTTTCCACTTCAACTTGGACTGTTCCAACAGGCCTACTCGCAGGGTACACTCAACATTAAAGGCCTGCCGATTCAAGAGATATCTGGGCAAAACTTTTGCTTTCCTGGCAGGCCAACAGAGCGGTTGGCTGGGTAACATCATTAAGCATGCCTCATCCTACCTTAACTTTAGAAAACTAGTTAAAACAAACCTGTTCAACCGATTTATAACCAAGAACTCTTAATGCCTTACCAAGTATGCTTCCTACATGTACTCGATGCCTCTACTCTGTGTCTGTCTCTCTGACTCACTCCCACTCAACTTGTATCCGCCCTTCCCCACTTGTACCCGATGACGTCATTGTAACTATTTTTGCTGATTGTCCAGCTCTTCTTGTTGTAAACCGCCTCGAACTACCATGGCTTTCATATCTATAATACTGACAAAGAGTTTCCCACCAAAAAGTAAAGTTCAATCTCTCAGTTCTTCCAAACAATCAGACTACTCTCATTGTCTCAGCAGTCTGGCAATGATGACCTCAGCGACTTTGACATCTTGCAACAAACTATATGCTGTAGCAGAATGACTTAACAGACAAAAAAATTGCTGAAGGTGCCACTGTATGAGAGAATTCTCCACGCTATACTGCTCTTCACTGGGTCGGTATAGTGATTAAAAATCATCTCAGAGAGACTCACAGACAACTTGCAGTGCTTATATCTGCTGCTCCAGAATACACAGAAGGTGAACTCCTGGCTGTGCCAAACTTATCTGAAGCTACAGGCATATCACAAGCAGATGCATCTTACAAGTTATTTGAACTCTGGCAGCTGGTTGACAAGATAGTGGCATTGATCCTCGATACTACTAGCAACAGTGGCATTAAGAAAGAAATGTTGAAATTATACTTTAAAAAGAAACAGGTCTCCTATATATATATTTCCAGACATTTCCAAATGGACACAATCACGGCAGAAAGAATTTCTGACATACCACCAAAGTGTGACCTCATTAGGGGCAGTTTTCCAATTAAGATTTCCCTGTAAATGCTTTGTTTCTTATCAAGGAAACAAGTACATTTTTCTTTTTTGATCCTACCCAATTGGGATTTTTCCTGGAGAATAAAAGGGTAACTACCGTGGATCAGACTGAACCAGTATAAATGTGGACTTGGAATAAATAGGAAAGATGTTTATTGCTCGTATTTCTTTTGATATATTTTAGTATCTATCTCCCTTAATTCCCAAGGGAGGTTTCTTTGAAACTTTTGCTCCCCTCCAGGTGGATTATGTTAGGTTATATTTTTTCTTATTTAAATTTTGTTCAAAAAGCCTTAGGGCCGGCCCATTTCGATAATGTGAAGCGGGCCGGCATAACAAAAGCCCCAAGGCTGCCAGGGCTAGCGGATGCTGGACAGGGGGAGCAGGGAAGGGAGAAGAGCTACTGCTGGATAGGGGGAGCAGGGAAGAGGTACTGTTAGTAGAGCAGCAAGGAGGTGTCTGGAGTAGCCTAGTGAGCAGTATAGTCAACCTCAATTGATAGGTGGTATATACATAATAATAAAGTTAAACCATAGAGATGGAGGTTCAGGCCTATATCCCACTACTATACTTCTGGTGGAATATGTGAGCCCACCAAAAACCTATTAGACAATCATATAGGTGCCATCAGAAGGCATAAGGACTATTGTGGTGGGTTTTAGAAGGCTCACCATACACTATAATGGGGTTATGGTGAGTTGTGTACCTGGGACCTTTTATATGAAGTTCACTACAGAGCCCTCTAAAGTGCTCCACTGCTCTGCTGGGATGTCTATGTGGTCAATGTACTACAAATGCCGGCTCCTCTTACATCGCAATGGCTTGTTTTGTGCACTTTTCTTTAGGATGAGGTTTTTTGGTTTTTTTTTTCAAAAATGGTTCAAAAAGATAAACACTTCTCCCTCCGAATCCTGAGTTTCAGTATCCGCAGATTTGGTTATTCGCGATTTTTTTTTTTTAAAGCTAATTCCGGACCTTCCCTGCCTCCCTTCTGGCATCCCAGACCTTACCTTGTGGTCTAACGGGCTTTCGGGACAGGAGCGATCTTCCTACGCTCCTGCCCTGTGCAGATCACTCATAGAAAATGGCTGTTGTGAGTTCCCGTTATAGTCTCGAAAGCCTGCTAGACCACCAGGTAAGGTCTGGGATGCCGGGAGGGAGGTGGGAAGGTCCGGAATGAGGTGGGGATAGGTCAGAGCCTGGCAAAAACTTATTCGCGATGTTTCACACTTTGCGTACCGGCTCTGCACCCAACCCCCGCGAATACCGAGGGAGATGTGTAGACACATATCTGAAAAAATGGCCATTTTCAAAAAAGGAAGATAGATGTTTTGCAGTTTGAAAATGGCCATCTTTGGTACTGGACTCTTTATTCATGTTCTGCAAAATGTCTAAACTCAGATTTAGATGTCATATTGAAAATATCTCTTTTTATCTACCATTGCCTCAGACATCCATTTAGATTATAAGCTCTCCTGAGGGAGTTCTCATTGTACCTGCATGCAATTTGCTTTATGTTTCCTGATGTAGAGTTTGTATAAATATCAAAATATTAAAGATCAGGAACCACAGTTGTTTTATAATTGGGAATGTGTAACTTTTCTTCCATAGAACATTATGGCTTCTGGAGTACTTGATTCATGGGAAGATTACCTGTGCACAGATTCTGAGAATGAAGAAAGTGAGATCTCAGCTCAAAGTTCAAGGGCTGAAACCTTGCTTGAAGGAAATCAAGAGGAAGAAACAGATAAAACATTTAATGAGATTTCCAGCGTTGAAGCTGATGAAGCAGAGGTACAGAGTGATTTAGAAGATGATTCTGAAATTTATGAGACATGCGTGGACAGTCCTAAGTTCCAAAATCCAGGTAGGTTTCTATAAAAATTATCTTATTTTTTTAACTGCAGTGCTTATTATTATAATTATAGTATTTGTAACTGGGAAGTCTTGAGCAGGAATGCAAAAGCAGTTTATGTTTACTCAGTCCCTGTTTGGACACCATTTCTGCAAGTCAGGTCCTGGCAATTCTGCTAGCTAAGGTAAATTCTGGCTTTTCAGAAGTTGGTTTCTATTTTTGGGTCCAGAGACTCTTCTCCAAGGGCCTACACCACTATCTGCTTGACCTAGGGTTACCATGTGGCTCCAGAAAAAAGGAGGATGGATTGGCACATCTGAGTTTTACTTCCATTGCTTTCAATGAAAGTAAAATCCGGATGTCTCAATCTGTCCTCCTTACTTCCATGATTTTCAATGGAAGTAAAACTCAGATGTCTCAATCCATCCTCCTTTTTTCTGGAGCCATATGGTAACCCTAGCTTGACCTCCACTTATTCCTAAGTTACCCCTCCTTGTAGTAAGGTAGTTTCTGTTTTTTCTTATCCTTTTACTTCAGTGGTTCTAAGGATACCATCCTCACAACATTTATAGATATCTTCCCTATTTAGAGCTCTCTTTGCTTCTTGGGAAGCAGGATTTAGTGAACCAGAACTTTTCTCTTCTTAGAGTGCTATCTTTTTCATGTTGCACTGAGTTCTGAGTGATTCTTCAGGACCCAAGTCTAATAGGGTATTGGACAGTGGCAGAAAAGAAGCAAAAGAGAAGACACTTTCCCTCCAAAACTGGAGTCTTCAGTTATCTGAGGAACTCACTTAACTCCTCCCTAGTTATATCTCAGATAGGTACTCAGCTAGTATAATCTTAGATGTTTATCCTTCTATGCCTGCTTCCAGAGCATTCTCTGTTAGTTGTAAGAGCTGTTAGGACACCCAGGTCACATATTTATATAGCACTAGTGTTTAAGCCCGTTAGATTAACGGGTGCTAGATGTCTCCTGCTTTTGAACCTGGGCAGGGGCAGAGGCAGAGCCGGGGCGGGAGGGAGTGATGGTGGGAGAGCAATTTCAAAGCTTCAGCAGCGGCGGCTCCTTGACCAATCCGCGCTTACAACGTCCCCACACTTGTGGTCTGGCTGGCTCCCCCACCAAAGCCCTTCGCAGCGGCAGCCCCTCCCGCATCCGTCCCCGCGTCCCAAGCCTCTCCGAAGGCCGGCTCCCACGAAAATGGTACCCCTCTGTCCAAAGCCACAGCGGAAGCCTCCCTCAAGACACATTTCATATCTGACATATTGTAATCACAAAACAGAAAATAAAATTATTTTTCTTACCTTTTGTTGTCTGGTCATTATTCATATCATGTAGGGGTCCCAGGCTATGGTTGGCTTTTGATAACTCGCTTGCCAGGGCCCCTTCTTTCTTCTTCCCTCCCTCCATCCCTGCAGCTGAAGACAGGCACCTCCCCCCAGTGGTCTGAGACAGGAGGGAGCAGTTAGGACAGGGTCTGAGGGCAAAGAGGGGCTCAACAGCACACAACCACCTTTCCTTCCCTCCCTCCATCAGGTGCTCCAGTGGTCTGAGACAGGAGGGAGCAGTTAGGAGAGGGTCTAAGGCTAAAGAGGGGCTCAACAGCGCCCAACCACCTTTCCTTCCCTCCCTCCATCAGGTGCAGTGAATCCACCAATGTTAAAAGGAGCCGCGTCGAAATCGGAGGCCTGCCACTGCTGTAGCACGTTCCCCTCTGCCTTGGTCCCGCCCCTTCTCTGACATATGGGACCGCGGCAGAGGGAATGTGTTACGGTGGCGGCAGGGCTCCAATTTCAAAGCAGCTCCTTTTAACATAGGCGGAGGTGAACTGTACCTGATGGAGGAAGGGAAGGAACGGTGGGTCAAATTTCGGCAACGGCAGGAATTGTTTTGCGGGCCAAGCACCGTGAAACTTTGTTTCTTTAGGCAGCCCCGGTTGTTTACTTGAATTCAATGTGAGCCGGGTGAGGAAGGCCGCCGCAGCCTCGCGGCTAGGTAGGGGGACAACAATGGTGCTTATGCTCAAGCCCCCGCCGCAGCTCCTCTCTCGATCCTGGTGCGGTTCGAGAGGGGAGTCGTGGCGGTGGCTTGAACATAAGCGCGATTGTTGTCCCCCTACCTAGCTGCGAGGCTGCGGCGGGGTTTCCATGGCAACCCGATCGCGGATCTCAGTGTAGGGCCGGGTCTGGCGGCGCCATGTAGTGTGGAAGCGGGAGGCGGGACCTCAGCACAGCGCCGCCGGCCCCCAGGAGCTCGAGGCCGGCTGCGGACATGCCTGGCGTGGCATTGTGTAGGAGGAACAGTGATCGGTGGAGAGCAGGTGATGACAGTGATAGGTGGCGCGAGGTGGAGAGTAGGTGATGACGTAAAACGTGCGCATGCGCACTCGTGTTTTCGCGACGGATCAGGGAACACATTTTTTTTAGTGCGCATGCGCGGCCTAGCATTTTATTATATTAGATAAATACAGTATGAGATATCACTTAATGAAGATGTTGAATTTGATAGAAAGTAACAAGAAAAACTTAATAGGAAAAATCTGAGCACTAGTATATATGCCTTCTCTCTTTATATAAACCAGAGCAATGCATGATTTCCTTCTACTTTAATGCATTTATATGAGAGGTGTTCAATAATTTATCTACCTTAGTAGGAAAGAAAAGAGTTTTCAAAACATTTTTGATTTATTTTTCAATATGGTCCCCTCATAGCTCCATACATCATCCACTTTTCCTGCAATGACTTTAACCCCTTTGAAAAGAATTCTTTTGTTTGACCTTCAAACCAGGACATCACAACTTCCTTGATGTCTTCATCACTTGAAAACTGCTGTCCACGGAAAGATTTCTTCAAAACTCAGAACAGGAAATAATCCAAGGGAGCCAGGTCAGGACTGTAGGGTGGATGGTTCAGCTGCTGAAACCCACATTCTTGGATGGCAGCCTGTGATTGTCGTGAAGATTGGGCAACCAGCAAATTGGATAGAGGGAGTGTGCTAGATGTGGTGTATTTAGATTTTAGCAAATCCTTTGACAGATGTCTAATAAATAAACTGAGTGCCCTCGGGATGGGTCCCAAAGTGACGGGCTGAGTCAGAAACTGGTTGAGTGGAATGGAGTGGTCAATGGAGATTGCTCTGAGGAAAGGAATGTTACCAAGGTGTGCCTCAAGGTTCTGGTTTTTGGGCCTTTTCTTGTTAACATTTTATAAGCGATATTGCTGAAGGGCTGTCAGGTAAGATTTGCCTCTTTGAGGATGATACCAAAACCTGCAATAGAGTAGATAATAATAATAATAATAATTTATTTTCTTGTATACCGCCCCACCAAAGTTTCAAAGAAACCTCTAGGCAGTTCACAACAGAAAACAGAGACAAGTCAGCAGAAAATACAATTTCAGGACACACATCTACATACAATCGTTAGTACAGCATTAATTAAAATATGTTAAACAGAAATAAAAATTGAAGTATAAAGCACCATCATGAATTAAATGAATCAATCATTTTTGTTAATCAAATAGGTAAGTTTTTAATGATTTCCTAAATGTAAGATAAGAATAAGCTTGAGCAATCAACGGGCCCATCCAAAAGTTCATCTTCCCTGCCTGATACTCCAATGTCCTGTCCAAAAAAGTCTTGTAACTACAGGCCCTTGGGGTAGGGAAAATGAACATACCGGAATTTCTGGTACATTTTGTTGAATAAGACAATTTCAAATAGGATACCAAATAAGAGGTTAATAATCCAAAAAGTGCCTTATAACAAATACACTCTGGCCCCAAATGGCAGCCAATGCAGTTTGGCATAATAAGGACTAACATGATTATATTTTTTGAGACCGAAGATCAAGTGGAACGCAACATTCTGAACCAGTCGGAGTCTTGATAAAATCTTTTTAGGTAACCCTAAATAAACAATATTACAGTAATCCAAGATAGACAATACAGTTGACTGAACCAACAGCCGAAAGGACACCCCAGATAGTGGAATAACATGAAGAAAGCTTGAAGCATGGTCTGAAATTTGGTAGCTAAAATTTAATGCTAAGAAATGCAAGGTCATGCATTTGGGTTGCAAAAACTCAAAGGAACAGTATAGTTTAGGGGGCAAAGAACTTATGTGCACGTTAGAAGAGCGGGACTTGGGTGTGATTGTTTGTGATGATCTTAAGGTGGCCAAACAGGTTGAAAAGGTGGTGGCGAAAGCTAGATGGATGCTAGGGTGCATAGGAACAAGTATGGCCAGTAGGTAAAAGGAGGTATTGATGCTGCTATACAAGACTGTGGTGAGACCTCATTTAGAATATTGTGGAGACCGCACCTTCAAAAATATATAAAAAGGATGGAGTCAGTCCAGAGGAAGGCTTCTAAAATGGTGATTTTATCTTAAGGCATATGGGGACACACTTAAAAATTTCAGTATGTATACTTTGGAGGAGAGGGGAGATATGATAGAGACGTTTAAATATCTATGTGGTGTAAATGTGCATGAGTCAAGTTTCATTTCAAAGGAAGCTCTGGAATGAGAGGGCATAGGATGAAATTAAGAGGTGAGGAGTAATCTAAGAAAATACTTTTTTACATAAAGGGTGGTAGATGCATGAAACAGTCTCCCGGAAGAGGTGGTAGAGACAGAGACTGTGTCTGAAAGCAACCAATTAGGTTGCAATAGGGCACCTACCACCACCTAATTTAGGGTACCGCTTTAAGAATTGGGCCCATAGGGGGAAATTCTATGGCACCTTAACTTAGGCGAAGAACAAAAACAGAAACTGCAGTGAGGATGTCAAGTCTTTAATACTTCTTCCTCAGGGGTCCTAACGTGTACCAAAACAAGAGAACCTGATGGAAAACAACTGAATAAAAACTGGAAACAGCCGTGGATAGCCGTTAGTGTTCTTGCGCGATGCTTTTACTTCTTTGCCCTGCATCGCTCAAGAGCACTAACGGCTATCCAAGGCTGTTTCCAGTTTTTATTCAGTTGCTATCCATCAGGTTCTCTTTTTTTGGTACATGTTAGGACCCCTGAGGAAGAAGTATTTCTTCGAAACACGGACCGTGTCGGGTCTGGTCTTAAACAAACTATTTTATGTTTTTTATGATTGTTTATTAAAGGCTTGACATCCTGTACATCATCACTGCAGTTTTGTTGGATTTTCTGTTTGCTGTTACCTGTGGGTGTCCTACCAGTGCCTAAGTTAAGAAGGAAATGCCATTTCCAAAATGTACTGAAATAAAATTTCAAGGCGCCTACTGGTGCCTAAATAAGCGTTGCCGGAATCACGCCTCCAAAGGCGCCTACTGGCGCCTAACACCGCTGTAGGTGGGGCTAACGCCAGAAGTAGCATTAGGTGCCGGTAGGCGCCTCCAGAGGTGTGAATCATATCAAAGGCAAGCACCAGAAATGTAGGCCTTGAAAACCCTGGCCTACATTTCTGGCGCCTGCCTTTGCCGGAGGCACGATTCTCTAAAAGGCGCTGTCGCATGATAGACATGCGATTGGTGGCCACTTTTAAGGCGGCTGCCGACAATGGCACTGTTTAGAGAATCCAGGCCTAAGTGTCTTACAGTCATGATATTTGATAGTTTATGTACAAAAAATGTGGAGATATACAATACTGATTACTTGCTAGTATGTGATTGTGCTGTAACTGAAGATGGTTTTTTATGTATTTTGTCTAGAACTATTGTGAATGTTTTACTGTGAATCGCTTAGGGATAGGAGGTCTATAAATATTTATTTATTTATTCATTTATTTAGCTCGTCCTCCCAAAGGAGCCCAGAATGGGTTACAAAGGTACATTTATAGCATAGATAGGACAAAATTAACAGCCTCTTTTACAAAGCCACACTAGCGGCTGCCATGCGGCAACAGCCCCGAAGCCCTTTAAATCTCTATGGGCTTTGGGGCCGTTAGCGCAGCGCAGCGCAGCGCAGCTGCTAGCATGGCTTTTTAAAAGAGGCCGTAAGTGAAAGACATATTTGGCAGACATAGGTTAGAAGAATTTGCAGCATTCATAGAAGATATTACATGACAGCATACTTTTAGAGCAGCATTCATATGGGTTCTTTTACATGATATTACTGTGTTTTTGTTGGTTACTAAAATGATATGTTCATTTTGAATTTTCAGAAACAAAGGCAAGCTTTGGATTTCTGAAGAGAATGTATAATTTCATTGTGGCTGAATTTACAAAAGCTAAGTAAGTGAGTAAATATGATAAAATAAATAAATGCAATCATAATGTAACTGAATTTATTTTTTTAACTTTATTTTTATTGTCATAATCATCATAACAAATTAAGGGCTCCTTTTACAAAGGTGCGCTACCGTTTTTAGCGCACGCACCGGATTAGCGCGAGCTAAACTACCGCCTGCTCAAGAGGCTAGTGCGCATGGCATTTTAGCATGCGCTATTCCACGCGTTAAGGCCCTAACGCACTTTTGTAAAAGGAGCCCTAAGTGCATTCATTCATCACTGTCCTTCTGTTATATTTATGCAATGTTTAGCTACATCAGAATAAACACGATTATTGATCATCTTTTCTGGATGCTGAATGGAGTACCGTATTTTCACATAGATAACGCGCACCCGTGTAAAACGCGCACATGGGTATAGCACGCGAAAAGCACAAATTTATGTACAGAAATTTTTATATACTGCGCACACCCGTATACCGCGCATGCTGCTCGACTCACCCGTCGCCGCCCGACTCTCCTTTCGCCCGCCCCGACTCTCCTCTCCCCCTTGAAGTCCTGTCCTCACCCTGAAAGCCTGATGCCCCCCCCCGCAGGACCGCTCGCACCCCCACCCCGAAGGACCGCTCGCACGCACCCGCACCCGCACCCCCACCCCGAAGAACCGCTCACACGCACTCCCACCCGCACCCGCACCCCCACCCTGAAGGACCGCTCGCACCCCCACAGCCTCCCGACCCCCCCATCATGTAGAATCTCCTACCGGTGTCCTGCTGCTTCCTCTTGGCGGTTCCGACTCCCCGACACGATCGGGGCAAGAGGGAGCTCAAGCCCTCTTGCCCCAGCCAACCGCGGCACCCCCGACACGATCGGGGCAAGAGGGAGCTCAAGCCCTCTTGCCCCCCCGACTCCCCGACACGATCAGGGCAAAAGGGAGCCCAAGCCCTCTTGCCCCGTCGACTCCCCAACTCCCCGACAATATCGGGCCAGGAGGGAGCCCAAGTCCTCCTGGCCTTGGCGACCCCCCCACCCCCGCTAGTTGTTCAGGCCAGGAGGGAGCCCAAGTCCTCCTGGCCCTGGAACCCCCCCCCCCCCGCTAGTTGTTCGGGCCAGGAGGGAGCCCAAACCCTCCTGGCCACGGCGACCCCCTACCCCCACCCCGCACTACATTATGGGCAGGAGGGATCCCAGGTCCTCCTGCCCTCGACGCAAACCACCCTCCCCCAACGACCGCCCCCCCCCAAGAACCTCCGACCGCCCCCCCAGCCAACCCGCAACCCCCCTGGCCGACCCCCACGACACCCCCACCCCCCTTCCCCGTACCTTTGTGTAGTTGGCCGGACAGACGGGAGCCAAACCCGCCTGTTCGGCAGGCAGCCAACGATGGAATGAGGCCGGATTGGCCCATCCGTCCCAAAGCTCCGCCTACTGGTGGGGCCTAAGGCGCCTGGGCCAATCAGAATAGGCCCGGGAGCCTTAGGTCCCTCCTGGGGGCGGGGCCTTGGGCACATGGTCGGGTTGGAGTGCGAGCGGTCCTGCGGGGGGTGAATCGGACGTCGGGGGGGGACCATGTAAAAAAAATTTGTATAACGCGCTCACGCATATAATGCACAAGGGTATGCGTGGTATGTAAAAACCACGTATAACGCGCGCGTTATATGCGAGAAAATACGGTAACTCTATAAAATAAAGACAAAATCAAGGTTGTATCCTCCAGTCTCCTTATACCAATTAATAATAATCACTCATAACCTCAAGATGAAACACTGAAATGGGGTCCACATTTTCTTAACCACTTTCATACAATTTTTTATCATGGCAGTTAATTTCTTTATCTCATATATTTTCTATTGCCGCCGACACCGTATCCTCCTATCTAGCACTCTATCTCAATGCCCAGATGGCAAGGGGGTGGTGGGGGAGTTGTAGCGGTGACACATATCTCTGAATGGGGTTCCTGAAGCCACCGTCTCTCCTCGTGCACCCCATCCCCTTTAATCCTCCGCTTCGGGAACGAAGTCCTGACTGAGCAAGGCATGACGGAAACTCGCCCCCCCCCCCCCCCGTGGGGGGTGAAGGGGGTAGTAAAGGTGGGCATGGGACCACATCCTCCAGCAAAGAGTTCCAAAGTTTAACTATGGGACGTTGGGCCATGCAGGGCTTCTTTTTCTATTGGGAGGCCGGGAAGCACGGGCTCTTCTGCCATCCCACCCTACCCCTGCCTTTATCGATGTCAGAGCAGGAGCCAGGACTGTAGCAGAGAGAACGTGCCGCTGAGGATGACGGGCAGCTGCAAGGATCACTATAGCACCAGAGATACTGCAGGCTGCCATATTAGCCTTAAGGTAAGAGCGGGGAAGCTGGGGGAAGATGCAGGCCTTTCTGACTGACCCTCCCCCCTCAAGCAGGAGTGGCAGTGGATGTCCAGCAAGAGGCAGCGCTGCCGCTCCTGCTTTAAGAAGGCAAGGAGGAAGGGTCGGTCATCGAATCGGCAGGCTGATTTTTTAAAAAAATTAAATCGATTCGTGAATTGGGCAGCACTACTTCTGAAGAGCTGCTGGTTCCAGACAGGTGATGGGGAAAACAACTCAGCAGTACCCAATGTAAGAAAGTGATGATACCAGTGAAAAAAAGGGTTTTAAAAAATACTTTATTTTTGTGTGCACACAGATATACACTTTTTGTATTATTTTGAACTTTGGGACTGAGAAACACTTTCTGGTTTTAAAAGAGTCATCTAGTCAAATACTTACCCTTGGTTTTGGATATCCTAGAATAAAATTTGGTATTAAGCTAAGGCATGACATGTTTGTTTGAGGTTTGACTATTATCACTAACTACTGAATAATGATTGAGGTCTAGAAAGTTCTGAGTGGTGTAGAATGGGTAAGTGTGAATCAATTTAGTAGGGGGACACTCACTGAAGTTACATGGAATATTTTTAAAATTAATAGAAGGAAATATTTTTTCACTCAAAGAATAGTTAAACTTTGGAACTCTTTGCTGGAGGATGTGGTAATGGGGTTAGTATATCTGGGTATCTAAAAAGGTTTTGGACAAATTCCTGGAGGAAAAATCACAGTCTGCTATTGAGATAGAAATGAGGGAAGCTACTGCTTGCCCTTGGATCAGTAGCATGGAATGTTGACACCATTTGGGTTTCTGCTAGGTACTTGTAGCCTGGATTGACCACTGTTTGAAACAGTATACTGTGCTAGATGGACCATTGGTCTAATCCAGTATAGCTGTTCTTATGTTCTTATGAGTAGCCAGAAAACCAGGAGAATTGAGTTCACTTCCTACTAGATCTCCTTGTGACTTTAGGCAAGTCACTTAATACTTCATTGTCCCAGGTATAAAATAAGTACCTATAAGCAAACTGCTTTGATTGTAACCACAGAAAGGTAGTATATTAAGTCCCATCCCCTTTCCCTGAAATCCCAGATAGCTTTATATTCTTTCGTTTTGTCAGATTGTGAAATATTTTACTTTTTTTTCTTCTCCAATTTCTCTTATTTCCTTTAAAACACTTTTCAAATGTATACAGTATATCATAGGATTGATCACTCCTGATAGTAACCAATTGGGAATTGCTCCTTATTACGGATATATGTGAAAAATCAACTATTTGTCTTGAGAAAAAGTTTATACAGTAATTTTTTTTTTTTTTGTGAACTTAGAAAGAGGTTTATTCTTGACTACAATGCATTACATTTATTCATGAGAACAGAATACTTCACTGTACATGAATGCGAGAGGTCTGTTTGATAAGCTGGTAATAGGTGGTATTAACTGAACATGGCTTGAATTTTCCTGCACTGATCTCTTCCTCTCCCTTTCTCCAACTTTGTTATACCTGTCCCATTCCTGGTGAAAAATTCTGGGGTGTTCCACTTTCTCCAATGTCTTTCCGTATGAACCCCCTCTTTTTTATTGAGCACTGTATTGTGTATGTTCTTTTGTAATCAGTCTAAGTTTTAGACAGACTCTTTGTTTTTAAAATAAATACATGAGGTGAGAAAAACGAGGATGGAGGGTCAAAAACTTCAAACACCACACAAGCCCCTCTTAATAATTTTCACAGAAGAAGCGTTGCTGATGTGCAAATTGTGGGTTTTTCTGCCTTGTTCTGGAACTCTACGCCTGTGGAATGTTTAGTACTTCTCTTTGTGGACTCTGCTGATCTTTCATGAGTAGTTGTGCTGTGCTGGAAACCAGGTCGAAAGTGTATTGAGATTATATTATTTTATTTGGGTCAAAAACTTCAGTCATTGTGGATTCGGGGTTTCCCTTTTTTCCTCCTTTTGAAATTCCTTACTATCTGTTCTCTCCACTATTACTCATTTCTAAATGTAACCTTCTTTCTTTTTTTCCAGGACTGATTTGAAACTTGTCTGTAGTGCAATTTTTATATACCAGCGATCTGCTCTGTTAGCACACACACGACCTAGGATGATGGTTTATTATGCAACAAACTCTTTTAGCTCTTGAGAAATTGGTTAGTGTGTTTTAGTACATAGACCGCAATGTAACTAAAGCCTCTTTTATGATTCTGGAGGATTATATGTCTTTAATTCTGTTTTTCTTTTCTAGATTTTCCAGTTTACTCAATGACTATGTTGAGTCTGAATTTTTTCTGATTGATGGAGATTCTTTGCTAATCACACAAGTTTTGGAAAAGACGCTGAGGAAAGGACAGACTCTGCATTTCTTTTACTTAGTGGAGCGCTTTCTATTTAATTTGACTGAAAAAGGAGCAAAATATATAATTGTTTTCTTCAAGGTAAAATAGTGCATTATTTATTAATTTAATGAATGTAGATTTCCAATATTTATATGTCAAACAATATTTTTAAATAAAACATTAAGGGGAGAGGTTATCAAACTATGCTAGTGTGTTAAATTATTATCCTCTTAATGCAACTTAAAGGGCTGTACCACAGCTTGTCTTGCGCTAATGCATTGAGATTTAGGTCAGTAGGTTATATGCAAATACTAGTAAAGCAATTCATTAGAACAGTGTTCTTCAACCTTTTGATACCTATGGACTGGCAGAAATAAAATAATTATTTTGTGGACCGGCAACGGTCCACAGACCGGCAGTTGAAGAACACTGGACTAAGTAGTGCCCATCTCTACCCAATCTCCGCCCCAGACCCCGCCCCCATAATAGTTCTAATTGTAACACCATTTTTTCCATTCATTTTTCATATATACACATAATATAATTGTATTAACACATAATGGTTAACCACAAAATTAAAATACACAAAGCACACTGTATGCTTTTCAACATTGATTCCTACCAGAAAATAGATAACCCCATGCAAATGTAGGACCAAAAACTAAAAGAACTAATATTTACAACAGACCCTAAGATGCAAGACTCTGCAAGCAGTACAACCCCAGAGGAAAAGAAACAAATGCATTTCTTCCTGAACAGATAGCAGATGTAAATCAACCAATAAATAAAAAAATTAAAGCATTCACCCCTACCGCTGTTATCTCTCTCCCTCCATGCTGTGCCTTGTCTTCTGGCCTACCCCCCTGTGTTATCTTCTGGCCTACCCCCCGGTGTTATCTTTGGGCCGGTCCATGGTGCGATCAACGCGGTGTCTTCAAGCCGGCTCCCTGAGTGCTGCATTGCACAAAGCTGTGGGCAGCGTCCCGCGCATCATCTGGAAGCCTTCCCTCTGACGTTGCGATGTCAGAAAGAAGGCTTCCGGTTCATGCGCAGGACATGCATAGGAGCCTTTTCTCACGGCTTTGTGCACTGGCCGGCCTGAAGACCCCGCATTGATTGCATCGTGGACTGGCAGCTGAAGAACACTGCCTTCTGCCCTATGGACGTGCCGGCCTTGTGGACCGGTAGAAAATTTCTGCAGACTGGCACCAGTCGACGGACCGGCGGATGAAGAACACTGCATTAGAGGGTGACAAAATGTACGGCTTTCAGTTCTGGCTGAAACTGAATCTGCAGCCAAATTTTACTGCTCGGTTTTGGCAGGAACTGAAGTCAAAACCGTACCCTTGCCTTCTACCACTGCTGCTGCTGCTGTCAGCACAAGCCCATTCCCCCGAGTACAGTCCCTCCCTCTCCCCATCCCCCGACAAAAACCCTATCCTCCTGGTCTGCCCACCAACTCTGCCTTCTCCCTACCTATACTATATTACATAGTTTGGCGTCATCGGCGAATAGTGTTATTTTATCTTGAAGCCCTTGAGTCAGATTCCCTATGAATATGTTGAAAAGGAGTGGACCCAGGACCGAGCCCTGCGGCACTCCACTGGTCACCTCCGATGTTTTAATGGTACCCTCTCTAAAACATCGGAGGTGACCAGTGGAGTGTCGCAGGGCTCGGTCCTGGGTCCACTCCTTTTCAACATATTCATAGGGGATCTGACTCAAGGGCTTCAAGGTAAAATAACACTATTCGCCGATGATGCCAAACTATGTAATATAGTAAGTGAATGCAGTTTACAGAATTATATGGCGCAGGACCTGCTTACATTGGAAAATTGGTCCTCAAGCTGGCAGCTAGGCTTCAATGCTAAGAAATATAAGGTCATGCACCTCGGAAGCGGAAATCCATGCAGGACGTACTTCTTGAACGGAGAAACTTTAACTAGGACTTCAGCAGAACGAGATTTAGGAGTAATCATCAGTGCAGACATGAAAACTGCCAATCAAGTGGAGAAGACTTCATCTAAGGCAAGGCAGATATTGGGTTGTATCAATAGAAGTTTCGTCAGCCGAAAGCCTGAAGTCATAATGCCGTTGTACAGGGCCATGGTGAGATCTCATCTGGAGTACTGTGTGCAATTCTGGAGGCCACATTACAGTAAAGATGTGCGCAGAATTGAATTGGTTCAGCGGACAGCCACCAGGATGATCTCAGGGCTCAAGGGTCTCTCGTATGAAGAGAGACTGAACAAATTGCAGCTCTACACTCTTGAGGAACGTAGGGAGAGGAGAGACATGATCGAAACATTTAAGTATCTCACGGGACGTGTCGAAGTGGAAGATGATATTTTCTATCTCAAGGGACCCTCGGCCACAAGAGGGCACCCGCTCAAACTCAGGGGCGGAAAATTTCATGGCGACACCAGAAAGTATTTCTTCACAGAGAGAGTGGTTGATCATTGGAACAAGCTTCCAATGCAGGTGATCGAGGCAGACAGCGTGCCAGACTTTAAGAATAAATGGGATACCCGTGTGGGATCCCTATGAGGGTCAAGATAAGAAAATTGGGTCATTAGGGCATAGACTGGGGGTGGGTAAGCAGAGTGGGCAGACTTGATGGACTGTAGCCCTTTTCTGCCGTCATCTTCTATGTTTCTATGCTTCTATGTTTCTATGAGGATCTCTAATGGCATCAGAGCAGCGCAGAGCATTCAGTGCGCCGCCTGGCACCAAAAACTTATTGCATGGCTTTGTAAAAGGGGGAAGGTGTAAATCTCCTAGACGAAAAACCCTTATGTAAGCGCCTTTGGATTATATCATTATCCAAATTATTTGTTATAGGCTAACTGGCTTGTCTAGAGCAGTGGTTCCCAACCCTGTCCTGGAGGACCACCAGGCCAATCGGATTTTCAGACTAGCTCTAATGAATATGCATGAAAGAGATTTGCATATAGTAGAAGTGACAGGCATGCAAATCTGCTCCATGCATATTCATTAAGGCTAGCCTGAAAACCCGATTTGCCTGGTGGTCCTCCAGGACAGGGTTGGGAACCACTGTTCTAAAGGATGATTTGCACCTGTGTCCTTTAGACTCTGTGTAACCCTGGTAATAAAGGCAGACAAGAACCACATTCTGGAAATATATTACAATGTATAGGTAATATAAAAATATATAAACTCTATGAGTATAAAGTATAGTATATTAATATAGCAATGCAATAATAAAACTTTACAGTAAGACTTATCAGTACAAAGTAAAACAGCAAGATAGAAATCAGTGGAACTAATAATTATTCCCGGATGCTAGGGACAACCTTGGGGATTAGCGCCCAAGAAAAGGATCTGGGTATCATCCAAGACAATACGATGAAACCTTCTGCCCAATGTGTGGTGGTGGCAAAAAACACAAACAGGATGCTAGGAATTATTTAAAAAGGGATGGTTAACAAGATTAAGAATGTTATAATGCCCTTTTATCACTCAATGGTGCAACCTCATCTGGAGTATTGCATTCAATTCTGGTCTCCTTATCTCAAGAAAGATATGGTGGCACTAAAAAAGGTTCAAAGAAGAGCAACCAAGATGATAATGAGGATGGAATTCCTCTCGTAGGAGGAAAGACTAAAAAGGTTAGAGCTCTTCAGCTTGGAAAAGAGAAGGCTGAGGGAGATATGATTGAAGTCTACAAAATCCTGAGTGGAGTAGAACAGGTACAAGTGGGTCAATTTTTCACTGTCAAAAATTACAAAGACTAGGGGACACTCGGAGTTACAGGGAAATACTTTTAAAACCAATAGGAGGAATTTTTTTTCACTCGGAGAATAGTTAAGCTCTGGAACGCATTGCCAGAGGTTGTGGTAAGAGTGGATAGCGTAGCTGGTTTTAAGAAAGGTTTGGACAAGTTCCTGGAGGAAACATCCATAGTCTGTTATTGAGAAAGACCTGGGGGAAGCCACTGCTTGCCCTTTGATCGGTAGCATGGAATATTGAGACTCCTTGGGTTTTGGCCAGGTACTAGTGACCTGGATTGGCCACCGTGAGACCGGGCTACTGGGCTTGATGGACCATTGGTCTGACCCAGTAAGGCTATTATGTTCTTATGTAATGGTGCTGACCTAAGAACCACCTGTCAAAAAAGTCCTGACTCACACTTAGAACTTAGTAATGCTTTCTATCTCACCCCTACTATAGGAGGGATAACTGACCTTACCTGTCGGTTGCCTAGAAAAGTCCTTTGACTCCCACTGTGTTACAGGTCTCTCCTTTCCCTATCCGACTCCAAACTGAAGCTTCACAGCTGGCTCCTGGACAAGGATGGGTAGATAGGATGCCTCAGCTTCACAGTGTCTGAGTTCATTGTGAAAGTCTGTCAGCACAGAAACTGAAATGCACACAGCTGTTCTCTGGAATTACAAATATCTTAGTTGAAACTAAGATTCTACTCAGTATTGGTTCTTATTCAGTACAACACATTTTCTCATTATAGGCACTGACTAAATAAAGTTTGCTTTGGATTGCCCACTGCTATATGGTTGACATCTTTTCCTCACGACTCTTGTATCTTTGGATTGTTCTCCCCGTCGTAGAAGCCTCTCTGGCTTTTCTCTCCCTTTTGAAAAAGTACCCATAAAGGCATTTAAAAAAATATATTTTTATTGTGTTTTAAAAGCAAAAACACATACTCAAAGCAAAACATAAATCAGGCTCATATTCAGACCATGGGAAATTGTCAGCAGTCTCTGGCGGTCCTTGGCAATACTGGAAATTCAATACTGCCACCGTATCCAGCCATGGCAACAAATTTCCATTCTATTTTTGGCTGGTTGAACATAGCTGGCTATGTCATTATTCAACGACTAGCCGGCTATGTCTCAACAGCCAAATATATACCAAGTTTCAAGTTTAGATTCAAACAGTTTTATTGATGCAAACATCATCAAATACAACAAATACAGCATCAAAGCACATCAATAATGCATCAATTTGGAAGTTTCAAGTTTATTTAAAATTTCTTATACCACCCAATCAAGCCTTCTAGATGGTGTACAAAAACAATGCCCCAAATAAAATACAATTTAAACAGAAACAGACCAGGGGAAATAACAATTTTTAAAGACATTGACGAATAGGAACAAAAGGAAAGATGGATTAGAACTACAATTGATAGAGAGAAAGAGAACACATAAGGGAAAGAATGACAAAGGGATGGGGAACTGATGGTAAAAACCTTTCTTGAATCTAAGTCATCCTTAAAAGGACAATTTAAGTTACAAAAGCATTCATGGAAGAGAAATGTCTTTAATTTCACCTTAAAATTGGCAAGAGTTTTTTTTTGTCGTAAGTAATTTGGGATACTGTTCCAAAGAGAGGGGACACTAATGGAGAAAATTGTAGTCTTCATTGTGCTGATATGTTTCAATGAGGGAATGATAAGAAGGTTGTGAGCTGTAGATCTTAAAGTCCTAGTTTGGATATATGAGATACGTAAGTTATTAATAAATTTTGGCTGGTTATTTACTATTTTAGGTGGCTCTATCTGGACGTCAAACTTAGCCGGTGAGCCACTGAATATTGGTGGTGACCAATCTGTTAAGCTGGATATTCAGCAGGAATTAGGCAGCTATGCCCCTTTGAATATCAGTACATAGCTACCTATGTGCAATTTAGACAGCCAAGAGGCGTTCCCAGCCATCTAAATAAAGCTGAATATTAGGCCCAAATTACTTTTTCATACTTTAAAGAAGACAAGGAGAAGGGTAACAGGCATGAAGTGATGGTTAAAACTCGAAAAAACTAGGTGGTGAAACTAACTTGAAGGGAGAAGCAGGCACAGCCCTGGTCACCTTTCTGGGCATATTGGATGGGTCATTCTGGTCCTTATCTGCTATCATTAACTGTTACTGACTTACTGTTACTTGAATCGATCCATTATTTTTTTTTTATTTTTCTACAGGATGCTGAATGTTTTTACTACACATGTCCCAATCTCCTTTCTCTTCGTACTGCATTCATTTTCCATCTTCAACAAAACACTGATATTGAGGTTCACAGTGAATTTACCAACTGTTTGGCACCAGAATGGCAGAGGTTCCTGAAAGAAAGGCATCCCTATTTTTTAATTATTGATGACACAGGATTGAATCATCTTCAAACTTGTTTTTTAAATGTATTTATACATCATGCTCTGGGGCAGAAAATCAGTGTAGTTCTCATCTCAGGACAAAGATCAGATGTCTTAAGAGTATATGGATATCTTATTCAGTCTAAATACTACCACATTAGAATATTTCAGAAGGTAAATTATCTCTTATTCATGTACTGCACTGGTTTTTGTTATATCAGATACAAATTTATTATGCTGTCATAATTATGGGATCAATATTCAAAAGATTACCAGAACAAATCATGAGTATTCAGAATTCATCTACAGGCTGGTTAAATTTTGTCCAGGCAAAGGTGGCATCTGGTTAAGGTTTACTACTTAAGTTGGGTCTTATAAATACCTGACCTAAAGATAACCATAGAACCTGTTTGGTTAACTTTAACAAGGTTTATTCAGCTGCCTGACGTAACCCAATAATTTATCTGAATATGCAGGTAACTAGGTAAATTGAATATTATGACATTCCTCATTATTAATGGTAGATTTTAAGTGCTGTGTTTTGCTTTGTATACATTATTATATAAAAGTATGTCTTCTTTAGAGCTCCTTTTAAGGTTTCTACTGCAGTCTGGAGAGGTAACAGCTCCAACACTCATAAGAATTATATGAGCGTTGGAGCAATTTCCTCGCCAGGCTGTGGTAGAAACCTCTACCACAGTTTAGTAAAACCCAGCGTTAATGTTTATGTAATATAAGAACATAAGAATTGCCGCTGCTGGGTCAGACCAGTGGTCCATCATGCCCAGCGGTCTGCTCCTGCGGCAGCCCATAGGTCAAGGACCTGGCAGATGAGGTTCAACGTGGATAAATGTAAAGTGATGCATGTCGGTAACAAAAATCTCCTGCACGAATACAGGATGTCCGGGGCGGTATTTAGAGAGACCTCCCAGGAAAGGGACTTGGGAGTTCTGATCGACAAGTCGATGAAGCCGTCCACGCAATGTGCGGCGGTGGCAAAAAGGGCGAACAGAATGCTAGGAATGATAAAGAAGGGGATCTTGAACAGATTGGAGAAGGTTATCATGCCGCTGTACCGGGCCATGGTGCGCCCTCACCTGGAGTACTGCGTACAGCATTGGTCGCCGTACATGAAGAAGGACATGATACTACTCAAAAAGGTCCAGAGAAAAGCGACTAAGATGGTTAAGGGGTTGGAGGAGCGAAAGCGAAAGATTAGAGAAACTGGGCCTCTTCTCCCTCGAACAGAGGAGATTGAGAGGGGACATGATCGAAACATTCAAGGTACTGAAGGGGATAGACTTAGTAGATAAGGACAGGTTGTTCACCCTTTCTAAGGTAGGGAGAAAGATGGGGCACTCTCTAAAGTTGAAAGGGGATAGATTCCATACAAACGTAAGGAAGTTCTTCTTCACCCAGAGAGTGGTAGAAAAATGGAATGCTCTTCTGGAATCTGTCATAGGGGAAAACATCCTCCAGGGATTCAAGACAAAGTTAGACAAGTTCCTGCTGAACAAGAACGTGTGCAGGTAGGGCTGGTCTCAGTTAGGATGCTGGTCTTTGACCGTAGGGCCACCGCGTAAGCGGACTGCTGGGTATGATGGACCACTGGTCTGACCCAGCAGCGTCAGTTCTTATGTTCTTATGTTCAAATGAGCCTTAACTGAGTCTAGCCTAAGCACCGAATCCTGCGGCACTCCACTGGTGATGCTTTTCCAGTCCGAGTTTTGTCCATTTACCCCCATTGTCTGTTTTCTATCCGCCAACCAGTTTTTGATCCACGTGAGTATTTCACCCTTAATCCCATGGCTCGCAATTTTTCAAAGTAGTTGTTCATGCGGGACCTTGTCAAAAGGCTTCTGAAAATCCAGATAAACAGTGTCGACCGGGTCACCTTTGTCTATCTGCCTGTTTACTCACTCGAAGAAGTGCAGCAAGTTTGTCAAGCAAGATCTTCCTTTGCTGAAGCCATGTTGGCTGGTCCTTTTCAGATTGTGTCCGTCAAGGTGGTCAGTGATGCGGTCATTTATCAACGCTTCTACCATCTTTCCCGGTACCGAGGTCAGACTCACCGGCCTGTAGTTTCACGGATCTCCCCTCGAAACTTTCTTGAAGATCAGAGTAACATTTGCTATTTTCCAGTCTTTCGGAATCCTTCACGATTTGATCGACAGATTGGTTATTAGTTGAAGCAGTTCAGCTATAACCCCTTTCAGTTCCTTGATTACCCTCTATTGGGTGAAAAGGCAGGTTATATATTTGTATATTCAATTTACCGATTTTCCACAGTTGAATATTTGTACCTGCATTTCTGGGGACCTTTTACTAAGCTATGCTGAGAAATGGGCTTAGCATATCCTTGCACTGGCCTTTTTCGTTTGGTAAGCCCATTTCTAATGCGGCCAACAAAAAGGGCTTTTTTTTTATTTGTTTCATTTATGGCCATGCACTAATGTTAGCAAAAATTCTATATATGGTGCCTAAAGTTGTGTATGTACATAGGTGCACACAGCTGATGTACATGAACAACTTAATTAATTAATAGGCCTAATCAGTGCTGATAATTGGCAATTAACTCATAATAGATGTTAATTGGAGTTAACTGAAAGTTAAAAGCAAAAGAAACTGTGGAGACAGATATTCCTGATGTGGGCTTTATTGAATGTGTAGTAAAATAATCCACATATATGATTGATGAGGAGGACCCAACATGGCCCGTGTTTCGACCAAAATGTCTTCCTCAGGGGTCCCAATAAAATTGTATCAAAAGCACATGTGTGGATTTTTTGGCAAAAGCCCTTATTTTCTGGCGCTTGCCTGTCCTGAG